>NC_092058.1:20045236-20355236 GCF_039877785.1 Chaetodon trifascialis | reverse complement strand
AACTCAAAATGACAAAAGAGGTGGAGCAAAGGAAGAGAGAGAGAGAGAGATGAAATGGGAAAACGGTAAAAAAGCGACAGCCAGAGACGCACAGAGAGGGGAAAAAAAAGACGCAGCGCTGTACCCACAAATCTCAATCAAGTTAACCGCTGCCTTGATTGCTCGAGTGAGACTGAGCCTCGCTTTGCAGCAAAACAAACACGTAAGCATGTCTTAACATAGCTGAGCCCAACCGCCCCGAACCTTGCCTGGCACTCATCAAGGCTTCGCCTCAGAATAGCACTCTCTCTCCGGGGGTGTGGAAGGAGAAAGGAGGAGAGCAGGAGGAGGAGAAACAAGGGACGAAAGTGGATAAAGGAACGGCAATCAAGAGTCTTTAAGAGGAAGAGGAGAAACAGAAGAAAGAAAGAAAAACGTCCCTTTCACTCTAACCTTCCTCTCTCTCTCTTTTTGTTTTTATAATAAAGTAACTCTTACTCCTCTCCTGCAATTTTCCGCCCGGTCGCTCCTTAATTCGAGAATTTGTTTGTTGTGCCATTGGAGGCATTGTTGATTCATGCATATTTGATTTGGAAATGTCACTCATTATATTTATTTCCTCCCCGCTTACTCTGTCTCCCTGTTTCTCTCCCTCTCTTTCTTCCCTATCTTGACACAGTCTGCTCACAAAAACAAACAACACGTTTACTCCTTGGTTGGTTTGTTTAATCCATTTTTTTCTTTTTAATTTGTTGGATTTTTGTTTCTTTTCAACTGCTTTCTTTCGCCTGGCAATCACAAAAAGACTTATTCCACCAAACGTAATTTGGTCGACGAATTAGAGATGGACGAGGCAGCGCTGGCTGTGCGACAATGAGAACATAAAATGAAGCAGGGAAAAAAAGTCCTCACCGGGTTGCCATGGTAACGCAAGATTCAGATACTGTCAGACGTGAGAGCGAAATGCTCGGAGAGGAAAAAAGGATGGAGAGGAAGAAACGTTCAACTGTAAAATGTTTACATTGAGAACGAGGACACTGCTGCTTACTGATTTTTTAAGGAGCTGCTGCTGTGCATGTTCAGCAAAGAAATGCTAGAATAACGGGGATGAGAGAGGGTTCATCATGTAGGCATAAAAAGTGAACCACACACACCTTCAAAGTTCAGCTGTCGACCTCGGTCTCTGTCCCTGTCCGTAAAAACATCTGATCCTTTTGACCCATATTCCCTCTTTGCTCTACTGTCTGGTGGGTACAATACCACTCAGACCACACAGACAGCCAGACGTGAGGAGCAGCCACCTCTCAACCCTGTGTGCAAACTGCTATCTGGTCTTTGATCACAGTCAAGTGAAGATGAGTCTCATTTAATCCCGTCTACTGTGTTCTCCTGCAGGAGAGTGCAGCAAAGGTCTGAGTGAAATGTCTCCTATCAGGAGAGCAGATTTCCCTCTTATGTTAAACGCTGCGATTTGTATTCAGAGTTGAGCAACAGCACGGCCAAAAGGATCGTTTGAGGTCTAAATTAAGGGTGCAAGCATATGCGCGCACGCACGCGTCCCTGATGGCATGCCGTTCCCAATTTACCAGTGGATAAAAAGGCAAAAAAATAAGGTGTTAAAGAAGGCACATATCTGTCCTCTTTCCCCTTTCTTTGACTGTATAATCCACACACACAGTGGAAGCAAGGTGAAGAAGAAGACGGATGAGAAGAAGATGGGGTGAATGAGCATCAAAGTGGTGAGAGATGGAGCAGAGAGAGATGGGCCCCGGAGAGGAGAAGGATAAGTCTAGCCTACAGGAAGAGCTGTACTTGTTGGGGCATTGAGAGCGCAACTAATGGATATGGCAGCTAGGAGAAGGATGATGAATGACTCTGTGTATGTGTGTGTGTGTGTGTGTGTGTGCGCGCGCGCATGCATTCCACTGTCACAATGTTTACACTTCTGTGCATGAAAGACAAAAACTATAGTCAGTTGAGTGTCTATGGTGTGTTTGTGTGTGTGTGTGTGTGTGTGTGTGTGTGTGTGTGTGTGTGTGTGTGTGTGTGTGTGTGTGTGTGTGTGTGTGTGTGTGACAGTGCAGATGATGGATTCTCTAGTGGAGCATGTGGTCGGTGGTTTTTTGGGCAGACGAGGTGACAGGAGAGGTCTCTCTGTCCACATGCCATGTCAGCCGGTCCGTCTATCCCCCTCTCTTTCTTCCTGCTGCTTCTCTCACTCTTCCACTCTCTCAGTCTCTTCATCTCTCCATCCATTCGCCCCCTTCCCTTTGTCATGCTGTCTCTCCTTGTACTTGCTGATACTGGATTGACTGCTTTGGCCTCGAAACACACTGCACCAGATGATGCAGACCCTAAAAGAGTACAGGTTCCACCTCGTCTGACTAAACAGTCCTCCTCTCCTGTCCTTCGCTGATATTACTATGCAGATTATATGTTTGTGCTTTCCTCCGTTTTTCATTTCGTCACTGTAGGCCTTTCCTGTTTATCCATCCGTTGCCCCTCTGGCCTCTCTCAGCTCTGAGTGTGCTAGCCAGCGCTCTCCCCGTGTCTTGCAGATGGGCACACTAATCCGCTAACATTAGCTCCGTGAGGCGTGAAGGCTGGGCCCGTGTGTTGTTTTGGACAGCCACGGAGGCTATAGTGTAGCATGCTAGTGTTTGGGATTTTACACTGCTCCGGTTGAGAGAAGAGATAAAGAGGAAAGTAATTGGATAAAGGTTGACCAATTAATAAAGGCCAGCGATTCCGGCCGGCCATCAAGGGGGGCCTTAATCTGCATAGAGATAACAGGGAGACTCATACCACAAACACTACGAGATAGGGTGGAATTGTATGCAAGTGCATTTATGTGTGTGAAGCAACGATCAGATACAGCACAGGCCAGCCCATTGAGAAGGTATGCATTTGCATGGATTTTGTCTGTGCCTGTTAATACATGCAAAACTGTGTTTGCTGTGTGAAGACAAAAGAAAAGCGCGGTGAAAACATAGCTTGGCTGTGTGTCCATCACTAATATCCTCGTACACACTGCAGCAGTTGACAAACACTTGTTATGCTTTGCATGTCGCCCGCTGTAGCCGCCACTCGGCACGATTGATATTAGCTTTTATGCTAATGCAGCATTTGGCTATGTAAGAACAAGGCAGTATTTCCATAGACAGTCATTCATCCTGGCCTGCTTATGGCCTTATGGGCCACAACAGAATTATTGCTGCACAGTACACAAGCTGTTGTCAGTGTGCCAAGAGCCACTATTACACATACAGGCAGCAGACACACACAGCAGGGTGATGTGAGGAAAACCTGAGGCGAAAGCCACAGAAGGTGCGAGGTGTGTGCACGTTTGTGTGTGTGTGTGGCTGTATGCAATTGGTGCCGATGTTGTTATAATTTGTGTTTGCATGTGGGAGAAAATGACCAAGCTTTCACTGTGTGATCACAGCCACAGTACATGTGAAGAATAGCGGTTATATCACAAGGAACTAAGGGAGATTTGCTCACATCTAATCTCTTGAGCTGCATTTCTGCCTTATCCCATATCTATGTCAAGAAGAACACACATAAAATTGCATTAAGGCAATAAAAACGGCTGTCAAAATAACAGCAGCATGCACCGCAACATGATCTTACCTCAGAGATGTTGACGCGTCCCTCCTGGAAAGAGCAGTCGTTGGCGTTCTGGGTACATATGTGGCGGTACTTGCACCAGTGGCACGGGAACGAACCGTTCACACAGGACAGGCAGCTGCAACAGAGAGGGACGGGAGGAGACGGTTAGGGAGTGAGCAGGGTTACCCGTTTTCTGACTCGAGCCAAAATCTTTTATCTTACTGCATTAATGCTTTATTTTACAGAGCAGAGACAGCAGAAAACAGGACTGGATGAGGCGGTGGTGGACTGTCACATCTCATTCTTTATGTGTTAGACAAACTGATAAACTGCCCAGAAGAAGTCTGCCTTTTATTTTGTCAAATCTCCTCCATGTCGTCTCCTCCTGCTTCAGTGGAAATAAGGAAAATAGATGTGGCTTCCAAGTTTTTAAGAGCCAGTTTAGGGGCACACCGAGTCGACTTTGGGATGTTTGTACACTCCATGTGAATTCAAAGTGTGGAAATGCTTTCCCCTCTTATTCCTTACCTACTTTGTCATCAGCTTTGTACGACCAGGTGTGTATGACAGAGTATGGGAAGGACTAAACAGGAGGGGAGGAAATGATACGGCTAAGATGTAAATGTTTGTGAAGTAGTGACATCACAGAATAAACTCAAATCTAAGTACCTATCCTATCATGTCATTTTGGTTTCTAAATCTTTACTAGTAATTGTTTCACAGACTCTCACCGTTTCATGTGAGTATATGATCCAAAAATGTGGACTTTTTCCCACCCTGTCTAGAATTCTCTTTCTTACCTCTCACCTTTCATCCCCCCATTTTCACTCCTATCCATCAACTGTCTTAACCTCTTTCTCCCCCTCACTTCCCTCATTCATCACTCCCCACTCACTTCTAACTGTCCATCACTTACTGCTTCTATATGTTTAATGGTCTTCCTCACAATCGGCCAACTCTCTGCATATATTTCCCCTCTCTTCCCTCTTTCAATACCTCTGCTGTCTCATTCTCTCCATCCATTCAGCCCTGAGCCTTTCTTTCTGTCTGTCCCTCTCCGTCTCTGCCTCCCTCGCTCCATCCATCCCTTTCATTCGCTGCCGTCTCATTTTAAAAAGCTCTCCCCCTGTTCTTTGTCTAAAGCTCTCTTTCATCCGTGGGGCTAAGAGCGCTCCACCATTTTAAATTCACCTGCTTTAGCTGAGGCGAGGTGCAGATAGACGGGCTGAAAGAGAAAGATGGGAGAAAGGAGAGATGCAGAGGGGGAGAGAGGGAGAGATCAAAAGCAGGTGGATTTCCCTGAGAGAGGTGGAGACGCCAGGTATCGTGGGAGAGAGTGGGGAGAGGTGGGGGTGTAGCCCGCGGGGCTCTGCGCGGGAGTCTCATGGGAGAAGGAGGAAACATTAGGTTGGAAGTCGGGAAGTGAATACGAGTGCATAAGTATGTGTGTGTGTGTGTGTGTGTGTGTGTGTGTGTGTGTGTGTGTGTGTGTGTGTGTGTGTGTGTGTGTGTGTGTGTGTGTGTGTGTGCATTCACATCTAAAGGGACCCGTGCAGGAAATCCAGACAAGTTCAAGCGAACAGTTTCTAAACACAGCTTCATGTTCTTGGTCCTCTCCCAGCCCTCCAGAGACACTCCGCTGCTTGCTGTCTCATTTATGTGTGCAACATTATCTAATGAAACCATTATGAGCTTCAAATGAAACAGTTTAGTTTTATTACAAAGCTTATTGTAGTTCAGCTTCGGAATTTCTTCCATGCGACTCATTTAGCCATTATGGTTCGTGTGAGCATATGGTTTATAGGGAATATAATAAAATACTACATTTAATACAGTCCAGGTAAGCAAGTCTGGATCCATAACGATAAAAGAGCGGGAAGGGGGTTTAACATAAAGCCTGATTTGTTCTCAACAACATCAGCCAGGTGTGAATTTGTGTGTCTGTCTGAACTGCTATGTGCACACAGTTCTCAAGCGTGTTTTAACCCTAGATAAAATGCCAATTGCCCTTCCCCTCATCCGCATGAAAAATTAGAGCTTTAACTCTTGAGCTCTGAGATGGAGCCCATATGCGATTCCATCAAGCCCTGACGTGGATTCATTTGGATCAATTAGGGCCGCTCGTCTGTTAGGTGCGCACTTTAAGTGATCGTTTCCAGCCTGGACCCCTCCTTTTGAGCAAGATCAGAGTCTGGAGCCTAATTCAATCCCACCCCTGCTTTAATTGACCAATTTAGCATTGTGCTGAGAGAAGCTGTCCATTTAGAATGAGGGATGTGCAGCTAAGGAAATAAAAGGCCTCTTAATACTGCACAAGAGCAAATAGGAGATTTGTCAATGTTGCCAACAAATGGAGGGAAAGTGATTAGGCTATGCTAGGATGGGTTAGCATACAGTGTACTGACTCAAATAGCACAACCGGGGGGGTTGCGTTCAATGTTTTGTCCCAAGTGAGTTGGTAAGAAACAGAAGAAAGAGTGTCAACGCTGAACAAAAGAGCAGATGACATTACTGATGCAAGACAAATGAACACGTGGCGAGTTAGTAGAGCTCATTGTGGAGCTTGCTGGTGTTTGTGAGCTCTGCAACAATCACTATTTTGAATGTCAAAGGGTCTTTCTTTTTGTTGGGGGCCCACCAAAGGATCAGTGCTCATCAAAATACAGTACAACACCAACTTAACACAGCAGGTAACCAGAACCAAGCAGCAATCAGTGCAATGTATAGTTACAGTACTAGTTCAGACCCAAATATCCGCTGACACATCTGTCACTAAACCCTGATAATAATCATTTTTATCTTGACTTTTATCTTTCATTCATGTCAAATCAACCTTGTTAGTGTATAAGTAACTTTGAATTAATGAGCAAAATGTCAGCAGGTAACCACTGCGACTTTTCATGATTACATCCTTTGAAATAAAAGGTGCCGTTACGTGTGAAACCCAAGGCCAGTAGTCGGCCCTGTCCGACAACCCCCTACTGTTTGCTCTTTGCTTCCTCCACGTTACCAGGGCCCCCCTGTCACGAGCTGCCTAAGGATCTCAAAACCTCTCTTTTAGCCTGGGTGCAAACTCCTTTTAAGGAAAAGGCCCACCCAGGGCCATTTGGGGACATTCAATAATTCTTCTTCTCTTGTCCGGGGGTGGGCTCCCTTTTTCAGACCCCCCAGTATCTCCTTGTTCCTCCTTCCTGTCACTCGCCATCGCCCTTAGGCACTCAGAGGCTGCAGACACGCTGCCCTTATGGCCACGCTCATAATGCTAATTTAATCCGCTCATATTCAGATGCTAATCAAGCTATGCTAGCTTTGGAGCAGCAGTGTTTTTTCAGGGCTGACACAAAAGGCTGTGATTTCCTCTCTCCTTGGTCAGTTTGGAGTGCTAAATACAATCCGCTCTCCTAGTGAGGTGAGTTTGACACTCCTGCACTTGGCAAAATGAGTTATTTATTGGCTACTATTCATTTCAAAGGAGAGGAGGTGAATAATTTAATGGTCCTCTAGAATAGTCTATCCTATGATTACTGGATCCCTTTCAAATTTGAGGGGGGTTGAGAAAACACAGAGGGACTAGTATTCGTGCACATGATTTTATTAATGCATGTCTCAGTGTTTAGCATAGAGAAAAATTGCAATCTGAATTTGCCTGTCAAAGTCTTCCAACCGCAATCGTTCCCTCAGGTTTTCCTGAGAGCTTTTTACATTCCTCTTTATCAAAAAAAAAAAGTCTTTGTATGACATTCAGCGCACTTTTTCTCCCAATTACTCTAAGTGCACCCTCAATCACACAACAAATGACCCAGTCACTGCCCGAGCCACATTAACCATAGCAAGAAAAGGTGCTTCATATGGCCTTATACAGACAGTTAAACCCCAATTCATTGCCAGCCTATCCTCCCCATCTTTAATAAATTGGAGGCTGTGGAATGAGAAAAAGCGTATGGAAATATTTAATTAAGGAGCAATCATGGCCGTGGGTGATTTTCTATTTCAATCTCGGCAACCCTTAAACTGAAACAGTGGGAATTCTAATTAGATTAATACCACTATGCAAATTTATGGCATTTTTGAAAAGGCAAGGGCCAGGACGTAATCAGTTGGGTAAATAAGCGGGAGGGGTGTGTGTTTTTTGGGATGGGGGTTGGATGTCAGCGTGTAAGTGTAAACTATTAGGAAACACGATGGAGCAATTCCAATGTCGGGCTCATTCCTTGTCATCTAAAAGGTAGTTTTAATGTCAGCAGAAGATGGTGTGCACTCCCACGATGTAGGTTGTTGTTGCCTGCTTCAGTGTGGAAAAGCCCATTAGAGGAAAACTTAGCCTGGTAAAGAATGACCGAGCGTTCTGGAAACAGTGCCTTGCATGTGGCTGTGTGGGCCTGAAGTCATTACGCCAATGACATTACCAGTCTGATCTCATCAGACACCACACACTGACGTCTGGGCTTGGGGGTGGGGGGGTGGGGGGGTACAGCGGGCATGTGGGCCGGACTACCAGCTCCAAATGGGATTCTTATCTCAGCATCTCTTGTCGCCATCAGAGTCAGTACCGAAGATGCAACGTGCCATATCTGTAACTTCATTAAATGTGTCCATTACATACTCGGAGGCTGTATTAGATCAGTGAGTGGATTTAATCAGAGTTCATTGGGGTAATATCTTCAAATGGGCGACTCTCTTGTCTGCGTCACTTCTGATACATTTCTTGCACTTGGTTTGTGAGATCATTGCTATATTGGGATCTTTAATGTCACATCACACTTTAATACATCCATTAGGAGACTTTGTTACACCTTTTCTTTAATTGGGTGTCTTTTAATTCTGCATGAAAGCCTTTTCACAGGACTTACAAACGTACTACAGTCAGTAAAAGGGGCTGAGTATTAAAGCAAACATCACAGGGTCCTTATGGGAGCTGAATTAACTGTGAGTTAACATTGTAAACCACCACACCCTTAACCAGCTGAGCTAATCACCAATGTTGTGGCAGGGGATTTTCTGTACGGGGGCTGGGAGACAACGGTAGCTGGGTTAAAGGTCACAGTAACGGATTAGGTGTCGGAGACATTCAGGGCTTCGATGAGCTGTAGGTGACGGAGCGGAGAGAGGTGTGGCTGTGCATGTCTATGTGTATGTGTGTGTGTTTTGCGGTCAATCCTCGAAGGAGGCTCATCTGACATCAAGAGGGAAGCCAGGATGGAGCCCTGTGGTACCCCAGGGGCAGCCGAGCCATCTGCTGCCCCAAGGCTAATACCCCAGCAGACGTTTCAGCCTCCCCTGGATCAGTCGCGGATGGACAGGAGGGAGGCTATCATGCGGGGTGGGGTGGAGGAATCGGAGGATTCTTTTTCCCCAGTAGGGTGTGTTGGGCTCGTGGTAGGACTAACCTAGGGGTGTGGCCCAATGGGTGGTGGAGATTTTGAGCAGAAGGTGGATTAGGAGAGGTGGTGAACTGCAATTGGGCAGATAGCTGAGGGCATCTGGAGTGTGAAGGAGACGAAGTCATTGGAAAAGGCACAAGACTTCCTCCCACATATTACAGTATTACTGTGTTTGTCTTCGTCTTTCTTGTCTAAATAAGTACCAGACTGAGTATCTGAGTGCTCGAAAAAGCTAGAAGTATTTGTTTTATCAAGTGGGGAAGAGGCATAAATGAGGTTAGAGTCTGTGATGGGGAGGCATTATGGCAGACCATCGCAGAATGAATTAATCATTGAAGCATCATTAGTGTGTGTCGTGGGTTATGATAATAAGACTAGAATTACCATCTCATATCCCAATCGTTTCTCATATACGGCACATTCGATTTTTCACTCCAATGGTAACACAAGCCTCCTGTGGAGGTCAGTGGCGGGAGGGATATTTGTGTGTCTGAATATGTGTGTGTGTGTGTGTGTGTGTGTGTGTGTGTGTGTGTGCGTGTGTGTGTGTGTGTGTGTGTGTGTGTGTGTGTGTGTGTGCGTGTGTGCGTGTGTGCGTGTGTGCGTGTGTGTGTGTGTGTGTGTGTCACATGAGCAGTAACATGAGACAGGCCGTGGGGAGACTGGACAGAGAGACCATCTCTTTAAAGAACAAGAGAGAAAAGGCTCAAACTGGACAAAAATAAGGAAATGACTGTCCCCTGCATCCAGATATATTCAGTAATTGTAACTTACGACTGGTGTACGCTGCAGTTGTAGAAGACAAAGTCGACGCTGGCGAACTTCTTGCCCGTCTCCTTGGATTTCAGATAGAGCTTCACCACCCGTTTGTCACCTGCACCAACAGTTACAAAAGTTACTATATTTAGAATAAAAGTATCATCTAAATTAATTACTAAACAGCTTGAAATCAGAACTTATAACTAAATCATGTGGAACAAATGAGACAAATCAGATGTACATTAAAACTATTTATTCAGCGACACAATGTCGCACTTAAAATTTTAATTCCACTTGTGTGACCTCAACAGATAACACACACACACACACACACACATACACAAAGAAACACTGCAGCTTAACAGCATGCCGCTCATGTCACACCCACAGTGGGGTGGCATTAAAAATAGCAGCACCAATCAGTGTTTGCATGCCAGAGCTGATGAGAACTCATAATGGGGCATAATGGGCTCAGCTGAAGAACTACTGAGACGTCGTTTTGAGGAAACTTGGAATCTGACATGTTTTCAGCGCTTTGAACGCGGATACCAAACAAGCTTCTATCGTCTTTGTGGCTTGACAGTATTGGACATGAAACAGGTGCATAATCTCTGCAGAAAAAAAAAAGATGCCGATATTTCTAAATATAACGATAAACCACAGTGAAGTAACTGCTTTGAAAATGAGTTAGGAGCATAACCAGTGTCGGTTAGATAGAAAAAAATAAATAAAATGAAACTGACAACAGTGCATAATGCATGATAATGGGAATTCAAAAACAGTTCTATTTTCAGTAGATAAATGTAGACTCATGTTTGGGGCTTTGAAAGGGAATGGGCGAGCGTTATTGGCGGTGACAAGGTATTCTGAATATAGACGCGCTAAGCAAATCATCCGGTAAGATTAAAATTCTGCTCCGGTCGACGCACAGCTTTAGATTTCTCCAATTCTGACATACAAAAAGACCCCTTAGGAGGAAACACATCAGCCTATGAGCATACAGTATACAGTGCTATAGATAGGCACAAGGAAAAGAAGGGGAGAGGATGTAAGAAGAGAGAAACATACGAGGAGGGAAAGTGACATGGACCAATACAACCTAAAGCATGTCAAATGGAATAAAGGAACAACATAAAAACTATTTGTTGTTAAATTCCTCACATATATAACCAAAACTCCCCATATCCCACTTTATCCTTGCTGTCCTGACCTTTGTTCCGTGTGATTGGGATGACGTCCCGGACAGAGGGAGACATGCAGAATATGTGTCCTCCCTGGATCCGCCCCTCAGTCTCCACGTAGTCCTCGAAGGAGCAGTTGACCCCCGCTGACAGATCAGGCACATTACGAGCCTGGAGGACCAGCTAGAGAAAGGACGAGAGGGACAATCAGCGCAAGATCAATGGAGGGACATGGCGTACATGGATTGTTATAAGATATGACATGGGGGTTAATGGGTGCTGGTGAAGGGGGGTGCGGCAGGGCGAAGCGTGGGTATGTGCATGTGTGACAGCAGCAGGAATAAAGGAGGGCGATCGCCTGAGTGTACGCATGTATGCGTCAGTCGTAGCAGCTACTACAGCAAGGTCAATGTGTACGTGACTGAAAGTGAGGCTAACTGTAACAGTCGAGTCTGTGGTTCCAGTGAGGAGCTGCTGACAGAAGGAGACACATACATGCTAAAATTGGCATGCTATAGGTGATTCCTAATTAAATATATACGTACATCCTCCTCAGTTGCATCCTTGGTGTCAGATTCTGTGACTTTTTCATGACTTTTCATGACTTAAGGTCAATTGTGACACCATTACCAACTGCACAAAGAGGGCTGAAGGAAAAACAATGTCCACTCCCTACAGCTACACTGTGATCTGTCTGCCGTCATTACTCTTTCCTGGAACAGCTTCCCCTGCTGTTGTGCCGGTTTCTTAATGTAGACGTTTTAAACATGGAAAATAGCAGAAGAGCTGCTCCTCTTTGCAGAAATGTGCTCTGGATTTTAATTGCCATGACACCACTTACAATTCATAGTCTAAAGTCCTAATGCGATGTGCAGTTGCCCAATTAGATCTGAAAAATAGCAGCATTGTTTCTCCAGTTTTGAGCACCATGGACAAAGTTTTGGTGGATAAATACTGTATTTTTGAAGAATTTTACTCTGAAAAGTTTTGTCATGAGTCACTTATGTATGTGCGCCTGGAAAAACTATACACAGATGTGTAAAGATAGAGATAATCATCACCATCTCTCTCTAGAATGCTGATGTGGTTTTATCGCTTAAACTGTGTCATTTCTACAACTGGCACCACAGACAAGAGAAGACATACCTGGACTTCAGACATGGTGACAGAGATATTTCTGGGCTGGACGGTGAGCTCCACACACTGCCTCTGGTCGGAGGCAAACCTCTGGAGCTCTCCTGCTCGTTCACAGCGGTCCTTGCGTGAACAACTGGGGAGCAGCAGCAAAAGAGGAGGAGAAAGAGAGGACAGAGGGAAATGATGGGAATGATAAGAAGAGAGGTGAGGAGCAAAAGGAGGGAAAGAACAGATGAGTAAGACGAGAAGTGAGAGGAGGAGAGAGGAGATGGAGGATATGAGCAACTGTTAAGCTAATACGACAATCATATTAAGATGACAAACATGCACAGCCATCACCGTCACACAGAAATGGGAGCAATAATAGAAGACAAATAGGCTAATAGCTTCCCCTCACCATTACTGTAGGCCTTTATATCATTACCTTATTGGTCGTGACATTTGTGGAAGAACTGCTAAGCTATATGAACATCCAGTGCCCCTCATCTTTTCAGTTTACAGCCCTACCCAATTCAAACTTCTTGGAAGATATACAGGCAATCATTAAAGCTTTCGCTGAACCGTAAAAATGATACAATTCCTACCAGCAGCATATCAGCGGGGTCAGCAATTTCCCCCGCTTATTACGAGCCAACTGATCGTGCTAAAAATCAGCATACAGCCCCATATTGTAGTGGTTTTACTATTAGCTATTCATAATGCATTAGCTATCACTTCACCTTTGCGTTAACAACAACTGGTCCCGGTGGTGAGAGGAAAGTGCTGACGTGGCTCTCTGCGAGGCCTTAACAATAAGAGGGAGGCTGGAAAAAATGCTAACTGCCCCTCCTGTGTGGCAGCCCCCTCCCATTCCCTCATTTAGTTAGCCTTCACTCACGCTCAGCAAGGAAAAGCTGTCGTCAACCGCTCCCCCGAGAGTCACTAACACACACATGCACACACAGTACAGTCATAGGCAGAGATGCACAAACGTACGTACACGTTTTCTCATTATGGGCCTCTTTTCCTTCTACTGTTCCTCTGGCATGTGACTGTGTGAATGAAGTGTGCTCATTTGTCTAGAAACACCTGCAAGTGTGTGTGTGTGTGTGTGTGTGTGTGTGTGTGTGTGTGTGTGTGTGTGCGTGTGTGCGTGTGTGTGTGCCTGTGTGTGTATTCCCCATTCAATTCCACCGTTGATTGAAAATACCATGGCTCTTAATAAGATGTGGCTAAAAGCACCAGAGGGCTGAAACAAGACTTATAAATAATTTGCCTATTAATGCTTTCCCATTTTGTCTGGAAGGGCCTCAGCCAGGTTTGGCAACACTATCAGGTAGGAAATGAGCGAGCTGCGTTCAAGACACAAGGTCACAAATGTGCCCAAATGGAAGGTTATCACTGGTTCAAGTCCATCACGATTGGGTTTAATTTCAAAGATGTCTGTGTGTCTCTTGGAGGAGATACACAGGTAGTGTGTGTGTGTGTGTGTGTGTGTGTGTGTGTGTGTGTGTGTGTGTGTGTGTGTGTGTGTGTGTGTGTGTGTGTGTGTGCGCCTCGAGGAAAGACAGGTTGGTGATATGTTTTGTAAGTTTAATTAATGCACCGGAAGATGGTATTGTGCCAAGTGCTCGAGGTGTTCCAAAAATGGTTTAACATCCTGTCACCTTTCAATAACATGTAACTGTTCTCACACTCTCCTGTGTGCAAGCATCCACGCACAAACACACACACACATGCACGCACGCACGCACACACACCACGGTGAAAGGGAGGAAATGGAGAGATTACTGCGACTCTTCCTCACCACACTTATGAGCGATTAGATGTATTTTCTAAACACAGCTAGAAAACCTCCTCTCTCACTGTTACATACCTTAAACACTCATTTCAAGGCAAACATGTGACCGAGTCCATAAAGCAGACACTAAGACTAGGAGCGGCTAATGCTTAATCTGGTCCCAAAATGTTCCCACATATTAAAAAGCACACATGTAGTATGTCATGTTTACAGCACACACACACACACAAAAACGAGCTAAATACGACGTATGGGAGTGTCAGGGATGCAAGCTGTGCTGTTATTTATGTGCTATTAACAGGTTTGGCCAGTTGACAGACTTACACTGGATAAATGTATCTACAGGCAAAGTTTTACAAGCTTTCAAGTTGTAAAAGTTAAACTTCTATGAATAAGAATCACAACCCTGATTCTGAAAATTTGAGACTGTGTAAAACATAAATAAAACAGAACATGATCATTTGCTAATCCTTTCTGACATAAACTCAACTGAAAACAGCACAAAGACAATATATTTGATGTTTGACTTCATCAGCTTCACTGATATTTGTAAATATCTGCTTATTCTGAGTTTGATGCAGCAACATGTTTCACACAAGTTGGGACAGGAGCAGCTAAAGACTGGGAAAGATGTGGAATGTTCCAAAACACCTGTTTGGAACATTCCACAGGTAAACAGGCTCATTGGTAACAGGTGAGAGTATCATGATTGGGTATGAAAGGGGCATCCTGGAAAGGCTCAGTCGATCACAAGCGAGGATGGAGAGAGGTTCACCACTTTGTGAACACATGATTGTATAAAGGAGATTAATACATGAGCTCAGAAACACTTCAGAAAACGGTTGTCAGTAAACACAGTTGATGACTGCAGTCTGTTTTTTAATTTACATTTTACACAGCAACCCAACTTTTTGGGAATCAGGGTTGTATGTGACTAATTGGTGTTTTACTTACTGGAATTTATCAAAAGGTGTTAAAAATAGTTTCTGAGGTCAACACAGGCCGCATTCAAAGCAGCAACTGGCTACCTCTCATCCTACTTCTCTTCTGTGTTCAGGTGCTACAATTTGTTCTTTATACGTGTCAGCCTGTCTACGTTTCACTGAACAACTTTTCAGATGAGCATTTACATGTTGTGCAAAAAACTTGTTTCATGTATAAGATCAACAAGACATTCCGCAGGGTTGACAGTGAGAGTGAATTTCAGAAAATGGTAGTTCTGAATATCACGGTGCCTGTAAGACTCCGCAAGTTAAAAGTCTTCACAAGACTTATTTAATCACAGCCGACAAAATGCAAATATCAAAGCAAGTCTTCAACGTCGTATACACCACAGACCACAAACATATCCACAGTCTCCACTCCCTCAAAGACAGTCCAAGAGAAAATTCATCCCATTAAGCGGAGATTATTTTTTTAATAAATGTGTGTGATGGTAGACAATAACTCTAACATGGAATATATGAGGAGCGATAACTACTTCTGTGTCAGTACAGCAGAAGTCATTTTCAGTAGATAATAAGGTGAAAGACAACAACCTGATTTCTATTTTAGGTGCACTTTCCCTTTTAAAAAAACAAGCTTTGGAATCTCCCTGGTTCAAGGCTCCTGAGCTTAATGTGTAACTATTCAGGTGGGTGCTGCTCTCCAACATGATCAGCTGACACGCACATAAAACCCCTGAACAACACACCTCTCACAATTATCCATTACACAATGAAGCAGGGCAGCATGCGAGGGGCACCAGGGTGAAGAGTGTTTATGTGCGCATGAGTGTGTGTGGCACTTACATATTGTGGAGGACACACCATCCACAGTGAGGGTCTCTGGAGCCCAAACACTCCGCACAAGTGGTGTACTGCTCGCAGCTCTCCACGGGAACTCTCACCACCTAGGGAGACAGAGAGAGAGACAGACCGACAACGAGAGAGACAGACAGAGAGAGAGAAAGATGGAGAGGGAGATGAAGAAATAATTAGTATCCTCGTAATCAAACTCATAAGATGAGCGGCATATTCAGCTGGATGGAGATGAGCTTTTGACAGCTCATCAGAGTGATTCAATTCAGCAAACAGTGTAGTTTGTGTGCGTGTGTACGTTCCTGAGATCGAACGAGAGCTCGTCTGTGAGGCCTGTGTGCTTTTCTGTGTGTGAGTGTATGTTCTTGTGAGCGATTCTGGTCCAGCGGTGTGTGACAGCCTCCAGTGGAGCGTGTACAGGAGAAGCCTCGCAATGCATGCTGGGACACCTGACAGGTGGCCATGTCAACAGTGCTGTGATTGACAGATGACCTCAAAAAACCAATAGGACACAGAGGAGCAGAAGGACAGACTCCCAACCTGTGTGTGTGTGTGTGTGTGTGTGTGTGTGTGTGTGTGTGTGTGTGTGTGTGTGTGTGTGTGTGTGTACATGCATGTCAGGCAGAGAGTGAATTTAAGTATCTGTACAGAGACTGTGCAACAGCACCTTAGTGCACCTATGTGACAAGACTTGGTGTGTGTGTGTGTGTGTGTGTGTGTGTGTGTGTGTGTGTGTGTGTGTGTGTGTGTGTGTGTGTGTGTGTGTGTGTGTGTGTGTGTGTGTGTGTGTGTGTGCGCGTGTGTGTGTGTCTTAAGTCACTTGCAGCCGTACTGGATGTACGAGCCTGGTGACAGGCTACAGATGTTGCCTAAGAAAAGAGATCAAGTGTTCAAGTTAGCCCTCCACTCTTGTTAAAGGTGACGACAGATGGTTCACAACATGGCCCCAATGGGTCTGAAAGTGTGGGTGTATTTCAAGATATTCACAAGAGGCTGAGTGTGTTTAAGTGTGACAGACAGATTGCTTGCATATGCGCAGAATGCTGAAGTCGGCGCGTGTGTTTGCACGCCTGTGTGTGCACATGTGCTGAAAGTGTCAGCGGCACATTTAACTTTTCTTCACCAACGGGCCCCACGTTGATGAGTCGCTTGATCCCTGTTTCATGGTGTGTGTGTGTGTGTGTGTGTGTGTGTGTGTGTGTGTGTGTGTGTGTGTGTGTGTGTGTGTGTGTGTGTGTGTGTGTGTGTGTGTGTGTGTGTGTGTGTATCAAATTGCCAGTTTTAAATCATGCAGCAGAGAGTGAGCGGGCTGGTCAGTAAGTAACAGCATTTAACAATCCACACACACAGATATAACCATGAGAACTCATCCAAGTGATATGACAGGACTGAAGCAGTGTCTGGCCCAGTGGGGGTTTATGAAGAAGGGATGAGAGGGGGGAGGCAGAGAATTGTATGGAGGGATAAGAGAAAAGAAAAATGTATGGCAGAAAGAGAGAGGAGGCCTGAGGTAAGAGATAAAGCTGGTTGGCTGCAGGATGGAAAGCAGCGCGGACATATGAACGCAGCACTGAAATATTAAACTGGGGTCGGGATTCCTCTGTGAGCTTTAAGTACAACACAGATATGAGACAGAGATGACGTGATGGAACTCATTTATGCTTTGAAATGTCTTGTATCAGACTGGCCTTGGGGCTTTCTGACAGAACAATGCTGCTCAGGCAGAGGGCAGACAGAAAAAAATACTCGACACTGTGCGCCACTAATCCCTCTTCTTTCTTTTCTGTTCCCTTCTTCCCCACTATACATTTAGTTATTTCCATTTCTCTCTGCGTTCCTTCTGCTAGTTTCTCTGCCCCACAATCTTGTCCCTGAGCTTCATCCTTCGCCAAGCATCTCATTTATTCCAGACTGAAACATGCAGTTACTCCTCCAATCTAAAGTCAATACAGACCTCAGTACAGTAGCTTTCTAGCTGGCGAGCTGCCCAGAGAGAGACGGACTGATGAAATGATGCAAACGAGCAACAGTGGGGTCGGGAGAGAGAAGAGAAGGAGGTGGTCATCTACTGGAAGCGCTGGCTGAATGGATGAATAGAGGAAAGGAGAGGTGTAATGGAAGATCCAGGCAAGGCGAATCAGCGAAGACATTGTGCTGGGGAGATGGGATATGGTGGCAGACGGCTGCTATGTGTCATTGTCAGAACGAGTGTGAGTCTAGTTTTCATCTGAAAGGAGAGCTGAAAGAAGGATGGAACAAGGGATTGGTGTGTCTTGGCTAATAAAAGGATGACAGAGGGGGGAAAGGAGTGTGAATGAATGAGCAGAGAATAGACAGATGGATGAGGCAAAAGCAGCTATAGTTGAGGATATGTGATTGGAGACCCTGGGAGAAAGAAATCATCACAGGATGTCTTTCACACAGTTTATGATCTAACTAAAAGGAACAAAATGTAAGGAAGCACAATGGCCTGTTTCTCATAACATCGTAGACGCCAACCAATTCCTCCTCTCTTCTCTATGAATCATTATGACTGTGATTAAGGACAATGATCCACATAAATCACACTAGCACTGTGGGTCCTTGGTGAGCAGGCATAACCTTATCACTGCCTCATGTAATGACAGATACGGCCTATTGTTCACAATTGTTCCTGTACTAGTAGCCGTGAACACACTATGGGCTCTGTTCAGTGGGAGTGGCACAGAGCGGCTGATGTGGTGGGGGGGCTATGATGGTTGTTTTTCCCAGTGGGGACATAAAATGCTTTACTGGAGCCAGGAATGTACTTGTATAACTGCATGTACTGTAGATCCAAAAAATGTGTGCCTGCGTGTGCTGGGAATACTGCTCACCCACAGACACACACTCCCTCGCTGTCTCCCTCTTTCTGTCTCTCTCGATGGCTCTTTTAATGAAAGCCAATTCCCGACAGCGTGCCACATTACTCCTTTAAATGACCTTATAAACCAAGCCCGCCATCTCCTCTCTCTTGCCATCTCCTTATTTACAAGAGCATCCACTGCTGTAACTCAATTCTCCTTCCTGGCTCTCTCTCTTCCTCTCTTGTCAGGCCTCTACCCCGACCATATCGCAATGCCGTGACATCTCCTTTCTGCTATAAACTCTCCACCTTTCCTCTCCAATCTGTTTTTACAGAGCGCCATCACCTGCCTTTAAACGTCCCACTAACAGGCTTTGTGACGGTCACCCCCAAAACCCGAAGGACCTGTAAAGCTTTCAGCGCTGCTTTTCATTGGTTGTTAAATCTACAGACATAAAAGGATCGGCCTTGTTGCGGCTTCTTTTTTTAACATTCAAACACAAGGGGAGTGTTTGGTAGACGAGTTGAGGAGGGGGCGCGGCTGAGATTTCTGCCAGAAGAGAGCCTCCTCTCTGGGTTAGCCTGTCTGGGAGCCAAGCGGAAGAAATCACAGTTTATTTTCAGTTATTTTTAGATATCTGCATGAGACTCTGCATCATAAATTAGTAACGCTCGTGCCTGCTTGAACAGCTACCACTGTGGTTAGCACTTAACCTCATATGGCTGTAACCCCGAAACAGCAGAGGAATTTGGTGACGCTCCCAAATGTCAAAGTACAGGTCAATTTAAGGAGAGAGCGACATATACATGGTCAGCTTTCCATTATTACCTTTAAGAAAACGGCATGTATTTGGGGAAAAAAGTCACATGTTCTGTTTCCAGGGAAAAATTTCCAGAAATCTCATAAACTTGTGGCTCTTTCATTGCTCCCCTCCTTTTATCCAAACCTCACTCTGTAATCTTAACGAGCCGTGGTCAAGCGGAAATCTGGAGTAGAGGCTCCAATTGAAACTAAAAATGAAATACAAAATACATTCTCCTTGCTTGGGGTGTTCTCCATTCGCCAGCCAGCTGACAGAAGGAGCAGGCGGCGAGGACAGGGAAAGGTTATCGCCCGTCATCCTCCCTCCATCGCCTCCTCTCTGTAAACTGACATTAACAGCAGCTGCATTTTTTCAATAGCCCTCAATCATCTTCCATCTTCTCGTGGTTTGTTCTGTCCTGGCAGTGAGCAGCCATGTCCATGAAAAAAAAAGCATATCTCCCAGCATAGCCATGAAACACCGCAGGACCAGAAACAGACTGATACATCGGGGCTTGTTTGTTAGGGTGCAACAGTAGCTCCAAAATGTGCTATGGCTGCCGTCACCTTCTGCTTTGGCATCAGTGTATCATGCCTGCAATGGATTATAAGAAATGGGAGCTCTTCCTGCTCCTTGTAGCTGTTCTGGCTATCCCTTAGGCGTGGTGCAGAAACATGCCTCTCAACAGGGTGTCCATGTAAGTGAGCTAGTTCTCCCAGAGCTGGAATACCTGCTCAGGGGGGCGAGTGCGGGTGGGGGGTGGTGGTGGGGGGGTTGTATCAAAGGCTAGGTTAGCAAGTGTGCATTGACTGGATTGTAAGGGGCTTACGAGATCAATGGCTGGCGAGGAGCTCGATCTGTTGACTGACTGGAGATAAGCAGCAAAGCAAACAAGACTGGAAGAGTTTGACACTGAGAAGGAGAGAGTGCTGAAGGATGGGTAAAGAGTGAACGGATGAGTAAAGAGTGAACGGATGGGTAAAGAGTGAACGGATGAGTAAAGAGTGAACGGATGGGTAAAGAGTGAACGGATGAGTAAAGAGTGAACGGATGGGTAAAGAGTGAACGGATGAGTAAGGAGTGAACGGATGGGTAAAGAGTGAACGGATGAGTAAGGAGTGAACGGATGGGTAAAGAGTGAACGGATGAGTAAAGAGTTAACGGATGGGTTAAGAGTGAATGGATGAGTAAGGAGTGAACGGATGGGTAAAGAGTTTAAGGATGGGTAAAGGCTGGGCAGTAGGTGAAATGAAACAGCAATCCAGTGAAAAATCGTTGGCTGTCACATTGAATTTGCTGAATGATGTCCAAATACTAAATGGCTGTTCCACTGCACAGATGTTATTGACAGAGCTGGCCATTGTGGTCAACTCAAATTGTTTGCTGCAGACCTGTTTTAGTGAATTAGGTCTTTATGTGTCACAGTGGAAGAAAACAGTGCCCAGTGTGATAGCTGTAATTTCTTCTTTTCTTTCTCAGAGCTCCCTCCCTGCGGTATTTTTTGCGCCCACTGCCCTTCCTGCCTCCCTCTCTATCTCTATCTCTCGTAGTGTTTTGTCTGCTGTTTCTCCCTCCCAATCAGCTCTCCTTCTCTTTCGCCTTAATTTATCTTTTTATCCTCCATCTCCTGCATTGCGCTCAATTATTCATCTGCTCCATTGTTTTTCCTCCTCTGAAATACTGTTTTGATCTCCTCCTCTACACTCCATCCCGGTGAAAACAAGAGGCAGATCAAACAACTTATTTATTTGTCATTTGTGCGTGCACATATCGCGAGTTCAAGGCCAATACAGATGACAACTTATGTTCCCTTCTCCTAGGAAACATATACACACAGTACAGCTGTAGGAACAAGTTCTCAGTGTGTGTGTGTGTGTGTGTGTGTGTGTGTGTGTGTGTGTGTGTGTGTGTGTGTGTGTGTGTGTGTGTGTGTGTGTGTGTTTGTAAGCACCTTCAGACTAATATAGAAGTACCTTCATATAAAATAATAGTAGAACTTTTGAAAGAGCATCCACCCAACCAGCCAATGGAGATGTCTCCAGAACCCAAACACATCCTTGACAATGATGGATAATGATGATAATTCAAATGCTGAAGCAACACCACCTGCCAAAATTACCACAAGAAGAAAATGTCTCTCTTTTTCCAACAAAACAGAAAAAACAAATCAGAAAGGTTTTGTCTTTGAAGAAAGGGATATGAAATAAGAGCCGTGGTCCATCAGTTTGGACATCGCAAACAAAAGAAAGAGAAAGAGTGAGCGAGTCAAAAAGTAAGACAAACAAAACTTTGAAAAATAAAGATATGAGACCTCATCACTCTTCATCACATGGACATTCCCATTAACTCTTCCAAAAACAGCTAATCTCAAGCTACAGGTCAATACGCTCTCTCACTCCTTGTGTGGCCATTTGTCCATAGTGCTGTGCCCCTCCTGTGAGAGACGGATAGAGAGAGGGAAGAGAGAGAACAACAAAGTGGAACGAGAGAGCAAAAGAGGAAAACTGAGACAGAGACTGAAAAAACAAAGAAAACAAAGAATTGGAACAGAGACTGCAGGAAGAAAGAGAGGAGAGCGGAGGAAGAGGTAAATGTGACCGGCTAAGGTAGACAGGCCGAGGGGTCTTCTAATTAAGTGAGGATGGGAGAGGCCGGCGGCCTGGTAAATGACTCTGTCACTTTAGTAAATGGACTTGGTGAGGAGTGAGGAGCCACACAGCTGGCATTTCCATTAGCACTGCCAAGCGACCCACCACCATATACACAGAGGAAGAGAAGCAGAGGAGAAAAAGAGGGAGAAAAGAGGACAAATGCTGCTTTTCTTTATTTGTCCTCACAGGAGCTGCCGTGTGGAGGCCATGCCTGGTAGGTGTGAGGATGGATAGTGACTGTGGAGAGCTGGCAACGAATTGAGCGAAATAAACGAAATCTATGTGATTGACTTTATGCTAATTTGTGTGCTGTCATTCAAAATTACTGCCAGCATGTTTTACAGGAGCGTTTGAAATATCACAGCGACTACAAGAGACACGACGTCGTATTTCTTGATTTATAAAGTAATATGGCACGAGTACACGATTCATGGCAGGGAGGCAGGGACAGAGACTCAATGTAAACTGGGTCTCTTTAGGTTTAAAACTGTTAGTTGAACAAAAGCAGCAAAGTCACCTTGAGCTCTGGAAACTTTTAGTGTCACTATTTTTGGAAAAAAAAAAAAAAAAAAAAGGATGAATAAAAGGATTATTAACAAATTAATCAATCATGGAATTAATCATTAGTTACAGGCCTACTTATTATGCACAAATGTCTTTCTAGCTGCGTTTATCTGTATCATGTTCGTCTTTTTGTTATCTCTGACAGTGAACGCTGCAAGAGAATTTGCCATCCTGCTTTTCCGCTCAGCTTCTCCCCCATTTGATACTTCATAACCGGGTCTGACGAGGCCCGCTGTGCGTGAATTTGAAAAGAAATTTGACTCAAATTCAAAACAATTCCCGGCGCTGTCACGCATGAGCGACGTTCATTGTTCCTCCGAGTGTGGCTTGTGGTTACGACGAGGGACTGAAAATGGTGATGTGCCACTCGGAGAGGCTCCGCGGGCCGCGCCAGCTTTTGATTGGCCTCATCCAATGACAATCAGCCAGAGCCACATCTTTCCGCCCCAATCACTGTCAAGCAACAGGAGGACCAGCTGTACGGCCAGTTGATAGTAACTGAGAAGAAACTGGAGGAGGGGGAGATGGGGGGAGAGAGAAACCATTAACCTCCCTATCCATCTTGTCCTCTTTTCTAACCCTATCAGTCCGCTCTATCACGCCATCCTTTGGGAAAAGACAGCGGAGTAAAACAGAGAGAGATGAGAGAAAGACAGAGCTATCTAGTGACAGCTAGACTTCCATTAGGACTGATAGCATCACAGCCAAGACAAGTGTCTGAGCACACTTTTCTGATGGGGCATGCACACGCACAGTTTTCAGTTAAAAAGGGGAAAAACCACAAGAGAGAGCGATACCACAGGAAAGAGAGAAGTGAGAGAAAAGGCAGGAAACACAATTAAGAGAAAAGAGAGAGAGAGAGAAGTGAAGTTTGAGATATTAAGAGACACAGAAACCATCCATCTCTGGCTAATGATGGCATCTTGGTCAATCTCCTCAAATATGTGCCACTGTTAGGAGGAATTAGCATCATTTCTCTCGTTTCATTATATCACAGAAACAAGCAGGGCTGGAATTACTGATTGTCATTACTGATTGATCAGCAGATTATTATCTCGATTAACCGGTTCATTGTTTTGTCTATAAATTGTTGGATAATTGTGAAAAATGCCCACAGTCTGCTAAAGCCCAAGGTGACGCCATCAAGTTGCTTGCTTTGTCAAAAACACCAAATCATTCAGTTTGCCACCAACAAAAAGCAACAAATCCTCACATTTAACAAGTTGGACCCAACAGATTTTTGGTGTTTCGCTTGCTTTTCTGTATATTATCCATAGATTACAGTCAAATGCAAATGTTCACACTGCCTTTAAAAATGTGTCTGCTTTTACTCACACAGCCAATGAGTCCTCACCTGACAGCACAGACATGTGCCAGCACGAAAAAAGGATGAGAGGTCCATAAATGTGGACATCTACATACATGTGAGAGTGCACTGATGTATAATTAACAGTTCATGTGTAAGAGTGTGTGTGTAGGTGCTCAGTCCTGTGCTGAGGTAGCACTATAATGGTTTGACCTCTTGTAATTGAGTGCCATATACGTACATGGCTACACCACCACCCGCCCCAGCACCTCTCCCTTCTTGTCACTGTACTCCGTCTTCGCCTCGCTGCGCCGGGTCTATTAACATTTACATAACAATGACCGCCTCCTTGCTCAAAGTCTGTGTGCGCGTGTGTGTGCAAGGGCAGCCCTGAAGTGTAAGTGGTTGGGGTGTGTGTGTGTATGCGTGTGTGGGTGGAATGTGGGACACCCAAGTACTCATTCAAGCTTTACACTGTCAAGCCAGTGAGTGGAAAAGATGAAGCTGGAGTCCTGTTCATAAATCTAAATGAACAGGTCGGACACTCAGTGGGCTCAGCTCAGGAGCCAAAACTGAAGAAAATAAATAATAAATAAAAAAAACTGGGGGCAAAAGTTCCTCCTCTTCAAAATCTCTTCAAGCATTTAGGCAAATCACTTTCCCTGCGTCCTGCGCGTGCACACACACATACACACTCTGAGTGGCTGATGTTTAAACGCTGCATTATTCACTTGTTAACTTCGGGAGTTCCTCCGTCGGCCAGAGTTTGATGAATTGTGGAAAATTAATCTTTGAGCCACTTAGAACTGACTGATTAGCTTTATCTAGTTCACTAAAATGTCAGTCTTGATTGATACAACCAGCTGCTTATTATGTGTGTCGATGTCAGTCTGTGCTAATGTGTTTGCTAACGAGATTGGCAGCGTACCAGTAATATGTGAATGTAAACAGATCAACACGCGCGCACACACACAAAAAACCCCACACAAACAGGCACACACACACACAGGCACAAACACAGGACTGATGCCTGATGAAACCCTATGGGTAAGATACTACTTGATGAGGCCTTGTTGAGAGAGCCGACCAAACAATACAGACCATTGTCTGCTATTGTGGGGACTCAAACTATCATGTGAATGGCTCAAGAACTTTGTGTGTGTGTGAGTGTGTGCACGTGTATGTGCATGAATACAGATTCCTTGGAGGGATGAGAGTCTTGGTGAAATGTGGAGGGGGAAATCTCTTTCAGATGCTGAATGGAAAGCAGACAATGGTGTTAGCCCACACACACAAAAACACATTCACACACACAAATATATGTTTGAATGCCGAGTGTGTGTGTGTGTGTGTCTGTGTGTGTGTGTGTGTGTGTGTGTGTGTGTGTGCAAATGCAGATTCCTACAAAGACATGCAGATGTGGCTGAATCAATGTACGAACACGAATCATCACTGGTACAACATGTGATTGAGACAAAAATGCTATTTTGTTTTTATTTTTTGCTTACACACACACACACACACACACACACACACACACACACACACACACACACACACACACACACACACACATTTTGTAGCATGCTTGACACCTGAACAAAGGTTGTCTCATGCATACACATAACACATCAAGCCCTCCAAGTCCCTCTCGTCTGCTTCCAGGACGCTCACGCTTGATCCAAATACAGTCCCACTTCCCACACTGGAGGAGATGAATATTCATGCATTCAGCAATTAGCCAGCACCGCACACCACGCTGCTATCTTATGCATGGCTGCAATCAAAGACACAAGGATGTGCGTGTCCGTGTGTGTACGACACCGAGGCTGAGTACATGTACAAAGACTGCAAGAATGGCAGCTGTGGCTTAAAATTCAGGCAGAGCTTTCTACCTTTTTGGTTATAAAACAGGAACAGGAATGATTTGATGAAGGAGAGTTTGACTGAGCCGAGACACTATGAGACGATTCCCCGCGGTGGCAGTTTGCACCGAAGACAGACGCTTCAAAAAGTTCATGTTGACTCAAAGAGTGACATTGTTCTTACTGGAAAAACCAACTGCAGCTAACAAGCAGCTCTTAACAAGGTTGCTAGTCTACTTCCTCATTTACACAAAAATAAAGCATTTTTTAGCTAGGAAAAGGGCAGTGTGTGTGTGTGTGTGTGTGTGTGTGTGTGTGTGTGTGTACAGCTTGGGGGTGAGTGAATAGATCCTTATCGATAATGTCAAGATTAGCTCACACACACAAGTCAAATGTGGTAAATACAAACAACAAGCACACAGTAACAAACACAAACACATACATCAGCTGCAGTCACGAATAAACTGATTAAAATTTCCTGTAATACCATACTGTCTCATCAAACACACACACACACACGCACACACTCACACACACACACCTCTCCTGCTGTCATATCCTCCATTGATAATAATGACAGTGATGAATATGGCTGGAACAGAGCGAGTCATAAATCACTAGGCCTCGCCCCTAACTCTGACTCACCGCCTGGGCCTTTGTGTGTGTGTGTGTGTGTGTGTGTGTGAGAGAGAGAGACAGAGAGACAGAGAGAGAGAGAGAGCGAGAGAGAGAGAGAGAGAGAGAGAGAGGGGAGGACTTGTCGTGGGCTACGCATCAGTGGATATGTCCAGTGACACCTTAATGTGCTTAGCTTGTCTGAGGAACCCCCGCAGGCAACCAGCTAGACACACACACACATGCATACACGCATGCATACACATTCACATACACACACACACACACACACACACACACACACACACACACACACACACACACACACACACACACACACACACGTCTACCCGAAGGATGCGAGCAGGGCTGTGTGTATCCATTTCATGAGAAAATAGGGAAATGGGAGGTGGGTTGTATTCCGCATGCAGGCTGTGTGTGTGTGTGTGTGTGTGTGTGTGTGTGTGTGTGTGTGTGTGTGTGTGTGTGTGTGTGTGTGTGTGTGTGTGTGTGTGTGTGGCAGAGTAGCACCCTGCTCTAGTTCAAACCAACCTCCTAACACCATCCCTGAATTCCTCCCCCTTCCATTCGTCTATCCATCCTTCTCTCAATTCCACAATTTTCCACCTCTGCCTCCTTTAAGAAAAAAAACCCAAATGTGTGTGTGTGTGTGTGAGAGAGAGAGAGAGACAGCGAGCGAGAGAGAGGGGAGAAAAGGGGGCCGCAGCAGCGATAGTGAGAGATCATTAAAAACATGGGAATGGGATCAGTAGAAGGCAGTTGAGAGGGGAGGACTCAATTTGGGCTTAGATGGAAACATTTGTGTGTGTGTGTGTGTGTGTGTGTGTGTGTGTGTGTGTGTGTGTGTGTGTGTGTGTGTGTGTGTGTGTGTGTAGCAGCCGAGGCACGGATTTATAAAAGTAGAGATGGGGGGTGGGTGGGGGCATGGTGGGATAGATGGAGGGCAGAGGATAAAGATGAGGGTAGGACGGAGGGTGAAAGAAGGGAATTGCCCCCTCTAGTCATTAGTGCTGGAAAGGGGTTTAGCTAGGAGGTCTGGCAACTGCAGCCCCCCATGCTTAACCCGTGCCTGCTATCCATTAATGGGGATCAAACACACAGTGAGATGAAGGTGTGTGTGCGTGTGTGCATGTGTAAGAGAGAGAAAATGTGTGTGAACATGGGGGGAGTTCTGAAGGAAAGGGCATGATGGGAGTTAGATGGAGACAGAACGTCCTTGAGTGTAAATGGTTGTATGGGTGTGTTTGTGTACATGAACTGTGAGAGTCCACTATGTTCTTATCTTGTGCTAGTGTCTATCAGTAAAATGTTTGTGTATGTGTGTGTGTCTCATGCAACTAGCTTCTCTAGCTGGCAAGATAAAGTGAAGCAGGCTACCGAGTCAGAAAGACACTCACACAAAAACGAACACCACCTGTGTATTCCTCTACATTCGTCTGATGTAAAATACGGCTTCAGTCGTTCTGTCTGTGCGCTTTGTGCCTCCAGCCTGTGCGAGCGTTGGTGTGTGTGTGACCCATCCCTTTTCTGTAGCTTGCTGCTTTCCATATTCACATACCTACTTCAAGCAATCGTCATCATTGCCACACTGAAGACCTGTCAGACCCCTGTGTGCCCCCCCGCCTGGAATAATTGCATGACATTAGCGGTCTTCAAAACTCACAGCTGTATTATAAAATGCTGAACGCACATGGCACCTCGGCACTCGCTTCCAATTTAATAGGCAACACAAGGCAAATAAGGTTAGTGTTAGCAGTTAGCAGCTAATGCTACTTCCAACTGGCCCCCTCACTCCTCCCTATTGCTGAGATCTGTGATGATTTATTTACAGACCTGTGCCCATACAGAAAATTCAAAAGCACCACACAGACCTGTGAAGTGAGCTAAACAATTCCCAGGAAGATGCATTTAGTCAAAAATTCATCCTCCTAAGCCAGTGTAGATCTGCCAATATTTACTATCAAATTGTGTGGCAGGAGACATAATTTTCTGTTTTACAACTGGTTCAGTATTTAAGATTAAAATTATTTCCTAAAATTACGAATTATGAATTAAATAATAATTGAATCATTTTAATCACAAAAGTCAAATGTCAACTCCTAATCCTGTATGACATACTATCAAAGCAGCCTTAAATCAATCGGATCATCAGAAATGTATGATTTGGACGGATTCGATGGTTTTGAACTGTTTGAGATGGAGCGATACACACCATCAGAGCTCTCCCAGGGCTTTTTTCAAACAGTTCAGGGGCTACATGCTTAAACTATGAAAGCAAACCTACGCACACGCCATCTCCCAGACATAAACTGGTATCTACAAAAGAAGAATGTGTGGTGAGAACAGGTGTACCTCATCACACTTCAGGTGTACACACAGTTCTCTAGAGCCAGCTGAGACGAAAAACAAGGTGAGAGACGTTATCTTATAGCAAAACACTGTTCAGCTTTTTTTTGCCAATTTCTCTGAATGTGTTATTATTTTTGCAATTGATGGCAAAGCCGCTATAAATAGCCACAGCTGCGCTGACAGCTGTTGCGGTCCTGTTGGGGAACCTTGCAGATGCAACACAATTGGTTAAATTGTGCTTCTTCGTCTTTGCCGTTCTTCACATTGACAGGTTTAATGAGTGGTGGAACGATGCACACAAATGATTCAGGCCCTATCTACTTAAATTATGGCTAACTGCGGCGGTGGAAATGAGGCTTGTGCACATGCGCTCAGTTCTACGATTAGGTTATGAAACAGATCTATTGCTGCAGATTCATAAGTCTGACGAAAAGGATGTGCATGTCGATTCCTGTCTTTGTGCTTCCACTGAGTTTGTGTGGTTGTGAATCTGCACAGAAACGGTACGTTTTCAGCTTCAGCAGCTTCTTGAGCATCAACCGAAGAATCAAAAACTGGCACTATTTATTCTTTGCTTATGTGTTTCCTGACCCTTACTTTTCTGATTTCAGATCACTTTAGTTTGGCAAAGTTCCTCTATGTCCGCCTGTGATCAGACATCGTCAAACAATGATGGACTGAAGCATCAAACTGACCCCTAGATTGAAACTTTTCAAATAATACTCAGGTCTATCTGCAACATTAGTTTGGAATTATTCCACTATTTGTGCTGTACGTTGGAGTACAAAGAGTGTATCACAGATTACTAGTTTAATTACTGAACCACGAACCACGGATGTTTGGCAAAAAAAAAAGAAGAAAGGGGGAAGAAAATGTCATTTTTTGGGCAGCTTTGGTTCAGCAGCCTCCAGAATCGACTAGCCAAGCCTCAAGCAAGCTTCACAAAAGTGACTTCAGACACACATCTCACCCCTTTTAATCAGACAATCTTTTCCCAAAGCCCATTTTGGATCTATTAAATACAGACATATTCCCATCATGTACAACCCCACTTTCCTTTCTCCCCCCTCCCTCCATCTCTGCTTCCTTCACTCACCACACTAATGAGACAGAAAAACGAGGGGAGCAGCTGGGCCTGGGGAGCGACAGAGATGCAACATGCTCTCCTCCACCTCCTCCTTCCCTTCCCCCTCTGCTTCCTCCCTCCCGACTCACCATCAAAGTAGACACAGGACTCACCAGCGGTGGGGCTGGTAATGACCGCAGGCACACACATGCACGCACACGCACGCACACACACCACGTGTGACCTATAGCACTCCTTGTATGTCTGTCTGCGCGTAATGTCTTGATTATTAGAGCACTGTCATGGTAGTAATGTGTGTAGCTGGTGTGTGAGTTGCTGTGTAATTACATCCAGTGGGGATGAGCTGTGCTGAGATTGTATAGTGGGGAGAGGGTTAAGATATACAGCAGCTAAAGACTAATGGAGGTGAGGTCTGCTCTGGACAGTTCACGCTAGACTGCTGTAGCAGAAACTGACTGTTGCAGCATGCAACAAAACAGAATTGTGTGTGTGTGTGTGTGTGTGTGTGTGTGTGTGTGTGTGTGTGTGTGTGTGTGTGTGTGTGTGTGTGTGCGCGCATGTACAGGCTTGTGGGTCTACCCATATAAAATGTCTAATTGGAACCATGTGTGTTAACAAGGCACTGTCAGCCCCGTGCCATCACCTGTACTGAGGCATGCTGGATATGGAGTCTAATGATGGCTACACACATAAACACATCATTACACACATCATTACAGCACACATACTGTGTGTGTTTGTAAGAATTTCATAAATTTGATTCCATATAATTTGGTTCCCGCATCACAGCTGCACAGAGAGATGGATTGTGTGTGTGTGCGCTGTGGAGGTTTTGTGCATATGTGCTGACATTTGAAAATATTTATGTGTGCATCTCCAACACTGAGCTCACCTGTCTGTCAGTCAGCGTGTAGATGTACTGCTGGTCCGGGCTGAACAGCATGTCTCTCAGTAAGGAGCTTCCTCCCTCACTGACAGTCACCTTCTCGTAGAGCACCGCTGGACGGTTGGGACTCACAGAGTTCACCAAGATCTGCAGAGAAACATATCAGAAATCTGTTAGAGAAAGACTTGATTATTCAAACACGCTTAGAAAAGTATTGTTTAAGTATGTTAAAGCATTTCAAGCGTTAAATACACGCAGAACTATGATCATGCACCAATTGCTGTATCTTGAAAGGGGGCGTTTGATTATCTAACCAAGAAGCATTTATGTAACGTTTCAAACAATGCAGAGCAGTATGCAGTCTCGTTTTTACATTCTTATTGATGGAACAATTTCCACAAGACTGACATTTATCAAGCAATGACTAAGCATTATTTCAAACGCCTATCACCAGCTGCTTCATTGTAAAAAATTTCACAATAAAGGTTTTCAAAAAAGAAAGTCAGAAAGCAAGAAGAAAATCCTGCCAGGGCTTTTACTTTGAAGCAGCTGAAGGCGCATACATAAGAGGCAGCGGAGAGGAGTGTTTGAGACAGATGAATGCTCACCTATTGCTTGATAAAAGCCAGACCACAGTCTTAAAGTTGGAAATAAGTCGAAAATGATTTTACTTTTATTACACATCAAACGCTATGCATTCATTTCCGTGCAATATACTGGCAATACATATTAGCAAAAGACACACTGAACCACTGAGACATATCAATCTTTGTTTTCTAGCACCTCACATCCCCCTCATATTATCCAATATATGTCTCACATTTCATATTTTCCCCTGAACCAATCTTAAACACACTGTAGCGCTCTGTAACAGGTGGTTATTATTAAAGTGGTAGGCAGTGTGAAATTACCCAAATTTTGGAAAAAGGTTGAAGCACCTGCTTTATAGAGCCATGCAAATGGCTTAATTGAAAAGAGACATGATTACAGAGGTAGATGCACGGGAAGGAACATTATCGACTGGATAATGGTGTTATTACAAGAGCAGAAAAGCACCTCGGAGGAATGAATGAAAACACTTGCAAAAATGAAATAATGACAAAGAGTGGTTGTGTGTGAAAGTGTTGTGGTCCTGTATACTGCCCAGAGATTGTGAGATGCCATCTTTGGATTTTAATGAAAACGTAATTGTCCAATTCACCTGTAGACAAATGTAACAATCCCACAGTGTGCAGGCACGTGCACACTTTTGCAAGTGCGTGGATGCTCAAATTTTCTTTGTGAGCTTTTGGCGAATAATTTTCCCAGATATGGAAAGTAATGGTGCAGATACAAGATAGGAGACTGGCTGGCTGGGATGGCTGTGAGCCAAAGTCATCTCAGCAGCAAATGAAAAGCACAGAGCGACAGGGGGGAGGGCAAGTATCAGCTCTCCATTACTGAGCTTTGTCGACTCGCACTGCTATCAGCCCACAGTGACAAGGAAGGGACAGCAGGCAATGACTAGCTGGAAAATGATACTGAATACACACACACACACACACACACACATATACACACACACACACACACACACACACACACACACACACACACACACACACACACACACACACACACACACACAGACAAATAGGTTCACACCCAGATAGGTGAAAAATGATAAGATGAAAACAGAAACACACATATACACACACAGATGATGATATATATGCATACTCTAATATGTGCTTTGATAGATATGTACATGTACCTATGCGTGCACACACACACACACACACACACACAAAGAAGAATTTATTTTCAATTTCCCCAAAAGACACCAAAAACAACAATCCCATTGTCTCTAACTGCGTGTGTGTGTGTGCGCGCGCACGTGTGTCAGAGACATGAGGTGGGGGGAAGAAAGATATATATATATATATATGTGTGTGTGTGTGTAGAGAGAGAGAGAGAGAGAGAGAGAGAGAGAGAGAGAGGGCGCTCATAGGACTGTGATAAAGCACTGGAGATGAGAGGAAATATGGATGTTATTATCTAGATAATGGGCCTGTAAACAAAGGATACATTTCATTCACGGATGGTTCGCATCTAGATGAGCACACGCGCTCACGCACGCACACACACACACACACACACACACACACACACACACACACACACACCAATGCATATGGCAACATGTTTTTTAAGTAAAGACCACCAGAATAAGGAAAAATGCTGGCTGACACAAACAGAAATGAAAGAAGGGTTTTTGTTCTGTGGGTTTCCACAATCATTTTCTCCCTCTCCCACAAAAAAAGAGGCATTTCAGTTGGCAGCCACATCTATCTCGAGGACAGACACCGAGTCCAGTTCACTGGCCAATGATCAGTCCCTGCCTAGACTGGTTTTGCACACACAAATGCACAATAATACACTGAATAAAAGTCTGTCTTTCTGTCAGCCGTCCTATCGTCTGCTTGTGTCCATCTGCTTGTCTCTCAGTGCATTTTCCAATCTGCAATAATATCTCTCTTCATAGTTTATCTCCCTTTGTCCATTACTGATTCCAGTATCACTCAAACAGTTGGTGATGGTCACTTAACACACTTAATCTAACCGTTTCCCTCATGTCTTTGCTTCACTCTTTCATTTCTCCTGACCCTATCCCTGAGGATGCATTTCATATGCAGTGCTAATGTGCTTTTCTCTTTTCTTTTCTTTTTTTTTTAAATGTGTGGGGAGACTGAGAAAGGTGAGAAAGAGAGAAAACAGAAGAGTGGGCGAGTGAGAGTGGGTGACGCGTGAAAACAACAGGTAATAAATCGTCTCAAATCAATTTATTCCACAGGCGCTGCAGCCAAGACTGTCCAGAGGAGATGGAGACCAGGGAGAGAACAAAGGACCATGGACAAACTGATGGATGGAAGAGTGGATGAGTGGATGAAATACATAAGGAACATCTGTCTTAACTGAATCAAACTGAGCTACTCCGCCTGAGAAACCAGCGCTAGAATCTAATAATCAGGTGAACAGCGGGAGCCGCACATTCAGCGTAGAAATATGTGCGTGTATTCTCACATGCCTGAGCATACGTCTGTCAGTTTTCACATATCTACAAGCACCTGTAGCACATCAACATGTACAAATCTGTCTTTTCACACATGTGTAAATTCACAGGTTTATGTTTACATGCACAGCTCGACGTGAATGCATACGTGTGTGTAAACCAAGCCAAGAAATCAATGCAACAGTCAGCGATGATGGGAGACGCTGCTGCTGTCTCATTGTCTCTGTATTGCTTCGCTTTCCCACTAAGTGCTTGATGGATGGATTCATAGAATGATGCTGCACTTGTGTTTTCAGGAAAAGCCCATCTCTGCTCTCTTGTCAACATGTATAATGTAACATTAACAGACCTTAAACACATTAGAGGCACTGTCTTAAGTAAGGACACAGAGAAGCACTGGGAGGACGAAGCAAACAAGCAAAGAGCAGCAGATGAATAACTTGCAGCAGGAAACACGGTCGTCTCTGTCTCTCAGCGGCTCCCATGTAACTCTGCTACTCAGAGATCTTCAATGACCTACAATTGTTCTTCCTTCATGGATTGTTAATGGTGTTTGTCAGCTCAGCAAAACTGGAGATAAAGGGGTAACTTTCAACCACAGCTGCGCTCTCTGGAGAGAGACGGCCCTGCAATGTTGAAAACAACAGAAATCTGATCTGTAATGCAGTCAATGAGTGAAACAAGTTGTAGAACCACAATATAATCTAGTGCGTCCCCATAAAGTGGCCTATTTCTAAAGCTCACTAACATTCCCCAACATCTCCAGGGATTACATTTATTTCCCTGTCTGCAACATGTCTCTGGATATCTCTGTATGAGAAAACACACAGCAAACAAACACAACCAACACTCCACCATCACCACACTGAAACATCCCCAACTGCCACCCTCCTCCTCCTCCTCCTACAACATACAGTCTTTCTCTTTTTTGTAATCTGTTCTCTGTGCATTAACACCTCGCTCAACCTGCCGATCCACCCAAAAGCCCCTAATGCCGTGTTTTATCTGTGCCAGGCAGGCCTGGTTAGCTGTGATAGACAAGCGGCATAGCTAGCTGGTGATACGGAGGCTGGCGGGATGAGGGTGAGAGAGTTGGGTGATAAGACGGCGGCACGTCAATGAGAGTGATGCCTGTCATAGCCGCAAGTGACAACTGATGGAGCCCGTGTACATGAAAGTGAGAGACTTGGAAGCAGAGAGAGACAGGGATCATCAATTGTGTGTGTTCTACTGCATTGATGTACTATGGGAAGAAAGGGAGCAAGAAGGAGGGAGGAAAAGTGAAGGGAGCGAAGAAGGACTGAAGGAGCTAACGACAGAAGGAAGAGCAGAGGAAGCAGTTTAGTTCAAAGGTGCACTCACTGTATAAAAATACAGCTTTACGCAGGCAATTCAAATAAAAGAAGGGAAGTAAAATCAAGAAAAGAGGAGGTGAGGAGGAACTTCAAAGACTCAAAGAAAAATGAATTAGCAGCTCGTGGAAGCCAACTGAATGAAATGGTCCAGGTGTTCCCGGGTCTGACTGAGAGCCATAACACACCAGCATGTAGCTCCAGTAACAGCTTTGACATTTCAAAGAAGATTCGGAGATGTGTGTGAACATAAAGCATACTTGGCTCCCTAATAGCATGTAGGAACACACACACACACACACACACACACACACACACACACACACACACACACACACACACACTACCTTTGCAGAGGGCTAAACTTGACATAACTAGGTCTACCCATGCATAATGGTAACAGGCCCACATTCCTGACTTTGATGTGGAGGGGGCCCCTGTGTGTATGTGCAGGTGTGTGTGTGTGTGTGTGTGTGTGTGTGTGTGTGTGTGTGGGAGAGAGAGAAGGGGGGGGGGGCAGAGAGAGAGAGAGAGAGAGACACAGAGAGAGACACAGAGAGAGACAGAGAGAGAGAGAGAGAGAGAGAGAGAGAGAGAGAGAGAGAGAGAGAGAGAGAGAGAGAGAGAATGTGAGTGTTTTGGAGGCCCGGCTAAAGAGGAGAACTGAATGCAGCCCTCTCCAGAACAAAAGGAAATGAAGAAAAGCAGCAGGAGGGTCATGAACAGAGGAGAGGAAAGTGGCAGGGTCCGACTGTCAGTGGACTTAGGGAAAGAGCGGACAACACCTGATACCACCGCACCTCGTGTGATCTGCTGTATTGTAACAAGCCACTTGGTTGTACTGAGCTGGGTCTTACTGCTGTTAAGATTTTGTGATTTTCCTTTTTTTCTGCTGTTAAAGATCATGTGATTTGCTTAAAAGCCCCAGAAAAGTTACTGAAGGGACCTCGAGGTGAGATTATTTTTGAAGCCAGCATGGGCCTGTTAACCCTGACCTTTATTGTGTCTGGGATAAACTGACACACAGCCAAATAAAACTCCTGCAAGTCTAATCACATTATATTATTGGGCTCAGTGGAGGCAGCGTAATGACAGCATCATGTAAACTTCCCCCATATCCTCAGTGTCTCTCTTTAAGCTGTGTTTTCTATCAGCTGCAGGGGTGTTCAGATAAAGGGCTGAAATCACTCACTCCCTATCGCGCGGTGAGCTTGGCAGAACTTGAACACAGCAAGACACAAAACAAATCCATCAATTGTTCTCCATCGGCAAGAGTTGCCATTAGAGACGTCAAAAAAAACACACTTTTTCGCTCTTGCTGAGTGTGTGTTTGTGTGTGTGTAACACTAATACAGAAGGACAGGGGCATTAGTGCGGTGCACTTGAGCCTGTGCTCTCAAACACACATGCAGGACCAGTATCGTGGGTGTAATACACTCACTCTCTGTCACACTGCTGCAGTGCATTGCTTGTGAGAGGAGACCATCCCCTCGATATGTGTTTTGAAGAAATAAGTTTTTTATCTAGCAGAAAAAAAAGGGCAGACTTTTTCTCCCATAGCTCTAAGGTGGTGTGTGTGCGTGCGTGTGTGTGTCTGGCTGAGTGAGTTAGAAGCTGGGAGCAGATGGAGCATCACACATGAGTGAGTGATCGCCCCAATACATCTATGGGACAAATCCCCCACCACCATCACACACACACACACACACACACACACACATACACACAAACACACAAACACACACACACACAGCATATATACAGCCGACACAGCTCAGAGTAAACTTATACCATATGTGGGTCAGACAGTGCAGCCTTTCCTTCCACAGCACCAAGACAGACAAAGAGCTATGGTGACAATGATGGAGGAGGCGTGCACTCAAACACATATATACACAAACTTGCAGGAATGTCATTGAGGTTGCTATCAAAACACTGTGTGTGTCTGGAGCGGGTTATTTTAAGGTCTGAGAGGGAGAGCAGACGCAACCATGAATTTTACCCTCTTTCACTTTATCGGTACAATTTGACAGTGTTTGTATTTTTGGAGAGCGTGCGGGGGGGGGAAGCCCCGCTACAGAGACCTTACTTCTCATGCTATTTATTTATGTGTGTTTGTATAAAATGATACATAAGCACCATATAGACTAAATAACCAAGATGATTTTCTTCACTATGCAGCAAACAAATGTCATAACTCGCAGCAGCTCTCACACACATTTCCACACACCACCACTCATGACTGACACTAATGCACACACCTTCAAGTCGCCTGTACTTCGACTGCACAAAGAATGATGGGCTCTAAGGCGCTCACCTGTCATTATCACTGCTCCATTAAAAGACAATTCTAACAAAAGTCATGTATTTTTTATCTTTTTGATGTTTCCACATGAGATACGCTCCTACTACCATCACTATCTATCATTCATTTCCCCCCCCAAAAAACACAGTATACTTTAAATTGGGGGTTCTGGGTAAGCTGCACCTGACAGCTTCCATCAGAGACCCTGACGCTTACATCAAGCACTCGTCAATGAGTTCAAATACATGGCCGTGTAATCCAGTGTATTCTGTCATATCAGGTTACTTGCTATGCCAACTCTTATTGAGCGCTTGGGTATTCACCCACATGTCTCCGCCATGGTTATTCATGTGTGAGCCTGTGGCCTTTCACCAGCAGAGCTTACAAAAGGTCACATACTCACACACATGTGCACACACACACATGGGCTGTGGAGGAAGAGGAGGCAAGGAAAAACAAAAAGGAGAGAAAAGGAACAAAGGCCACAGCCACATGTGGTGCCATTCTCCCAGTGCACATGCATGCATACTATATAGTGTAAACAGGAGGAAAGAAAGCAAGCTGCTTTAACAGCAAATTAAACCTATTCATCACTGTTAAGGCCTTTTAATCCTCATGCTCACTGAAATTAAAAGACCTTGTCATCACTCTATCCCTCTATCTCTACCCATGTTTTGCATCCTCAGCCTTCCCCTGCGATGCATTTCTCTTCTTTTCTCTCATTCATCTCCTGTGTATTCACCTTTCTCCCCCCTCCTTCCTTTCTACCTTTCCCTTCCTCACTCCTCTCTCCCTGCAAATTAAATGCCTTTAGCTAGCAGTCGTCAGATAAGTGTGTGTAGCGAGTCGGTAGACATGGCGCAGCGGCGGCATTTCATCTTCCGACCATCACTAAATCACGCTAACTCAATCATCTGCATGGAGTTCCACACAAACACACACACACAGGGCTGCAAGTGTGAAAAGCACCGCATCTACAGAGGTGCTTTACCATGACTGATTTTATCAGCTGTCTTGCAAACGGGGGAAGAAACTGCACCACAACATTATCATATACAATAAGATGAGACTTGAAGATAGAGCTTTCCAATTGAATGCCTTTTTAGTGTCGCCATTCAAATGAGAAAAGACCCCCTCTTACACTGAAGCACAACACAAATCCCTTATGGGATATCTCAACCGAAACAATATTACACATTTACATCAAAGACTGCTGAGAGGATATTTATGTTAAAGACATAAGGTGAACACACTTAAAGACTAGATTTAATATTTTTCATGGATGTGTGCATGTAAGAAGAGCAACCTGGCACAAGATCCCCACACTGACACTGTGGACCAATGCTAACCCTTTAAGCCACTGAGAAAAGAGAGCCATGCTAACAAGCTGCTAGCCTTATCACACACAGGAAAGTAGGAAACTAAACAAAGACTGGGAAGAGTGCTAAATGCAATGAGCTGGACAGATGCTATCATCTGAGGAGTGTGTATGTGGCTTTGACGAGAGAAGTGGAGCACAAACAAACACGGGCCGAGATCGGCTGGGGAGTGGAGTGTTTGTGTAGTGTGTGTGTGCTTGAGTGGGGGAGGGTGTGTTTGTATGAAAGAGTGTGTGTGTGTGTGTGTGTGTGTGTGTGTGTGTGTGTGTGTGTGTGTGTGTGTGTGTGTGTGTGTGTGTGTGTGTGTGTGTGCATACAAAGAGTGTGAGAGAGTCTATCAATTTGTATGTGTGGCAGAGAAGCTTGCATGCAGTGAATACATGCACGTGTGCGACTGTGTGTGCGTAGTTAATCTAAATCAGTCACATTAAAAAGGCATCAATTAACAGCTTGAGGAAGTGACGGCCGTAAAACACACTCCCACTCTGGATGTGACACTATGCAGCGCTGCTTGACCCATCATTTACCAACTACATCAGCCATTCACAGGGATTACAGCGAATAGGACCTAATCTTCAACTGTAATTACCAAGATAGGTATGTCTGCGTGCGTGTGTGTGTCTGTGTGTGTGTGTCTTCCTGTGGGAGAGCCAAAGTGATTACATGGCCACTGGTGCCTCTAATAGCATCTTTTAGAAAGAGAGAGAGAGAGAGAGAGAGAGAGAGAGCGAGAGAGAGAGATTTCCATCTTTCCTGGGAAGAACCAGAATTATGGTGGAGGAATTCTACGGTGGTTAAGATGTGGGTCTGTTTTGACTGTGCCGACATGTGAGAGTGTGTGTGCGCAGATGTTTGTAATAGATGTAACACAAGAGGCTAATGGGAGCCAGGCCAAAACCACACCTCAGTGTAATGTGTGCCAAACCATTGCTGGCCACAAATGCCTGCCTCTCCTCCGCCTCTTTCATTTCTCCATCTTCCCCTTCATTTTATTTCACCCCCCTCTCTGAAGCACCTCTGGTTTTTCTTCACTTTCAACTTCTTTCCTCTCCTCGATTATTGTTTTGACACTTTCTTCACCCTCTTAATCCTCCTCCTTTCCCGAGACCTCGCCCTTTCTCTCGGCAGTATGTTCCTCCTCTGTCTTTCCATCACATAAGCACAAAAGTAAAAACCTTGCTCAGCTCTTACACACACCACAAACACCCATGAAACACTGAGGCAGAACAGACAGAGAGGAATTGACGTAAACAAGATGAGCACAGGGCACAAAATGGCAGCGAACCACAACATCGTCGGTTTTAAATTAAGAATACGGTTACTGGTAACAATAGGAAGCTTGGTGGCTTAAATGAGAGGAGGTTTAGGGGAGAAAAGTAATGATAGAAAACACACACACACACACACACACACACACACACACACACACACACACACACACACACACACACACACAAATAATGTCTGGCAGCTGTAAAGAACGAGGAATGCAGATGGTGTTTAAAATGAGCTTTTATAGCGTGGTTTAGAGCGATTTACAGCAGTGGTTGGCCGTGTGTGTGTGTGTGTGTGTGTGTGTGTGTGTGTGTGTGTGTGTGTGTGTGTGTGTGTGTGTGTGTGTGTGTGTGTGTGTGTGAGACTGAGTGGCAGAGTGCTAGCATGGTACACTGTTCAGAAAGTGGTCCTGTAACTTCAGTGTTCCAGTAAGATGAACTGCTCCACCCTAAGACACAAACACACACTGTCCTCTTTCAATCATCCCTTATTTTGCTTCTGTTTTTGTTCTTTCTGGTATAAAACATCAGAAAATAGTGAAAAATGGTATCACAATTTACTACAGCTCACACTACGTCTTGTATTTTTTCTCATAAACCCAAAGACATTCAACTTACAAATATGTACAACAAAGAAAAGCAGTAAAACAGAGATTCAACTCTGTGACATGCTAACGGGAAGCGCCCTAGCACGCCAGGACCATGTTAAAATAGCTCTGTCTATTGTTTCTGTACTGTGCCAATAACTCTGGCCTTTTGTTCTTAGGACTGAACTTAACTTTATTCAGTTAAGTGTTCATGAAGAGGGAAAAACCTGTTTGAGCTAAATAGCTAACTTGCTAAATATCAGTTAATTAGCATTAACTGTTATCATGCTTGTTAGCACCTGGTAAACAGGTCAATGAGTTCAAACAGTTTATTCAGAAGACGTACCATGGACTCCTTTCTCATTACAGTCGAATCCTTGATCATTCAAATTCATCAGATATCAACAGGGATCATGTTGTGACAGTTATCTCAGCACCAATCGCTATACTTTTGCCCATATCACTAACCTGCATGAGGAGGTCAAAAGGCAAACTCTGGGAACAGTAAAGGATGTTGGGTTTAGGGATAACTCTGTGTGCGTGTGTGTGTGTGTGTGTGTGTGTGTGTGTGTGTGTGTGTGTGTGTGTGTGTGTGTGTGTGTGTGTGTGTGTGTGCGTGCACTGTTCCTGGTTACTGCAGAAGAGAGGAGGCGGCACATTCCTGACATGACTGCCCTAATCCTGCCCTCCAATGCAATCCTCCACTGCCTCAACAACTACTTTTTGTGTCTGTGTGCGTTGGTGTATGTCTACAAGTATGTTAATACCTCTGTATGTGCGAAAACACCTCTGTACACACACACACACACACACACACACACACACACACACACACACACACACACACACACACACACACACAGACACAGACACACACACACACCAATCTAGTTTTACCCAACTGGGAAGACATTGGCATAGCAACCTCAAAACAATCAGTGCAGAGAGGTACGAAGGAAGAGAGACGAGAGTGTGTGTGTGTGTGTGTGTGTGTGTGTGTGTGTGTGTGTGTGTGTGTGTGTGTGTGTGCTGTGTTTGTTGCGTCAGTTCCACGTAAAAGGATATTATCAGGGAGGGAGAAATGAGCGTAGGGTGAAAACGAACTTTGGGTTTGAGTCAAAAAACACAAAATCGTCGTCTTGCCTTTGTGTCTAATGGTGACGTGGTATGTGATCTGTAGGTCTGGTGGGGTTTCTGCTGTTAGCTTAACACGGCTGGACTCTATTTGTGTTTGTCCAGGAGGCCGAGCTGTTTTTCTTGGCATGAGGCTTGATGTAATGCTCTCTGCTGATAGTTGGGGAGAGACTTCCTGATGGATGAGGTTTAAGTTATTGATGCACCGAACCCCGACAGGGAGAGGGACCAAGTAACTGTTTCAAAAACTAAAACAATGCTGATGTATCTACTGTACATGACTGTGAGTGAACTGGAAGAAGTTCATTTCTGTGCGTGCACATCTTCACACAATCAAAAATCCATAAAGAGTGGTGAGGAAGGAGGTGCTTCGCAGACTGCGAATATTTCTTTTTAGCAGTCACTTCCTTCAGTGTGAGTCACCCATTTCTCTTCTCCACCTAAGCAATGACAACATTAGTTTCCTCATCCCTCCATCCGCAGGTGAGGCCACCACTTCTTTTTTTGCCCAGACTGCTAACTCTTTTTTGGGGTTGGAGCCAGAGGAAAGTCCCTGGCTTGAGTTCGGACCTTGTGCTGGGAATCCACCTCTGAAAGCGAGGAGAGAGAGAGAAGGGAGAACTGGGAAGACTGCCACCGACAGGAACACAAGCGAGGGCTGGAGCGCTGTGGCTTTGACGTCTCCTCTACACTCTTTGAATGCTTTTTCTTCAACCGCTTCATCTCTGTGTTGTTCATTCAGCATTCTCCTCCTCTTTGCATTTTTATGTCTCACTCCATCTCTCAACTCAGTTCCCTTTTCCCTCCCTCCCAGCCGGCTCATACCACACTCCTAGTGTGCTGTAATGGTCCACAGGGAAGGTCTTGGCCGCTGCCCACCAAATACAGCGAGCACAACTGATTCAAGAGCCAAAAGACTGCACTGGACAGAGAGAGAGGGAGAAAATGTTGTTCTCCATCTGTGTGTGTGTGTGTGTGTGTGTGTGTGTGTGTGTGTGTGTGTGCACGTGTGTGTGCACGTGTGTGTGTCAGACAAGGAGAGAAAGAGGAAAGCAGTGAAGTCCAGTACAGGCTGAAGTGAAACAATTAAACAACAGAGGGATGAGAAAGAGACTGAGCTGCTTAACTCACCCACAGAGAGGACAGGGAATAAGAGACCACACATAGCTCTGACTGGACGCTAATAAATACACCATTTATGCCTCTGTGTGTGTATGTGTGTGTGAGAGAGAGAAAGAGAGAGACAGAGAGACAGAGGAAAGGGACAGCTGTGGACTGTACATGGTGATATTTAGCAGATGTGCCAGCCATGTGTGCAGGCACATGTGCACGCGTGCACGCTAAAACCGAGACATGACCTCGTCCCAAGTGCTATTTAATCCCTCATAGTCGGGATGTTACTCATCAAATGAGGCCAATGGAAAGAAAAAATGAGGAAGATAAATTTTTTTTGACATGTTTTTAACTCTGGCTGTTTTGAAATGTTTAAAACACTGTCATTGCTCAACATCTGACCTTCCCTTTTCTGGGTGTTTAACAGGTGGGATTAGCTAGCTCAGCGTCTCCTGTGGTGAACTCGTCATTTGTTAGTGCAAAGCTTCAACTGACGGCAACACAGAGGTCTTCATGTAAGCTTTAACAGTGTATGACGGTATGCAGAGATGAAATGGAAGTCTTCTTTGGTGGTAATGGCATTGTTACTGGTATCCCTTCAGGTACTACAGGAAGTGATACCATTGAGGAAGGTTGATAACACTGTAAAATGATGTGTTGCCTCCTAGCCAATGTGCGAGGGTGAAAACACAAAAGCTGAGGGGTAATAAATCATTCACCCGCTACACGCCAGGCGATGAAAAGTGACGACGGGTACACTGAACAAGAAAGTGGGTGCAGCTTTCAGGGCCCAGGCTGAGTAGACACATCGTATGATTCTATATGTGGGCTGCAAGCTTGGCGTGCTGCACTCAAATAACGTCTATTAATACCTCCACTGCTCAACTAGAGCCACTTTACACTCCCTTATGTAACAGCAAGGTCACAGAGGGCATAGGCAGAGATAGGCCGACTGAGGAAGTGTACAATATGCACAAACATACAGGAATACACTCCTCTGCACATACACATGCCACTCTCTGCCTGCACTTCTGTTGGCATGCAAACAGACACATGAGAGCGCACGCACGCACGCACGCGCGCGCACGCACACACACACACACACACACACACACACACACACACACACACACACACACACACACACACACACACACACACACACACACACACACACACACACACACACACACACACACACACACACACACACACTGCAGGCATGCCATAGCAGTGCCTGAGCAGCTGGTACAACCAGGTGGAGGACAGATGCCCCGCCTCTGGTTTGGCCTGTAGCCACGGTAACACAATGGGGCCCGACCAATGGCTGCAGTCTCTGGGGAGGAGGTGGTGGGGATGGGTTTGGTTGACACCCAAAGCAATCCAGATGATAGAGCCCACCCACGTTCAACCACATTCCTGTCAAATTATGACAATTAGAAGCTGTTATGGACTGGCTGTATGTGTCTGTGGCTTCATCCAGGGCTGGGCGGCAGTCATACAATTAGCATGAGCAAATTTGGCAACATTCAAATCAACAGGAACATTACCAGGAAAACCAGGAAGCGATTGTTTGCAAACTCCATACGTTTCTGTGTGTCTTTTGTTTTAAATAGCGTTTGCTTCCCACATGGACGCACTGTGTTTACATGATTTACAGTACACTGAACCAGAACTAAAATATTATGTTGTAATATGCTGAAAGAGCTGAACTTCAAGCAGTCCCACAGGCTCAAAGTACAAACAGAGTGAAGGGCAGCGCTGAAAAAGGAGAGGGCAGAAAGAACGAGACGCAGGGAAGGATAAATGGAGGAATGATGGAGGAGAAAAAGAGAAGAAGGCTCGAGAAAAGCTGAGTGACGAGTGTGAGACCTTTCTAAATCAGAGGCTGCTGGCTGCCAATTACTAACAGATAATGTGCGTGCGTGGTTTGTCTGTGTGACGGAGGAACGAAGGCAAACACAGAGAGAAGGAGAGAGTTTGTCTAAAACGGTGGCCAGCTGGGTCAACTCTCATTCCACTATGTCAGCGGGTGAGGACATGACGGAGGCATGGACAGAGGGGGAGAAAGGGAGTCAATGCGGGAGGGAGGGAGGGAGGGAGGGAGGGAGGGAGGGAGGGAGGGAGGGAGGGAAGGAAAGAAAGCCAGAAGGACAGAACATGGACTGACAAAAAAAGCAAACAAAAACCAGAGGGTGACGGGGGAAACAGTCGCTCTGGGATACACTCAAACCTTCGTCCTCTTTAATTTTGCCGTGGGATGTGCAGAACAGTCAAAATATCCCAACACACAAAAACACAGAGTGATGGCAGTGTAACGGCATCGCTTGATAAGAAATGGCACAGGCATCAGGATACTGCACGCCACCATCAGCATCCTCAGTGTGTGTATGTTTGTGTGTGTCCCTGACAAAAGCAGCCTCTGACACATGTCACTGTGCATTAAATCCTCTTCCTCTGCAGTCTGCTTTCTAACCATCTCCCTCAACCTCCCCCTGCAGGGCACCGTGCTTAAAACAAAGTTCAAATCAGTTGCTGGTCCGTAAAAAAAAGACATGGGAGCGAGTGATTATTGTGTTAGAGTTAATGGGTGTCACCTCTTTGACACACATGCAGAAAATGCCAAACTGGTGAGAAGGCTTCCCCTGGACCAAAACAGGCGAGCGAGGAAGAAACACGGCGAAGTTTCCAGACAGTCAGCTGAGAGCACTGGACTGTCACAAGACTGCTTTTTATAGAAGTGCTCTTTATTGTGTCTCTGTCTCTCTGGCTCTCCAACGCGCTCACACAAACTCAAACATCTGCCACTTTATCTTGCCCTTTCACTTCCTCCCGTCCTTCTCCCGCTGTCCCACGGACCGAAACAGGAAGTGTATATGAGCGGGGGAAGTTGTCCGTATAGAAAAGGGAGGAAATCCTTCGTCCTGAATTACTTTCTCTCATACATTGTGATAACCTCAAAAACACACACACACACACACACACACACACACACACACACACACACACACACACACACACACACACACACACACACACACACACACACACACACAGACAATTACACCAACAGGCAATCAAAGAGATAAGGCCTGATTGGAGGTAGTGTTAATTATACAGACACACACATATACTGATGACTCTATTCCAGCAAACTTAACACACTCACTCATGATACTCATGATCGGATTTGGTTCAGATCACAGAGGGTTACACTGGAACTGAACAATGGCAATCAATCAGTGGTTTACGCACACAAATAAAGGCTCAAAGTGGCTAAAAAGGAGCCAATATGATGCACTAAACCCAGCTTGGAGTATTCTAGTCTCACTTCCCCCTGCTTCCTGACTCATGTAAACACACACACACGCACATGCACACACGCGCGCACTTCACGAAACTACAAAAACACAATGCACGCTAATAGATTCCTCAAAGGGCAACCACACGTTGCTATTAGCTCATTATACACAAAAGGAGCCTCCATGCTCGCTCACTCTCTTTTTCCACTTACAAGCAGAACCATCACGTCCCAACAGACCAAACACATCCGTGCACACGCAAAACACACACACATACACATGCACACCAGTAAGCAGCAGCATGGGCGCTCAGCAGGATTTAGAGGACAATTAAAAAGCTCAATTAGACTTATATTCTTATTTCCAGAAATGAGCGTGTTACAGATGGCGTGGCTCGCTCTTCGTGCTTAAAAAACACACACTTTGCTAGTCTCCTCCTGGGACCCAACGCAGGGGAGATGGAGAGAGGAGGGAGGAGGGAGGGATTTGATGTAAATATGTCTAATGGTGCTGTGTTTGCCAGCCTGTTGAGATAAGTGGCCAATGAAAATGTATCCCACATCCTTAACATGCAATACTGCTGCTATTGATATGAAATTGCATGTTTTCAAAAGGCAGTTCACTTCTTTGGCTTGAAAATCCCGTCAGTAATGTTTGCTCGTTCAGTGACTGTAGCTGGAGACAGACTGTGTGTGTGTCGTTCCACAAATACATTCACAACCTTGTTTTGTTCCCTATCGCTCTCATTTCCTCCCTCCAGCCTTAAACTATTTACAGTTCTGCCTTCCCAAACCCCACCTATTCTCTAGCCTTTTCTTCCAACCCCCCCGCCTTTCTTTTCTCCCTCTTCCTCCTCTTTGCATCGTTTCCAGTAAAACTAAGTATCACAGTCCCCATTGTCTTCCTCTCCTGCATCCTCCAAGTTTTCCAATGCCAAGTCTGTTGAGTCAGCCGCTGCATAAATCTACTGTTTGTTGGTGTGTGTGTGTGTGTGTGTGTGTGTGTGTGTGTGTGTGTGTGTGTGTGTGTGTGTGTGTGTGTGTGTGTGTGTGTGTGTGTGTGTGTGTGTGTGTGTGTGTACTTGGGTAAATTGCTTTTGGCCAGGTCACAAACTTTGAATAGACAATACCTTTCCATTGAGAAAAGAGTCACAAGACACACACACACACACACACACACCCGCACACAAACACACGCATGCAAGAGGCAGATGGTGCAACCTGTAGGTTTTCCACATCCCATTTGTGGAAGGGCAATGCTTCACTGTCCGCCCTAACTGGGTACACACACAAAGAAGTACACACTCACTCGCACATGCAGAGAGGGCAATAAATTCAAACCTGCACAATACAACCCCCGCAACGGACATGGTGGGAGTGACGGGTGATGCCAGAAAAGTGTACCAAGTCCCCGAGTTCATGGAGAGGTAAACTTGATTCACGCTCACAGGAGGGCGTGTGATGCCGTTCTTCAGCCATGAAGGAACTTGGCAAAGTATTAAAGACTTTTTTTTTTTTTTTTACCCCCCTGCCATTCAAACTGTCAGCTCCTCTGAGTTTAACTGTTCAGCCACAAGCTGAAAAACCCGATTTCAACTGCTGCTGGATTATTTGGATTGTTTTACTTTTGTTTATTTATTTTTTTTGGCAGTTTAATTCCCAAAGTCATTCAGGGTCAGCCGCGTGTCTTTGAACACAACGTTGTGGGCTCACGCTGTAAAGACTGAGGACCTTCCTTCTAGAGGCAATAAATAATCTCCTGACGACGGGATCATGTTTTCCAAATAAATACAAAAAGGAAGGCAATGAGTTGGTGGGAAAGCTGTAAACCATCACTGAGAAAATATCAAACAACCAATATCTCCCTCTTTTCTCTCTCCATCTATACCAACAGTCACATTAACAGCTAGCCAGGCCTTTCTAGCCGCTAATTGCTGAGGTCTGACAGAGAGGTGCCCCCAATTTCCACCATCGGCTTGCTTTATACACACTCTTTCTTTCCATCTGTCTCTCAATCAACTTGAAAATCACATGGAAGATCTGGTCTTTAGCCCCCGTCAGTCTGGGAGGAACAGGGATGAACACACACATACATACACATCCCGGCACACACATTTTCACGCAGTCAAACACATGCAGAACAATAAGCGTTTTCACACCCGCAGATGCAACGGCAAGAACTGTGGTGCACACACACTCACGCACACAAACACACACAGGGAGTGCTAACTCAGAGCTTGAGTTGAGAAGTCCCAGTGGGAAAAGCCGCTTTCCGGAACATTTTACCCAATTTGCATTGCTCCTGGCTCCATCGCGCTCTCTGAGGAGAGGAGATGGGAATGAAGAACAACTCACAGGGTGTACGTGTGTGTACGTGTGTGTGTATCTGTCTCTAAAGAGTGTATAACTAAGGGGTAGGATCAATCGATCAGTCGATGGGTAGGTGGGTGGAGGAACGGATGATGAGAGGGTGTCCAAGAGGCAGTGAGCCATGTGATAGATCCTGCACAAACATGGCCAATGGAGAATAAATATACAGCATAAAATGCATAAGCTCTAAAATTAAGTCACACTCGTGTCTCAAATAAAACATCCTGAGCTATAACTACAACGAGAGCTGAATATATAACGGTTGTAATACACAGTTTTGTTGCTTGCCAGATGCCACTGAAAGGGGAGGAGATGGAAGAGAAGAGAAGAGGAGGAGGAGGAGGAAGAGGAGAGGAGCATTCTTCTACTCCTCAAGCATTGTGCCGACACAAAACTTTCAGCAAATAAACAACATTTTCAAATCAATCCACATTACTGTGGACAATATGTCTCACCCGATCTTTACTTTCTGGTCCTGGAGGTCACTAACAATTACAATCCTACCTCTTTATCAGAAGGTCCAATCGAAAGCTAATTTCCCTTAAAGCCTGCCTCTTAACTCTAATCACCTAGAGGGACACACAATGGCCAGGAGCTCCCAAGTGCTACCTTCCCCCACACTGACTCACCTCAGGCCATTTCCAATTACTCTGAGTGACTTAGTGGCGACTTCTTAATTTTTAGTGATGGAGGAGTGTAAGATATGTACGTGTGCAAGAAAAAAAAACTCCTGTGCCGTGTACTTCAGTGTGATTATGACACATCTCAAAGAACTATAGCAAACAGAAATCTGCACTGTCAAGGGACTGTGTAATAAATGGCATTATGTTGTGACCCACAGCACTGATGTCACTTCCTGTTGAGAGGTCCTTGACACAGTCACTCTGAGACAGTGTGGCAGTCGCAGAAAGAAGGTGAGTACGATACAACTGCAGCTGTGCCAGTTACTGCACATGAACTTTTTCTGGCTGCTTTTCTCTAACACACTTCATTCCCAGCGGCAGCCTTGACCCTCTTGCCTCCTCTTCACTCCACTGCATCACTAAATGCAGCCATTTTGGCTCCCGTAGGGCCCATGATAGAGCTTTGGTCGCCTCCCGGCCACATTCATAGCACTGGGCCTGTAATGAAACTATGGATTTTCTACTGGAGTCCTGACACTAACTGCCTGTTTGCTGTGCATCCGGTGTCTGCTGCACTATTCTGTACTGCATATATGGAGAGGAGAGAAATGATTGCCCCAGCAACACCATTTCTGCAATTCTTTTCACATCTTTCCGGTAATGGCAATGGTTTGTCAAATGAATAGCATTAAGCGATGACTGTATATTGACTTAGAGTCAGAAATGGGAAGATAGCTTCTGACTTATGTTAAGGGAAGCCAAAACGTAGAGAAACATTTACACTATCATGTTATGAAGTATTATAAAATACCACTTTTTTCCATATAACATCAGGAACACTGGCATCATGTATATGGATTCTATAGTGTGGTTGTAAGCAGATGTAATATCAAAGAGAAAACACAGAACTGAATCCTGTTCGCAGCCACTGTGTTGTGCATGGCTGAGCATGTCCTCACAAACACCGAGCTCATCTGCAAGCGCACAAACACCAAGACAGAATGAACATGCCAAGGGAGTTAATGAGCGAGTGTGCTGTCTCTGCAGTTTCGTCTCTCTCTCCCACATTTGTGTCTGTCTCTCTCTCGCTCCCTCGCCCTACCCAAACACACACACACACTCACACACACACAGAGGGGTAAACATGACCTACAAGCCCACTTATTTCCAACCCCAGTTGAAGCTGCATTCCCAGCACTGCGCCGCTGCTCCATACAACTCCAACATTCAGCAACGTTGCAGCAACCCAGTTTCAATGTTGTGACTGTGTTCAAATCCCCTGCCTGCACCACAAACATCAATGCTCTCTCTCTCTCTCTCTCTATCTGTCTCTCTCTCTCTCATCCTTCCTCTTCCTCACTATTGCTGCTGCCCTGACTACTGTTGCCACGGCAACCGAGGAGCAGGCCCGCCACAGGGGGATTTGAAGACAACTTGGAGTAAAGACCCCTATGTTACTGGAGCCTTATTATTGGGTGTGTGCTTGTGCGTGCTCGAGTGTGACCGTGTTTATTGTTGTGTGCTCAAAACCCTCTGATATCTTCTGCACAGTAATAAAACAAGTCTCTCGCGGGGGTATCGGTGCAGTCGAAAGCCGTACCCTCGCCGTGGTACGGGAGGACGTATGTGACTTAGTGGGAATGTCCCATCATTGATTTCACTGCAGGAGAATATGATGAGTGAGAGAAAAAACAGAAAACAGAAGATAGAAGCAAACTGAGGGAGAAGCCCATGCATCCATCACTTTCTCCCCCTCCCCTTGCTTATATACACCCTCTGTGCTGGCACTATCCATTCCAAGGTTATCAGTAATCCAATAGCTTTCCCTGGAAGCAGGCAGTTTTCCAGAGAGGCAGCCAATATCCTGAAAGCAGAAACATCCGGAAGGAATTCCTACCAAGTGACACAGCATTCCCTCTCTTCCTGTCTTCCTCTTCGACAGGATGGAGGGGTTGCTAATGTCCCATTTCTCGTCTCTGGGACATTTTGGTGGTTAATACTGATGCCTCAGTGCGTAGTCACACAGGATATATGTGAGGACTTGTTCAACATGAACACACATAAAGGCATGACGCCTCCCACGCTGGCTGGCAATCATGTCTTAGAAACACCCAGCCACACTATAGAAACTATCAACCATGTCAGATCATGCACACACACACAAACCAAGGTTGAAGTGAAAGGGTCGGCAGTTATTTCTGGGCCACTAGTTCTTTGCCAGTGACCCATAAATAGACAGCACAAGGCCCTTATGGATGATAACACATAGCTGAGGGTCCTTAGGCTGAAGCTTGGAGAAACACAGAGTGACGATGCAGCTGCAAACTGTGGGGTGTGATGCGTACGGGCTGGGGTTACACTGCCTTCAGCTCAGCTCTTCGCTAATGACAAATAATTCAATCTCCACAGTAATACACTGAAATCCCCGGGAGGATTTTTAGCTTGTTTACAGTGCAAGAAAGTGGTCCATAAAGTATCAACATGATGTTTTGGCATGTCCGCCGCTGTAATATATGGTGTCCTTAGTAACTGTGTGCACACAACACTACCTGCCACTGTAGTTGATGCAGAGTGTGGCGCACGTCTTTGCATGTATGTGTACATGTTCTCATGTCTCCTGCCTCTTTTTCATATTGTGTGCACTCGTGTACTTGCATTCGTAAATCAGTACATGTGTGTGAAAATATGTGTGTGTATGCAGCCTTTCTCTGGGGACCCTGTTTGCGGTGCTTTAATTAGCTTAATCCACCAGGAACACATGGACGAAGGAGCGGAGAAGGAGAGGGGTGTGAGGATGGCTTGAGAGAGAGGTGGCAGAGAGGGGAGGGTAGACAGAGGAGAGTGTCTCTCCTCCTGCAATTTGTGACTGCTCCCGCCCCCCGTCTTGGCTCTTGGCAGTGTCAGTAGCTGTCCAGACCATTGTGAAACCAACAGGGAGGAGGAAACTGTCTCCGAAATGGCCACATGTGCTGTTGGAGGCCAAGTAAACCATTTCCTGGGAGACGCTGCATTCGAACAGTAGCCAAGCTAAATGACCAATTAAATATAATAGGTAGGGCTTAATTGGTGTTATCCAATTTAGAATGACACTGTGCAATTAACGTTACAGAGAACGTATGGAGGAGACTGTTGGGAGCGCCTGCTGTGTACCTTGGTGTGCTAATTCAGCAAACAAAACCAGTATCTGTGGCCAAGACCATTTTCATGGGAAAGACAGTGTGGAGAAAGGAAGGGGGGGATGTAAAGAAGAGTTACAATAAGCGGGGAGGAGAAAGAGAAAGACTGCGTTGGGAGAGAGTGGGTGGGGAGCGAGGGAGGGAGAAAGAGGACTGGAGGTGGGAGGGAAACAAAGAAGATGCACAAACAAATGCTAGCCTTGGGAATAGATGCAATCAGCTCAGTCAGTCAGCTAATGACTAATTCCATGGAGAAAAGAGGGGAGCAGAAAGACAGTAGCAATGGTGTGAGTAAATCAAAGAGAGGAAAACAGAGGGGCTGGGTTAAAGAGACTAGAAGTGAACAGGGAACAAGAGACAGACAGACAGGCAGAGGAGAGGAGAGATGGATGCATACATGACTAATTAAAGACCCATCAGTTTGAAACATTTGAACCAAAGGAGAAGATGGATAAATATTTTACCACAAAGAGGAGACAATGAGCTCTCTCTGTCTCTCTTACCTAACAGACTCCGGATGAGAAGAGGAGGCAGAGGAACGCAGGGAAATAGGAAAAGAGAGTTGGTGAGCAAGGAGTAACCCTCTGCAAGAAAGTGAACAACACTCTGTGCCCAGTGAGCCTCCTCTTAAATGCCTAATTCTTCATTTTTAAGGGCTTAGCACATGGAAATGGTAAAGTCACAAGGTCAGCTGCACCCATAATAGAGCCATTAGCTGTTTCTTTGCGAGCTCTGCTAACGCTAAAAACAAGAACCTAAGCCACTGCTGGAACAACACTTACTCCTCTTAATTAGCACTAAATGAAATCTCCACTCAGTAATTAGAGCGGACTCGCTGCCCTGCACACAAGAACTAATAACAAACGAGCCAAAGAAACTGCAGTAAGTTCACTTTAGCCAACTGTTACGCTAAAAGATTAGCCAGAGGGCATTACACCAGCATGGGGAATTGGCTTTCCGCTTGGCTATCACCAACTCTTAGGCTAACAGGATTAGCCACAGGGTCAGTGCAATATGGCTAGCAGTGGTCAGGAGGCGAGTGGGCTGGGGGCAAGTTAGCTATGTCAGCCAGCTAACATTGTGATGGAACTTCAGGCTGAAGCTTTTCCCTAAGGGCGATGTGGGAGGTGGGGGTGGGGGTAATTAGTTAGACAGCAGGAGATGCCACCATGCTGTGTGAGAAGCATGAACACAGGGAGCTGTTGCATTTGGAGTTGTTTGTGTGTGTATATATCTCAAGGGTATTTTAGTGTGTGTGTGTGTGTGTGTGTGTGTGTGTGTGTGTGTGTGTGTGTGTGTGTGTGTGTGTGTGTGCACGCGCGCGCGCGCGCGCGCCTGCAGAGCAAACTCTATGCCCAGTTTGAACATCGTGGCCCTGAAATGATCCCAAAGCATATGACAGCCACGTGACGACACACTTGTAACAAAACACACAAAAAATACTCCCGTAATCCCATTTTCTAAGAAAATGCCGTATGCTAATGTATGCGGGTCGGGCTGAACACAAATGAGTATTTGTTTCTGTACACACGAATGTTAATCATCTTAAAGTCACTAAACCAGAGGAACTAATCAAAAACAATCTATTAAAAATCTATTAGCTTGGCGATGGGTAATCTGATAAGCGTGCCACAGTCGCTTCCCATAGGAGAGTGTGTATGTGTGCACATGGCGTCACACTAGACTAGCTAATTTGATAGTAGCTCACATATTTACACTCATTTACACTCGGCATCTGGTATAATGGAGATGAAGAAGCCGCTCACATCTTGTTATTGACAGAGATTTAAGGTAACCATCAAAGTGTCTTGTTCCATTATACACCACGTCCTTCTCCTATGCAAGTGTATCTCTGTGCATGGTTGATCATTCCTGCCACTTTATAGCTGAAGGGTTATGTAGCTTCCATGTGTTGTTGTTAAGGACTTGTGGAGGGCTGCACGGCTGCACAGCCTCCTCTAAGCCAAGGCATATACTGTGGAGCTGCTGGGCTTAATTGCAAGGAAATGAGTGTGGGAGACATTGCGTGAGCATGTGTGTGTGCCCGTTTGTGAGACACAGCCCTTGTGAGCCAAAGGTGATTGATGCACGCTGTGCCGCTCATGCCGAACCCTCTGGACACGATGCTGCCGTCCAACGTGCCCCAGTGTGTGTCCAGGTTTGTATATACCTGCATGAATGTGCTCATTTTGGCTTGTTAGCTTGAGATATGACATCCCTTCTGGTGTCAGTATATGTGTGTGTGTGTGTGTGTGTGTGTGTGTGTGTGTGTGTGTGTGTGTGTGTGTGTGTGTGTCTTGCCAGAAGCGAGAGTGCCAATAGAGCCTTGTCACTGTGCCATCTACCAGGTGTGCTGTTGGCTGTATCAGTTGGCATGGACAGAGCTCTGCCAGGACACTAAATCCCCTTTTCCACCCACAACTTTCTTCTCTACAGGCACAAATATTGCTCCATGTCAACACCAATGACAATTTGCTGCAAATCTGACCAGAAATTTAATGTGAACCTTATATTCCTCAATACGGCATTATTATCACCTGCCAAAATTGATGAAAATGCTGAGAAGTTAAAAAGCATGTTACATTGCATATACCATTTATATGACATGAACACTGGGGACTCTTTGATGTTCCATCCTGAGATGTCTAATGGAGATGACCTAGAAACAGGGCTGGCCTAGTCCTCTCACTTGGATCATGTGAGCATCCCAGCTTGCATCCAGACTCCTCTAATCTTCCCTTAAAAATGGATTCTAGCATGGTGCATTTATTATTCATCTCTCTCGCTCTTTTCTTTTCTCCCTCTGTCTCCTTTTCTCCCGGCGTTCTCTCCCTCTCTCATCTGCTCCTCACTTTGCCTCATTAACCCCTGGTAGTAGTGAATTAGGATGGGAACACAGAGGTAGTGAATGAGCGCCATGCAGTGCGGTCACACACCGCCGGACCGGGCTAAAGTGCATTAACGCTGAGATTATCAAGGACTGAACTGGCATCAATGGCATTAGCTAACACAGGAGGTCACTGTAACTTATCCTGCACTTTACAAGTGATTAGCTTTGAATATTTCATTTCACTGGTGAAATGACGATAATGTGACGAGATATTTGTTAATATTTGCGAAGAGTAAAATCAACTTGCAGTGATTCACGGTGTCCCTTAATGTCGCCAGAACTTAGTGGTAATGTTGGAAATATGGATCATTATGGCAGATGAAGCTCTTGTAAGATAGAGGTGAGACGTTAGAGACACTGCTTTAATGAGGCCGTGTGGGTGGATTCACAAGTGTGTGTGTGTGTGTGTGTGTGTGTGTGTGTGTGTGTGTGTGCGTGCGTGCGTGCGTGCGTGCGTGCGTGTGCGTGCGTGTGTGTGTGTGTGTGGGAGATGGGGTTGCATTAAATCTTTGAAGAAGACCTCTCATTACTGTCTACACTTACAATCAAAGTGTTACAGCCCATTTTCCAAGATGTGAAAGTGTGTGTGCATGCGTGTGTGTATGCAAGGTTGTACACTTATTTTTACATGCAAACGTCTAACATGTATGTACATTTCGCTGTCTATGCTCTCCGCATGTGCGCGCTCTGCCCTTCTCTTTAATGAGGGAGAATGATTAGAGAAAAATAGCGATCGCTGCATCTCATCTCGATACGCGCGCACAAGGCTCAACTATTATCAGGGAGAGGAATCTTTGATCACAGACGGAGACAGAAAGACAGAGTGGAAAGAGAATATGTGAGCAGCAGATGAAACAGAGAAAATGAGAGAGGGAACAGATGCAGACAGGCGACGTGAAGAAGCGATGGATGATTTCTTTTACTAATTCATAACTGTGGTTTTATGGAGGCTATTTTAGTTAGAATGAGAGTTATGGGTGCCTTTTAGACATTATTTATGCGTATGACATCCAACAACCTAAAGGACTGTTTCTCAGGGTGGCAGCACCCGAGGGCCTGCAGACCCACATCCTATATTCACTGTGTCAAATTCTGCAAGGACAGCCTCCTTGAGTGCGTCTTTGTGTAGAAATATGTGTCTGTGTGTGAGCGTGTCCACAGGGAGAGGTCTTGTGCGCTCTGATAGGTTGAGAGCCACGAAAGAGGAAATGACGTGAGATGGGAGAAAGAATCATGACAAATAATTAATGTTGTGTCGATGTGAAGACGTGTCTAGCTGTGGTAGCCCTGTGTGCTGCAGTCGCTGTGGCAATAATAACACAGGTAAGGCAGCTGAGACTGATTTCTTGGGGTGAAAAAGATCGACTGTATGTGCTTGGCTTGTCACACTCACATTATGGCTTAACGGGGCTGTGTGTAATTGGAAAATGCCATTTAAAAGCTGTGCTGTCAGGAGAGAGAAAAGCCGCTGCAGAAAATGACACACTTTGCTGTTAATGTGGGAACATCCTGATAAGATTGGATGACTGATGGCGCTCGGGGACAGAGCTAAATTAAGTGGAAAACTCAGTGTTCAATGCAAAGTGTAAATTATCTGTTTTGTCTTGAGCACTCGGTCTTAACTTCTATACCCTCTGCCGTATCTGATCCCTTTCATCAGTCTCTGAATATCCATTTCCTCTGTCTCTTTCTCATCCGTTCTGCATTTGTGTGTGTGTGTGTGTGTGTGTGTGTGTGTGTGTGTGTGTGTGTGTGTGTGTGTGTGTGAGAGAGAGAGAGAGAGAGAGAGAGAGAGAGAGAGAGAGAGAGAGAGAGAGAGAGAGAGAGAGAGAGAGAGAGAGAGAGAGAGAGAGAGAGAGAGAGAGAGAGAGAGAGAGAGAGAGAGAGAGAGAGAGAGAGAGAGAGAGAGAGACTGCAGTTGTGTGAACTAATGACCGAGAGCTACCAAATGCCTGCACAAAGCCCGCCTCTGTGCCACTGCCCGGGCCAAACAACTCGTGGCTCAGCTGGCCGAGCCAAATGATGACACAAACCACAAACCACACACACACACACACACACACACACACACACACACACACACACACACACACACACACACACACACACAAAGTCACTATGGCATATCTTTTGATTTAGACTTTCAATTTAGAGTCTTTTTGAGCTGAAAAGTAACACACTTTCAGAGAGTGAACACACACACACACACACACACACACACACACACACACACACACACACACACACACACACACACACACACACACACACACACATTTCGTCCATCATCACTCCTCCCTCACTACATCTACTGGTCAAATGTTACTGATGTGTTTCCACGGTGTGTTTATTTGTTCCTTTTTTGGGTGGAGGTCCTCTCTGTAAAGGCTGGGAGGTGGACACGGACATTTAAATGCAAACCACAGACACACGTGCCCACACACACATACACACACACACAGGGGAGTTTGACAGGGCAGCATTATGCACCAGTGGAATAACAATCATCAGTCAATTAGGCCGTGACATGCTCTCTTGATGGTGACACAGGCAGTCCCAGTGGAATACATCAGTGACTTCACGCAGCAATATACACATACAAACGACAAACTGTCACTTGTTATTAACCCCTGCGATGCCTCGTGACCAGGGTGGTTACAATAAAAACATATTGGATGTAAAAGATGACGTCAAACATGCACCAAAAATAAGAGACCAAAGAAACAAATATTAAGGCTACTGTTAGCATCTGTAATGCTTTTACTCTCTCGTGCTCAATCAAATTATTGCATATTATTTGGTGAGAGTGACTGACTTTTCTTAGAGAAAATCAAGATATTTTGTCACTAAGCAAGTGTGTCTGATCCCAACTTTAATGGCCAACCAGCTGCTGCAAGTATTTCATTATACAAATTAGAATAATTAGATGTTGTTGCACCTTTTCACAGACTTTTTTTTTTATATCAGCAAATTCATTTTGAAGTAACTGTACAGCTGCACGTGCTCATTTCAGTTTGGGGAAAAACCTCCAACACACGTAGTAAAGATCTGCAACACTTTTCTCCTCTTGTGGTCTTTTTCTCTTGCCATTCTTTAGTAATAGCTGTCAGCAGCTTTTGATCAAATAAAACTAGCGACAGATCCCACAGAATCTGATGTGAAGAGCCATCGTTCATAAAAACCAACAGTGTGTTAAAGAGGCCTACTGTGTGGAGCAGCTAGAACATATCAAATCCCATCTGGCACTTGATGTTTAGATTGCAGCTGCTTGGCCGATGCCGTCATCCTCTCATCCTTTACGAGGACAGGGCTGATAGGGGTTCTTGTTCCTGCTCAAGGACACCTCGACAGAACCAATGCTAATCAGTTTATGGAAACACTTTGTCTGGTGCAGAGGTCACTCCCTTTATCTTTTGGTTATGAGACATTCACACTAACCAACAGGCACTTGGCTCCCCTCAGCTGAATCCCATTTCCAAGGACTTTCCTTCTGCCATTGATGAACTTCTTTTGAACGGTGGTCTTACTCGTCCAGAATGTTTTTGTTACGCTGGCCATTAAAACGAGCCTGACATTGTGACTGTTCTTGCTGTTGTTAGAAGGTGTGCTTCATTGATGTCTCGATCAGTTGAATGGACACTGAGCAGCGCCTCCCCGCTGCACACACCTGAGGCTGGCACGGCCACAATGGGCACACACCAGGCGTTGGGGGGCTCCTACCACCTGGCACACTGGCCACGGACACACGGCAGATGGCTCGAATGGGGCCCCAATGGAGGCCGCAGCTGAGGAATCTTAACGTGCGTTCGTGTGTAAATGTGTGTGTGGTATCAAAAACAAGCATTTATAATAGGTATTGGATTATTGACTTGGATCCTCTCTTTTGTCTGAGGTCCTCAGGCCACCTATTGAGATTGTGTATATGTGTGAGCGTCTGTGTGTCACAGTGAGTGCTCTTTCATTGTCAATGCTCAACAGGGCCTTGAAGTGCAGCAGTGGCTGAGAAAATTGCCCCAAAATCGCCAGTTTCACTTCAATGTCCATCTGCTGATTGCTTTACTGCACAGACAGAGTTTCTTTAGACAGGAAGACATAAAAAGGAGAGAGGGAGATGCGGTACAGTGTATGTAAAGCTGGCGTGCTGACAGATGAACAGACACACACTGTGACCAATGACAGGGCAGGCCAAGCAGACAGAGATAATGAAACAGTCAAAGGGAATGGAGGCTTTTAATCCTAAATATTAAGTGCAGCGGATGGCCAGTCCGCCGCTGTGTCCTTGACCACAGCAGTATCCAGATGACCGCTGGAATGAGTTAATCACACCAGTGGACGTCACCTCTCTTCATCACTTCCTTCTCTCCTCTGCCTCCTCTCACTCTCCTCTGTATCTGCTTCATCTTTCTATCTCTCCTCTTTTCCTCTCCCATCTTTGTCCTATCAAACCAGGACTCATTAGTAAAAGCTTCCCCTGTGTGTGCGTGACTGTGTGTGTGGCCAACAGGGCACAGAGGGACTTCATTAGTGCATTAAACATGTTGTTTGTGCCACCGTCTTGTTGCTCTGGACAACCTTGAGCAATAGAGTTGGTTAAAAATAGACTCTGAGTATAGATAACACAAGATATCAAAGCCCTTTTAGTCCAGCAACGTGTTGAATGAAGAGATGCTTCAGGTAAAATAATGTTACTTAAGAACAGAAGCATCTTCCAGGACCCTCATGAAGACTCACATGGCTGAGCACGCTGGCTGTTTATTTTTATTCATACAGCCTGGCTAATAAAAGTTTTGTACTTGCAAACGGTGAAATCCTGTCAACCCTTCGCCTCTCTTCCTCTCGAACTGTGACAGAAAAAAACACGCGAAAACGGCCTCCTTTTTAGCCCAATCATCAGCCTACCACTATTCTCCCTGTTTCTACTCCTGTCTCCCTTCCACATCCTCAGGCTTGGCTATATAAACAGCATTCAACACAAGTGCTCTCCAGAGGAAAGTGTGAGAATAGGAACGCACTCTATCTTGGCATCATGGTCTGCACGCAGTCCCACAAAACTGTCAAAAGCTAAAAACACACTGGTGCAGAAACAGATCCCGACGACTCGAGCGTCTTATTTTACTGATCATATAATAAGCACACAAATAAAATCACTTATAGAAGCACTGACCCATAGAAAATGCAGAGCAGAAGACGATGAATGCGTGCCCAATCAGAGAGGAAGAATCTGTTATCACACGCGACTAATTCAGTTGCTCTTTTTTCCAGTTCTCCTTCATCTGTCTCTGTATTACTTCGCCCTTTTTTTTTTTCTCTTTTTCCCATACTGTCATTTTTTTCACGGGGTGTTTCTTCATAGCGGAGCTGAAACTGGCACTGCTGCGAGTCTGCTGTGTGAATGTGTGCGTGTGCTCAAGTGTCAGGTTTTAGATATTGTTCTTTCTATGCAAACTGAATATTTTCCAAGACCAGATTTCTTGTTGTTTTGGGGATTTTCTGTCTGAAACAGAAGGCAGCCAAAAGAACTGCAGGCTCTTTGGCTCTGTTTTTACGCATACACACACACACACACACACACACACACATAAAAACAACATACCTCAACGACCAACTGTAGCATTGCTCTCCCAGGTGATATCCCACACACACACACACACACACACACACACACACACACACACACACACACACACATACATACACACACACACACACACACACACACACACACACACACACACACACACACACACACACACACACACACACACACACACACACACACACACACACACCTCAACCCCAGTTCATACCAGCACAGAAGAAAAGACGTGACGATAGCTAAATAAATAAAGGGACCACTGCCAAGCTAAGTGAATAGGTGTCACTTTGACAAATGCACAGTACTGAATCTTAGTCAACACTGTATTGTTTGTTGTCTCTTACTCCCTCATAAACACACACACACACACACACACACACAGACACACACACACACACACAGACAAATCCATGCCATCACAAGCGCACACATTATTATGCGCACTGCGAGTGACAAACACACAAACACGCCGTGCATACACAAACACGCATTAAACACACACACAAACACACAGGCTGATTATACATTCACAATACTGAATGGATGACAGGTCTTGAGCAGTGTGGCGGGAAACGGGGTGAATTCTAATGAGCTTCCATTTACCCAGAGAGCTCTGTCCTCCACAGACCAGACACACACACACGCACGCACGCACACACACACATTCAAAGACGTGACACATAGTAAAGAACACCCAGGCTGCATACAAGCGTATTACTTAGCTAGAAACATCATCATGGCATAATGTACGAGTGTGCATCTTACATATAATCACAAAGACAGTTCTGCACGAGCCTTATCAACCAAGAAATCCGTCTGGGACGACCCACAACAGGTCGTTAAGCACGTCACACTACACGAGTACACGTCCAACTGTTCACCATCAGCCACTACAAAATCGTCTCAAAATCAGGCTAAAAACGTGAAGTCTTACTCAGGTCTAAGTTGACACAAGTGACCCCAAACTCATTCAGAAATTCACCCCAAACTGCTCCCCAAAAGTTTCCGTTCAGCCTCCGACAGAAAACAGAAAGTTAAAACCTCCATCCATCCATCACCTCTCCGTCCCTCCGTCCCACCTCTTATCTACCCACCTGAATTAATCCCCTCTACACAGCTGGCCAGAACAGAAAAGCCATTCGCCAGTCATAGCTGTTGGATTGATTGAAGGCGAGCTCTTAAAATTAGAGGCGAGGCGGTATGCGGCGTTGGGACACAGCAGTAACATTTTATGTCTAACGTGACTACCATGACAATCAGCGAGGGAGAAGCCGCAGACTTGCTTCAAAATTGCTTGTTAAACGAACAGGTTTTAAAGAGGCACTCCAACGGCTACTCGCGAGAGAAAAATGGAGTTGACTGCATTTAATCTTAGTGTAAAAAAAGCTTCACGTAAATGCATAAGGATTAAGCTTCAAGCGTACAGTTCACAGAGAAAACCGCCGCCACCGCTGACTGAAAAGCTGCATGCAACCAAAACAGAGGAAAATGACACTAAATGAGTTATATCCATTTCTCTTAACGTCTTTGAAATGACAAGTAACAAAAAGTGCATCCCCTTTCAAGTACAGCGCTCAAAATCAACCAAAGGACAGCTGACAGTTTATTCAATTCGTACAGAAAAGGAAATACCCACACATATGAAAAAGCCCCCAAAATAAAAACCCTACCTTCTTCAGTTTGCCATTCCGCGTCCCAACAAAAGCCACTGTGTTGCCGCGGTAGTCATACGCAGCCACCGAGGTCATGCCATCATCTTTGTCGATGAAGAGAGGGGTGCCCTCGATGGTGCTGGTGCCCCCCAGAGGTTGGTTGAAGTCCTGGCCGCAGAAGTTATCGTCTATCTGCAGCGGCTGGAGAAGGGAAGAAAAGGCAAAATCAGATGAGAATCGAACTGTTCAGAATTCAGTTCCGAGTCTGAGGATTCATTTTACTGTCTTCACTGTGAGCCTCGTGAGGTTTGCTGTGTTCATTACGCAGCTGAAGATGGTTACACGTGTGCATTTTCTTCCTATTCAGTACATCCACTGCTTCACACAGTGCAATTTAAAGAATGCGCCTTTTTTGTGAAACAGTTTAAAGTATAGAGAGAAGAAAGACAGCAGGCAATGAAACATAATAAAGGTCTGGGGGCCGGATCACGTCCAACACATCAAGCGCTTTAGTGGTTTCAAGGACGTCCCTCAAAAACATTGCAAAGCTGTCTAGAAGTTCACTTGTGACTTTTTTCCATATCACAGCGGGAGCACGGAGAAGGCTATACGTGCATCATCCAACTTCAAGGCTTTTTCTTCGATTTATCCGACATGTTAAGCAGGCTATTCAAATACGAGCCATTCATAAACAGCCTCCTTTCGCCCCTCACTAAATCCCAGAGTTCAGCCAAGGCTGTGACATGGCGCTCAACCTGCTGACCATGTGACAATATCTGGAGCATTCCCATGTCATGAGGGGCCCATAGCCCCTGGAAATCCAATGACCCATATGATGCTTTAACCAGTCACCACACACACACACACACACACACACACACACACACACACACACACACACACACACACACACACACACACACACACACACACACACACACACACACACACACACACACACACACACACACACACAGTATAATCAGTTGCCTGTGAAGTCGGCTTAACGTGCAGCAGACAGTGAACGTTGTTAAACGAACTCATTTTGCACCTTCATAAACATTTCCAGAGTATCACTGTGATTTGAATAATGCTGAAATGATTAGTTGATTAATCAAATCAATGACTGTCAACAAAATGGTAACTGATTGGTTGCGAAATATTCATTGTTCAAGACACACAGATGCCAAATAATAATAATGCTAATAGTTTCCAGGAAACTGAGCAATTAATTGACAATAATAGTCACCACGATAGATTAATAGCTTCTAGCTTAAGATTTGATGATAAAAATGTATGTTGGCTGTACTCTGTTTGACAGAGACCAAATGTGTTTAACTGTGTGTGTGTGTGTGTGTGTGTGTGTGTGTGTGTGTGTGTGTGTGTGTGTGTGTGTGTGTGTGTGTGTGTGTGTGTCAGATATGAGGTTGCTGACTGACTGCTAAAGTGTGGAAGTGAATGGGCGTCAGTGTGTGTCAAAGCGAGCCAACAGACACACGTGTGAGTAAGTACACAAGCACACAGGCACACTTGGAGAGTGTGTAAATGGCGGTGTAATCCACAGTCTTATCACTACATCATCTGATTGATCCACACAGGAGAAAAGATAACACCTCTCTCCCTCCCTCACTTCTCTCCCTCCTGATCTGCCTAAATTGCCTGCAGCTCAGCACATGTCAATAACCCGTTATTCTGCCTTTTTCTACTTTTTGTCTGCCCTCCTTCAGGCTGCTACAGTAACAGCAAACGTCAATATCCCCCCTCCCTGTCCTTTTCTTCCTCCGTCCATCCACCCGTTCATGCCCAGTCTCTCTACATCCATCCCTCCTCAGCAAGTCTCCCTCTGCCACCGTCTCTCTCTCTCAGTCACTTCTCTTTCTTCCGTTCCTCACACACCTCTTTGGACCTGTGTTAAGTGTGGCAAGGTGTGTGTGTGTGTGTGTGTGTGTGTGTGTGTGTGTGTGTGTGTGTGTGTGCGCACTAGGGCTATCAAATGGGGTCAACAAACAGCTTGCTCTCTATTTCTTCTTCTGCACAATGATGTCACAAGGTAAAAGCAAAGAAAAAAAAAGGAGACACATTTTAATTGAAGTGTGTGTGTGTGTGTGTGTGTGTGTGTGTGTGTGTGTGTGTGTGTGTGTGTGTGTGTGTGTGTGTGTGTGTGTGCTTTAAAGAAAGTGAGAGACAGGAACACACACAGCCATTACCTGAAACAACTTTCTTTTGTGACCACTAATGGCCGGGGGGTAATTTCTTTCCTTGGTACAAAGGCAACTGACAGACAACACACACCAACAGACACACGTGAGGACCCCTGCACACACAGACACACAGTTTTGTTTTTGTTTTTTTTAATGTGCGTACACACAGATTTGGCCACAAGCAACGGAACAATTCCCATCGTCTTCACATGACATACAGCTCGGGGCAACTATTTTAAACCATATAGTCATGGGAGAGAAATCCATCAATCTGGACTCGAGTCAGCACACACACACACACACACACACACACACACACACACACACACACACACACACACACACACACACAAGCCGTTTGGCTATCCGAGCCAAAGGGAAACAAGTTAAAAGGGTTAATCCATCTTCTATGGAGGAGACAAACTGTCGAAAATACTGTATACAGTAGCCCCTGGGGTCCATAAGGATTAACACAGACCACTACACACACAATGCACACAGACATATACAAAGTGCACACACAAACAGTAGCCTATATAGGTCTCTGTGGGGCACTCAAGGGTAAAGGTGCTACAGCATTCCTGCGGGTCTGGAGGGTTTAAACAGCACAGATCAGCATGGAATAAAAGGCGTTTCCCTTGAGGTCGGAAAGCATTTTAATGGAGGCTACATTCTGATGTGGGTTCTGCAATTTAAGGCACTAAAAGTTTCCCACGTGAATTACAGCTGATATTCAGTATGGAAATAATATTCCCCTCTGTGGTCCCTGCAGGGTTATTGGCTGGAGACCGCATTTAACGTTCTGCAGTGTTTTCAAAGACGCAGAACTCCGACAGGGACAAAAGAGTTAAGGCAACAACCTTCCACTGACTTTGGCTGCAGGGCCTTACAAATGCAGAAGAGGAGGTTTCTTCTTTTGATTTCCACAGGATGCATGTGGCGTTGAATGAATTTGAGGATATTTGCAGTTCAATAGTACTTGGATGTTTGAGACTGAGTCAAATCTGAAAACCGGAGATAATGACGTTTTGTTTCTCCCACAACTCTAACCACTTCAAATCTAGCACTCAAAAAATGTATGTACTTATTTAGTAGTGATTGTACATTTGGACATTGCAAATGAAGAAAAACTGAAAACAATCCCTTGTGAGAAGGTATCACCTGTGATTTCTTTTCAATTACCAAAATAATTGCAGATTAATATTCTGCTGATCGACCAATCGATGAACAGACAAATCGTTTCAGCTCGGCTGTATACCCAGACTGAGAACACACAAATCTCCCTGAGCTGTGATCTTTAACGGGAGTGTTGAAAGGGTCAATATACAAGCTGAGAGCATCACATTATACTTCTGTGTGTGTGTGTGTGTGTGTGTGTGTGTGTGTGTGTGTGTGTGTGTGTGTGTGTGTGTGTGTGTGTGTGTGTGTGTGTGTGTGTGTGTGTGTGTGTACAGCACATGTGAGCTGTCAGCTGATAATCAAGGTCACAGAGAAATATATAGCCAAGACACTGCTGATACAAAACGTGTGTGTGTGTGTGTGTGTGTGTGTATACATATATATATATATATGTATACACACACATACTAGTGTTAACACGTTAACGCAAATCAATTTCAATTTTAACGGCGTCATTTTTTCTATCTCGCGATTAACGCTCTTTGTGACCTAGTGAACTTGTAGGTTTTTATAAGCTGTGGCCACTGCTAGAAACGTAAGAAAAACTACAGGATCCGGAAACAAAACAATAGGCACGCCCGACATATGCGTTTGGTCGTGCCTGCTCGCTAGCTGTAAAAAAGTAGGCTACCAGTTTGTGTGGATGTCAAGTGCGAAACGCCGAAATGGATGCGAACAAGATTCTGAATGGAAAGTTTCAAAAAGTTGCCCAATGGGTCGACTGACAAGACCAAAGTTATCTGTGTGTATTGTTGGTGTGAACCGAGTTATCACCGGAGCACATCCAGTCTCCTTGTCAAAACCAGGTGACAATGGATGACTTTCGACAGAGGCATATGGATACCGCAACTAAGAACAAGCTTACTGCAGCCATAGCTAAGTAATGTTCATTCTTTCTGGAGAGAAATAAGAGGCTGGGTTGATAAGCCTCTGGTGAATGAACAGAAGAGCATCATAGTCTGACTGCTATTATGTTCAAAGGAAACTTAAGAAAGGAAAGTTTCAGCCATGGTTTAACTGCACTATAGGCTGAGTCCTAGTTTACAATGATGTGCACTTGATGTGTAACTTTATTTTGTATTGCCCTGTTTTGATCCCTTAGAAAGGGCTGTTGAAGGGGCTTTTTTGTAACCAAGTATTTTTTTTTTTTGGTCATCTGTTATTGACAGTGTTAAACTGTGAGATTTGATTCATTCAAATGTGAATGACTGCTCAAAGTGAGAATGTTAGTGTGAAATATAACACTACACGTTGTTTTCAATAAAAAAACATTTGCACAAAGCAAGCCTATCCACTTTTCCATGTTGATAAGAGTATTAAAATGATAATTTAAGGGACATTTAGAATAGATAAAAATGTGCAATTAATTTGTGATTAATCGCGAGTTAACTATGACATTCATGAGATTAATCGCGATTAAATATTTTAATCGATTGACAGCACTAACACACACACACACACACACACACACACACACACACACACACACACACACACATATACATATATATGTATACACACACACACACACACACACCCCAAGTGGTCTCTGGGAACAGAGGTCACATGTGTCGCTGGCTAACAGCCACAACTGTGGTGGTTTCCCCTGGGTGGAGCTGCTTCACCCAATTCACACTGCAACACGATGAAATATAGCCATTCATATGGCACCAAACACGAGTGTACACACAACTCAGCCAACACTGAGTGATTACAGATGTGTGCTGGCTGGCAGTAGGAAGTGGTTCAATAATCATTCCCCCATGATTGCTATTTCTTTAACATATTTTGTCAAGAAAATATGTCCGGGCACACATTACAGTGACCTCAAATGGAATTTGTCAATAGTAACCTCCATTCAGTGAAACATATGGAAACAGCAGAACACAACATGGGCTTCTGTACAGGAACATGCATGGTGTTGTTGATTGAATTCACTGCTGTGAATCATGGCTATTACTGTGAAAAGGAAAACATGCACAGCAAACACGCAAACATTCATTTAGCAACTGGGCAGCATGGTGTGCTGACAGGCGCTGCGTTTCTGCGTAAGAAAAACTGTACAGAGAAAAATACTCCAAAAAATATGTTTTTATATCATGGAGAGCTGGAGTGGACAAAAGAGAGAGGGACAGAAGTGGCTGGTGTTAATGCTAACGTCATGGTTTCAGAGAAAAAGATACCCTCTCTCCTCTTTCATCATCAGCTGTCCACTCATCAAACCAACAGATAAACACGTGTTTCCAAAAACACCCATTTCTTACAGTCTTAAACATATCATGCACCAAAGTGATGTGCTTCACTGTTATTGAGGACATAGAAGGTATGTATACAAAATGACCACCTGCTTGTGTGTGTGTGTGTGTGTGTGTGTGTGTGTGTGTGTGTGTGTGTGTGTGTGTGTGTGTGTGTGTGTGTGTGTGTGAACCAGTATTTATCACGTTGTGGGGACAAAAATCTGTTTACACAGTCACATTGTGGGGACTGACCTCCCTTATGGGGACAAAATGCAGGTCCCCTTAATGTAAATCATTAAATTTTAGGGTGCAGACTGAGGATAGGGTTACGGGTGAGGTAAGGTTAGGTTAGGTACAGGGTTAGGAATAGGCAAATAGTGGTTATGGTTAGGGTTAGAGTTAGGGTAAGGCTCCAGGAAATTAATGTAAATCTATGTAATGTCCCCACAAGTGATATAAACACAACGTACGTGTGTGTGTGTGTGTGTGTGTGTGTGTGTGTGTGTGTGTGTGTGTGTGTCTGTTAGGGTTGGGTGATTGGATGGGTATATGGGTGATACTAGTGTGTGTACAACCAAGAAACGAAAGATCTGACATCAAGGCAGGAGCTGTTCCTCTGCAGACTTTCACCTTATTTTCATATCAGATGATAAAGGTTGTGTGTGCATTCAAGCACACACACACACACACACACACACACACACACACACACACACACACACACACACACACACACACACACACACACACACACACACACACACAATACTACGGGTATGTTGGCAGATGCAGGTGCCTTTTACATGATGTGTGTGTTTGCATCTGTGTGAGCATGTTGCTGGCTCCAAGTGCAGTGAGGGATTCTGAGAGAGGGCAGCTCATAAATTACCCAGAAATCTCAGCAGGGGGCCTTGAACTCAGGGAGACATTCAAGAGGAATAAACACAAGAAATGCTGCAGAGTTTGTGTGACGCGCCCTTGTGTTGATTCACACACAAGAGAATAAAGAAGATCGTCCTGAGTATCTGATCAACAGCTACACATTCATAATGCAAAGTTTGCACGCTTGTGTGTGTGTGTGTGTGTGTGTGTGTGTGTGTGTGTGTGTGTGTGTGTGTGTGTGTGTGTGTGTGTGTGTGTGTGTGTGTGTGTGTGGTCAAAGTCAGCTGACATCACTGCTAAAGAAAGACATACTGTGGCAGCCACACACATAGGCACACACCCACACACACACCACCAACTGACCTCAAACCAGGTCAAAGTGTATTACAGGCTTCATGATTCCGGTTTACTTTGACATCTCTTCAGTGCACAGCAGCACTAACACCTCGACTCAAAAGCAGTGACTCACAGCTGTTAGAAACAACAAACACACACTGACACACAGATATCACAAACACACATACAAGTACAGCCAGGATATACATCAACATTTATCTTTTTTGTATGATGCATCGCTGTCATGAAGCTGCTGGGTTTCTAGATGTAACAATTTCACTGTGAAGACAAGAGAAAAATGACATTTACAGATTTGCTTCCAATTATGCTGCCGCCTGCTTCAACTCGAGGACTGAACAGGTGATTCCCACACATACATATGTATCCTGGAAGAGGCTCCTCTGGTTACTGTGATATTTATGATTTAGAGATGTTGTTTCATCTGTTCAGCACGAACAATCGAAAAGCAATTCATGCTTCAGAATTATTCATCTCATGATGGTAATTCACCCCGTTGTACAGTCAACACTTTAATTTAGCAGTTAACTATTTTAAACCTTCAGAGGCTGTGACACTCATCAGCAATTTTCTATAAATTAGCTGATGATTTCATTTAGTTTAACCTGTTGCTCGATGCCAATAAACACTCCAATAACCATAAAGACTGTCAGTGATTTGCAATACACACAAACACACAGACACGCTCACACACCTCTAAAGCAGCCTCTGTGTTTAGGACAATAAGAAGTGAAAATCTGAGACCACTGACTCCATGCCGAGTGTATCTCATTGGTTGTGTCTCAAAGGTGTTGCACGAAATGCACGGTGCATTAACAAGATCTTGAGGGAAAAGTGTTTCCTACCTCGAGTGTTTATAGAGGTTGATGATTGAAAATTCAAGACTAGACACATAAGACGCACAAAAGGTCTGAGGAAGAAATGCAGTTTTCTCCAACCTAATTACAATCTACAAACTGCTTCGGTCCAAAATGCTGTAGCTGTTTTCTTGAATATGTTACTGGATCCTCACTGATCAATAATTTAGAAAAAGAGATGACTGCACCAATTCGGTATTCATGGGTTGCAGGGTAGTAATTTCTATGTTGAGTGCACTCCAGGCAGACAGTGAAACCTCAAGGAGTTGGCATCTATTCAGAGAGCTGCTTCCAAAAGCTGTCACCACATGTTTAGACGGCAATCCAGCTGAATGGGAGAGACAGAGGAGGAGTAATATCTTCTGTATGGAGCATGAACGGAAAGAAACGTGGCCGAATACGCACTCAAAGAAGAACCGACCTCGCGATCAAAAGATCACCAGTTCAAATCCCCAGACCAGCTGGGAAATGTGGGCAGGAGAAATGAGTAAGTAACACACTTCTTTCCTTTTCCTTAAAGAAAGCGCTTAACCTCCGACTGCTCTGATGGGGCTGCTCGGTGACCAGTGGTGGAAAGCAGTTCAGTAGATTTAAAGGTCTCAAAAGAAATTTAAATGTCACCTGTCACCGAACCCAAGACATGCTAATTGGCATTAAATAAGTGCATGATTACTGTGTAAGTTCCAGCAATGTTCAACATAAGACATAGAAATCCGACATTTCAGCCAGCTGGTCCGTTCGTCTTACAGTGAAACAGCTCATTTGCACTTGCTCAAAATATGTATTTGACAAAGCATAATCTGAACTGGTTATACTGGGAAGCATCCAAATGCATCTATTCCTACATGAGAGCCAGGATGTTGTTGCTGGTATCTGAACCCACATGTATGATGGGTGGATGACTGTGAACAGCAGACCTGCATAAATTCAGCTCACCTACATGGGAACCAAAGAACACAGCTAAAATACATAAATAAAACTTAAGCAAACAAACAAAGAGAGACGCTTGCGATGCACAACACCAGCACAACTCCTGCCCCACATTTTCTGATTACTCCTGATAATGATGTATGCAACACACCACCCACACACAGTGCAGATCAATACATAATTACACTAACAATTAGTATCATTAGAGTGGTGCTAGAGATGGGGATTTGTTGAGCTAAACACTCCTCAGAGAGAGAGAGAGAGAGAGAGAGAGAGAGAGAGAGAGAGAGAGAGAGAGAGAGAGAGAGAAGGTCAGAGAAAAGAGTGAGTTAAGCAGCTCACACACAGTCTGCATGGGGTCTTTTCCAAACGGTTTTCTATTGTCCTTTAATAACGGGATGAGAGCCACATTTGAGCACAGAGTGGGTGTGTCATTGTTAGCTCGCTCGCTCACTCGCTCGCTCTCATACACATACACACAGCAGTGCGATGCAATCAAAAGTCGATCCTGTATACAAATGAGTAAATTCCCAATTTCAAATCAAATCACCAAATATTAAACGAAACATGACCCATGAGTCCCAGCAACATAGAAGACAACCTGCCCCAATAAGTGTCTCTTAGCTCAACTCATTTAGACTGTCAATTAACTCTGCTCATCAACCCTGGCTCAATTAATCAGGTCTAATTACTTAAATGCATTTGCCAGCACATCCTTTTAAATTAAGTCTGCAGAATAGGACTGTGTTTTATACAGACCACAGCTGAGATATTTTCATTAGATGATATTCATAATGATGGATGTAATAAGGTTAGGAGCAGGTCAATTCCTCTTTGTCTTCTCTGTAACAGCGTAATGAAAATCTGCAGAGAGAAAACCTGATATTCCATTTTCATTTTTCCTGCCAAATAAATATTACAGGTTTAAAGAACTTAAACAAAACCCAAAAATTCAGTCTAAGAGCAAATACAGGATGTTAGAAACTCAGTTCAGAGAGTAGTAAAACACCCTCCTATAGCACACGTTCTTATCAGCCACAGGGACAGGCATCGGCTCCAACATTTGCATCTGCTGTACAGCTGTAATCAGTCTCCAGGGTGCAGCTCGCCACAGGACGTTACTTACTCTGATCACCACGTTCCTCTCGGCAGCTACTCTGAATGAGCCAAAGGCGCACAACTTAAAGTGCCAAGAGCAAATATCTGCTCGTTTTCAATCAACACAACAAAGCAGTTTATTATTAGCAGCAATAGACTTTATGCAAAAGAAAACACATTCAGAGAAACAACACATCGCAGCACCACCAGCACTGCTTCATGAGAACCACCACAACGACGAGCACCATCGCTAACAAGCTACCAAAAACCCAAATAATTACCACGCACAAGCGATCGCTTCAATATCGATTTCACGTCCCCCGTCAAAACTCACCTTTGACACCGATGGTGACGCAACAGCTGGCCAATGCAGCATCAGAAAAAGGAAAACTTGATATTGATTGATTGATTTCTTTGCTACAACTGGTTCTCCAATTGATTGATGCACTGGCTCGTGACAAAGTTCAAAACCTTGCCATCCATCTGGTGACTGAGAGAAAGCAGCTTGACATGCTGAATAGTCTTTGAGTAAGATATGAGCCTCATGCAGAGACGAGTACCGATGCAATGACGAGAAGGAATGTTCTTTTTTCCCCAAGTCCCAAACTTTCAACTACTATTTCCAAAAAGTAGTGATGCTGTGAAAACAAATGAAACAGACTGTGATCATTTGCTAATCCTTTTTGACATTTACTCAACTGGAAACATTAAAAAAGACAATATATTTTATGTTTAATCACATCAACTTCTGAATTTGATGCAGCAACATGTTTCACACACGTTGGGACAGGAGCAGCTAAAGACTGGGAAAGATGTGGAATGTTCCAAAAACACCTGTTTGGAACATTCCACAGGTAAACAGGCTCATTGGTAACAGGTGAGAGTATCATGATTTATTATTGAAAGGGGCATCCTGGAAAGGCTCAGTCATTCGCAAGCGAGGATGGAGAGAGGTTCACCACTTTGCGAACGCATGATTGGATAAAGGAGATGAACACATGAGCTCAGGAACACTGACTGCATTCAGTTTTAATTCACATTTTACACATTTTTGGGGGAATCAGGAGAAAGTGATGATTTTAGCTCTTAAAAACAATATTCCTATTTTTCTAGCAGATTAGTTAAAGCAGGCTTATCATATACAATTCGTTAGGCCATGGCTGCAGGAGGGCTCAGACACTGTCCACTCTGTACTCACAGCACAAACAAAAACTCTCTTTCAAATGTAGTTCCTACAAACAGCAACACATACAAAGTCGGTCCTAAAACTTCAGTCTTCTAGTAAATATTCATTTATTTGTATTTCTCTGTGAAGGGATTTTAACAGAGCACAAAGGTTTGTTTTGACAGCCAGTGGCCCAGAGCACTATGTTTTACATTGGAAATGATTCTTCTCCAATAAACGTACGGTATGAAGCGCCTTCATCAGACCACAAACCAATACTGGAGATTGTCACGGGACATCTCTACATCTGCAGGGCTGTTGTGTAGTGGGCTAAAGAGATTCAAAGAGAGCTTTCAGAAGCTAATGTGACCGCGGTTCCTCCGCTGCCCCAGTGTTAAACACCATGACTTTTCCATGACTTTCTGTAACTAAATAAGTGCCTTCTAATAACCTAAAAGGTTACCGCTGGCTAGTTTGATGTTGGGCTTGCTGTGGAGAAAAACAGCTGGAAATTACCATTTAATACGATAAATTTAGCGAGTAAGAAAACATATTCTGCAAAGTGACCCCTGAGCAAGAAATTCCTTGGCTTTATCTAACCTGCCTTCACCTCTTTAAATTCAGTGATATTTCAGAAACACACACCTAAAGGGGTTTGGTCCTGCTCCAAGTTCTCACTGCTATAGCACCTACTGCCAGACACACACGCCCTGTCAGATGAGCTACAACAGACAAACAACACACACGTGCGCGCGCACGCACACGCACACACACACACACACACACACACACACACACACACGAGAGCTGAGAAGAGAGAGCGGCGTGCTGCTGAAGAGGACAGTGTGGTGTCCAGGTGACGGACATGATACTATTTGAGTAGCAGCCAGCGTTCAATCACCCTCTCCTCTCCTCTCCTCTCCTCTCCTCTCCTCTCCTCTCCTCTCCTCCCTCCATCGCTCTCCCCTCTTTCTGTCACACGCCCTTTTTTCCCACTGTTCTTGGCAGTGGCGGTGAAAAGATTTCTGGGGCTATCACTCTTCCTCACGCCCTCCTCTTCTGTTGGTCGGTGAATCACTGCCTCTCCTTCGAGCACACCCTGGCTGTGAAAGGCCCGCTGCTCTCTCCCCTCGGCTGTCTGCTCAATCTCTCCGTCTCTCTTACTCTGTTTATCCCTCTCTCATTAAAATCACCGCTCTGGTGTCGCCCTCCCTTGCATCGTCGTCTTGCTCACGAGGGCAGGCTGAGACTCACGCAATTTTTTTTAACCTACACAGATTGGAATGAAGCCGCTTTTGTCAAATGTTGCGTGGAAAATCAACGAAACATTGTTGTAAAGCAGATTTACAACTGTATTCAAATATGTTTTGACATTTGATTCAAATCAATTTCCAGAGATCAATCTTTCCAGTCAAATCCAAACTGCCATCTCTCAAAACACAACACTGACATCACCGCTCGCCGGCCGTGACTGCAGCACAAAACATGGCTCCTCATCAGACTCCTCAAGACTGATGATGTTGGACATTTTCAAGGCACTAACAGTAAAAGAGCATATCTGCATTCTTCATCTAGCCTGCAGCTTGCTCTTCTGGTTTCCTGTTTTTCGAAATGTAGCATCACTTAGCCTGCACTCGCATGCCTGCAGTATAGTCATTTGTGACTGGATCACTTGTTAAGAGCAAGGTGTAAAGTCAGAGTGAAACCTGCAAATGTGGCTGAACTCTGGACAAAGTCAACAACACTGCTCCACTTCCTCTTTTGTGTCTTTCTCGTCTCCTGAACTCTATCTTTCATCTCATCTGTATTTGAATCTTACACTCCCCTAGCTTAGCATCTCTCCCTCTGTGTGTGTGTGTGTGTGTGTGTGTGTGTGTGTGTGTGTGTGTGTGTGTGTGGAAATGGTTTGTATTGATCCACTCTCTAACCGGGGAGAAGGTCAGGGGTTCACTAATAAAGCTCAGGGACAAAACAGAGACACACAAACAAACACATGGGCGCACACACACACTGCAGACAAACACAGCCAGGTAACAGGGCTGAGGTGATGAATGGTGTGTGTGTGTGTGTGTGTGTGTGTGTGTGTGTGTGTGTGTGTGTGTGTGTGTGTGTGTGTGTGTGTGTGTGTGTGCTCTTCGTCCAACACACACAGAGCTGCTTCTAATATGCCCAAACATTTGTGTTTACAGAAAAACAGCCACCATCTCACTGTGCCCATAAACATATCATCCTAATGATGGCTAGAGGCTAGAAATTATGACCCAGCACTAATATGAACTGCACACAGGGAGCTGACAGAGCGCCTGGCCATCCATCATGGCTGTGTGGCTAACAGCTGTCCAGGCCTCCCTCCCTCCCACTCCCCTCGCCTTACCCTCTCCACCACTCTGTGGCAGGGTCAACCTAAAAGTATCCACCCTCCAACCCCGGATCACACAGCCTTTCCCACAGTCACATGGGGCTGAGGGAGGCCGGGTTAGCTGGGAAATTCTGGGTGGGGTTTAGTGAACACCAGCAGCTTAAGCTATAGACAGCTACGGTGGAGGAGAGTGTCAGTTCATATTCCTGGATCAGATGGATGAAAAGACGTGGGGAAATGACTCCCAATTGACTATTAGCTGACTAGTACAACCCCAAAGGGATGGGCAGTGTTTTTTCTCATCAAAATACACAACATCTGTACACATTTTGTATGTAATATACATATATAGTTGAATTTCTTATTTCTTTATTTCTTATTGATTTTTTATTCTTTTCTGCTGTCTGTAACAACATAGTTTGTGGCGTGGGGAATATATCTTATCGTATCTTATCTAATAAACTAGGTGCATTTATTAATAGTGTACCTACTGCAATCCACAACCCTGATTCATCGAGGCAACTGAAAAAGGCAATTGAATCAAATCAAACTGTGCACTCAAAATCTGTACATTCTTATTTTAGCCTTTAACATTGTTTTCCTGTGCCGATGTTAAATTTAGATATACTATAAACGCCATTGTTTGTAATAACAGCACATACCCACAAGAAGTTACTCTCGTGACATACTGTTCTTACACCAAAAACCACTGGGTTAGAAATGGTCTGATTTGGGTCTATATAGCAGCACCACAAGTAGATTATAATGGTTCTCGACCATAGCATATTTTACTTGGGTAAATAAGCAAACACTATAAAAAAAGGAACAAATACTCTTGGTAAAGTTAACCCAAATTTTTTTTTTTGCGTGTACAGTTACTGATATTTCATTGTTTGGCATGGGAGTATATCCAGGCTAGTCATTCAAGTTAAAGTATGCATGTTTATATCTCCCATGTCTTCTTGTTATTTCAGTTCTGTGGTCTGACTCTGCCTCGTCTGTGTTTCTCTGTGCTTCTTATGTTTAGTTATGTTGCACAGCATCAGCTACCACACTGAAAAATGATGTCAGGCACTCGTCTGAGGTCAGATTTGAGGTCCTTCAGATCGCTGACTGAGGTTAAGGTCAGTGGTGGGCAGCTGACATTAGGTCACTGCTTAGGGGCAACGTGGCAGACATCATTAACCGAAGGCTGACCCCTCCAGCCTTGCTGCTGTCATGGGGTCAGCCAATCAGCTTATCTTGGAGGCTATTACATCATCGTTGCTGACAGTTCTTGAGAAGATGTTTAAATGGTGATAAATTAGGAGTGAACGCAATCTTAACAAAACTCCAGTAACCATGGTAACAGGCCTGACTGGGGGGGTTGGGAGCATCTGAGTAAAGCATTTTTGAAGTTTTTGTGTAACAGCTTGAAATAATAAAATAAATACCGGCTGCATTCCGTTTAGGTGGCTCACTAGTTTGGCTTGGGACACTCAGATGGAAGCCATCTCTTATGTTTAAGCTCTGCTTCTCCTCCTCCAACAAGTTAGAGGGTCTACAGGTCTTCATCGGTAAGGCCGTGTCAGAAAAAAAGCAAAGCACTATGCCTGTTTACAGTCTTACCAAAGCCAACACACCGCACAGAGGTTGGAACGTCCATCTACTGACAGTTATCAACACAGCAATACTTTTCTCCTCTGGCTAAATGCTGATGAGGTAAGCAGCATATCAGCACAGTACAGTTATCTCCATGGCATGTGCACATGCACATACAGTATTTGACTGGCCAGCACAGCGGCTTAGCGGGTGATGTTACACTGCATCACAAAAATTCTGTTGTACTAAACCACATTTGCACGGCAGCACCCCGCACCAGGAGCTCCTGCCGCACCAGTGCAAAGGTCCAATTGAAATAAACGAGACAGCCTGCTTTTGTTTGCCACAGAGCTATGGTCAGTGTGATGGGCCCCACGAAAGAAAGGCACAAAACAGAATGAAGACTACCACTGAACAGGAAAGAGACATCTACAGAGGGTGGCAAAAGAAAGGAAGAGAGGGAGGTTAAAGGGGACTTGGCTTGGGTCATTCACATCACTTACGCTACCACACAAAACACACCTGTGCACTCAAGCTAATGAGGACCTTCACAGAGAAGGACTGCTGTTCTTATCCCAACTCCATTAGATGTAACACACAGTAAATGGTTTGTGTGTGTGTGTGTGTGTGTGTGTGTGTGTGTGTGTGTGTGTGTGTGTGTGTGTGTGTGTGTGTGTGTGTGTGTGTGTGTGTGTGTGTGTGTGTGTGTGTGTGTGCAGCGAAGACACCTGCCGGTAAAAATGGTGTGCACTGACATTTAAAGAGAAAGCTTTTAAACAGGTCTTTTTAATTAAGCTATTTTAAGGGAGAGGGACGGATGGGTGAATTTAAAGAGCGCACAGGATGGAGGATGAGGTCCCTGAGACAGGTGGTAAACGAAGAATGAGGCCCACTAAACACTAATAGATGGAACAAAGATATAAGAGGATTCAGGCAGATGCAGCCTGAAGAGAGTGGGTAAGCTAGGGGAGAAGAAGAGAATGAGGAATGAAGGTCAGAGAAAATAAAGGATGTGAGCTGGTATATATGTTCACTATAGAGAAAACTAGGCTGTGTGCTGCCGTGCAGTGCCTTCAGGTCCCCAGTGTGAGTGCATGTGTGTCTGTGTGAGCGGTGTCCTCTGTATCGCATGCAGGGCCATGCACCATGGATCAGTTAGTAAAAACCAAGTCTAGCTCATGCTATCCCCCAGGATCTCACACTGCAGTGCACCGAACTTTGCTGTGTGTGTGTCTGCGTATGTGTTAGCACAGGTACTACTCCTGAGTGACATTTCACAAATCCAGGGGACTGGCCTAATGATGTCCCCTGTCTGACTAAATCAAAGCACCAAGAGGTTGTGGAAAGAGGGAAAATGGGCAGAATAAAAGCAAAACAGGAGACGGCAAGAGAAAGAAAGAAGAGCTTTTCACACTTCATATTGTTAATCACTGCAGGCCTGCAGCAGCGGCCCTTATGAATGAATGTAGCATGGGTGGGCCAGGATTCAATTAGCAGGCGCACCCAAAAAATGTTAGAGTGGAGAAATAAGAGCAGCGGTTTCAGGGACACAAACCAATCGACATCAAGAGTAGCATTTGACATCTGAATGACTCCTGTTTGTGTGCATACTCATGCAAGCTAGTGAGAGTATTTTCAGTCATGTTCTTGAGGAAAAGCTGCATCCACAAGAGCAGTGCACGTCTGTCAAAAGCAATGGTGTCATACTTTACCATTAGACTAGTTCCTAACTAACTAACGCTGTCTGCGTATATGTCAGCACCATCAAACCATAATATGTGTGCCTTATCTGATAAGAAAAAGTAAAGAATGTACTCAACAGACACTAAATAGCACAAAGAACAGATTTGAGCTTACCGAGTTGATGCAGGCGAGCTCCTTGTTGAGCAGCCAGGGTAAGGAGAGTTTCCCATCTCCCTTGTAGCAGGACTGAATTCTTTCTTTGATCTTCTCTTTTATCCTCCTCAGGGTGAACAGGCACAATGCTGACTCTTTGGGTGGCTTGGCCCGATTCTTCTGACCCTGAGAGAAGACTGTGAAGAGGATGTCTTCATTCTCAGAGATCCCCAGAGAGTTGGCCAGCTGCCGGCCTGGCCGAGCCAAGAATGCATCCTGCACCAGGCGGTACTCTACTCCATCTTTAGTGCAGCCGATGGGGAACTCTACGTAGGAGTAAAACTTGGGGTCGTCCACGCAGAGGCGGACAATTTTGGAGGTGAAGAACTGCTCTCCGCTGGCATCAGGTGAAGTCAATTGGGTATCCAGCTGCATTGTTAGATAATAGACAAACTGCTCACTGCTGAAGCTGTAAACATAATAGATGTCGAAAGCAGGGAACTTGGACAAAGTGTCTGAGGGGATCTTCAACTGAGAGGAGACAAACTCATCCTGATACACAAAGCTGAACATGTCGGCATTTTCTTCATTCTCCATCAGCTTGCGGCTGGACAACGTGGGGAAGTACTCAGACTTGCCATCAATGGGGGTTCCGATGAAGAGTTTGCTGGTCGGACTGTGGGGGGAGCTTATGATGACCCCAGACATGGTACCCGACTCTGCCACACTGGAGAGGTAGTGCTCCTTGCGGTGGTGGGGCTCGCCAAGCTTGAAGAGGTCATCCAGACGTAGGAACTGGCAGATCCCCTGTGAAGTGCTGCCACAGGCAATGAGGCGGTTCTGTGCATAGTCTATGAGAAGAAGCTTGTTCACATTGGGGGTCTGGGCCAGGTCATGAGGGCAGGACTGGACACTTGGCGGAGGGTAGCACTTCTCATTGTCCACCACTGGGCCAGTCATGTGGCTGCGCAGTTTGGTCAGATTGCTAGACAGCTTGAAAATCCAGTTGACAGCTCCCACATAAACTTCTCCAGTTTTGTTGTGGATGGCCAAATGTGTAAGCCCCCACTCAGCAGGGGCAAATCGTTTGAAGGGCGGGGGTTGGCCTCCAGAGAAGGACGAGCTCATGATAATCAGAAGTCCCAAGAGGAGAAAAAAGTTCCCCTGGCCAGAGGAAGCCACTGACCGAGCTAGGGGACACATATCTGGGCTGGCTAGAGGCAAGGCTTAGGGGGGTGGGGAAGGAGAAAGAGAGGAGGAGGATGAGGAGTAAGCTGTGGTGCCAAGTCCCAAGTCAGGATTTTCTTATGTTTCTGCTCTTCTGTCAAGGAATGAGGATGGACAGTTGGAGGGAGAGAGAGAAGGACGAAGGGAGGGGAAGCAAAACTCCTATTGATCCGCTGTCCTGTTCTCAGCGTTGCAAGCCGTCATCAGGAACATCATCCGTAGAGGCGCGAGGTGGGAGCCCTGGAAGGCAGAGAGAAAAAACACGGTGAGTGTCCAAGAAACATTTCCTATTGATTATGCATCAAGCAGGCAGAGGCCTAAAACGCTCACAAACTGCACGGCCAAAATTAGAAGGAATTCAAGCTGACATTTGCCCCAGTGATAAATAAATGATATCAAATCAAGTCTGGAAGGCAAGTGTGTGTCTGCATTTAATTACGTGTGAGGATAGCAGGGGAGGCCAGGGCCGATTATTAAAGGCTCTGTACACATAATACCAGCATTGCTAGAATGAGTTATAGACTCACAACACTGAACTCTTTAATATTTCATAACTTTCAACTTTACCATGGTGGCTTTGGAGGAAGAGTGTGTGTGAAGTGCCTGTGGGCACCATTACATTGAAAACAGCAAACAATTTATAGCCAGGTCTGCTCAAAAGCCTTCCTGTCACGGCTTCAACTGAATCAACACACTATCCAGTAACCCCTTATTGTAATCACGCCTGCAGTCTGCAGTCAAATGTATCCAGGCATCAGACTCTCGTGGCAGCACAGCAGGTCGCCCAACACACCCTCCCTCCCCCAGGGAGCTACGATTACAGTATATACTGCACAATCAGTACAAATATAACTTGAGCAGAGATAAATATAAAACTCCTTGACTGAGATGTTTGCTGCATATACAGCACAATCCTTGTTGACCTTTCACTGATGGTTTTTAAGGGTCCGTACCTTGCACAACCCTCTTCCGCAGTGAATCCTGGCCCCTCCCCATCACAGTCATCACACTCAAAACCTGTCTATTTCCTGCTATTCAGTTACATATGTGATTAAAAAAAGGTTCACACTGACAGTTGCACTGCATCAAAAAAGGCGATGCCATCATTTTTTTAAACACTGTCTTGGGACAGTGAGGGTCCTGGTGCAGGCTCCATCTGAACCTGGCTGAACCAGCTTGAACACCACGTCATCCATCTATTCCAAAGGCAGATCAACTAACATTCAGGGACACGTACCAGATAAAATACCTTGTTATATGGATGGCTCAATGACCACGGGATTCTCCAGACGGGAGATAAAGTAACTGTACCATGATAACTTTAAGTATGAGCCACAGTGAGTAAAAGCAAAGATGCCCAGAAGCTGCTCGGGGTTTTCAGTTTTTTTCTGTGCATATTATCATTTTCAGTCTAAAAGTAGCCCAACACCACCCACATTTCAGTCCATGTGGCCCTCCTTCCTTCCTCGCTGAAATCACTGTCCTCTCATAAAAGCTAATTCTGATACATGAAGGCTTGGATACACATTTACTGAAGTCTGCTTTCATTTATGAGCTTTTCACAAATACACAAATACATTTCATACAGTAAACACTTTACCCCACAGCTCATATCCCTTGACAACCTGGAATGCCGACAACTGAGGCAGTATATTAGAGAGCGGGGATCGAGATCGTTCATAGGATGGAGGTTTTACAGGTAAAGCAGGGGGAGGAGATGAGGAGGAGTCAAAAGGGGAGATATTTGTTCCTTTGGGCGTCCTCCAATGACAATGCAATGATGATGAGGAGCAAGGATTGCCGGGCGCGGGCTGCTGCTTGACAGGCCAATCATGTTCCTGCAATACTGGCACATTAGTTCTCCTGTAAATGCTGATTATGCAAAAGAGGAAGAACTCTTCCAGGGACCCCACGCTTCAATTTCACCTTGACTATCAAAGTGTCTGCGCGAAGGGTGTTTTATGACCACGCCGAATCGGAAAAGATGAGAGACACCAGAGAGAGATGAGGAGGAAGAGGGGGAAGGGAGACGAGGGAGGCAAAAACATCAGATGAGGAAAATCAAAAGAAGGACAGAGAGAGCAGAGGCAAAGAGGAAAGTGGGCTTTTCTTTTCTTCTTCTCCTTATCTCAGTTACTGCCTCCTGCTCCCCATGTGGTCAGCCACTCAGGAGGCAAGGCTATCTGTCCATCAATCAGCAGGCGTACAGGTCAGGTAGTGTGGTCAGTTTACCAAGCTCAGAGGGATGGATGTGAGCGTGTTTTAAAACCTGCCTCTCCTTTGTTTTATACAGCTATGTTCTGAGGGGGAAAATGCACTTTTGCAAGTAATGAAAGAATTAAATACCTCAGTTAGAGGAGTCATTTAATTGCACATCAATTTTAGTATCTGCTGCTGCAAACAGTGTGAGAGAGAAAAGAAATAAGAGCGAGAGAGAGAGAGAGTGAGAGGAGGGGAGAAGAGAAATAGTAGTGCCGATGTTCATGGAATAGCAAACCATAGCTCAGCTGAGACAGAGCGAGCCAGGTTCAGGGAGAGGTGGTGTCATCCAATTTCCACAAATGAAAAGCCGGGAGAAGACAAATGTATAGGAGAGAGCAAAAAACACAATGAGAAAGAGGAGCAGAGCAGGACAAAAAGAAGGAGAGGGAGAGGAGGAGAAACTGCACGGACAGTAAGACATAGAGAGAGAAGAGCAGAGGGGTGAGCGAGGAGCAGCGGGAGCCAAACAAAAGGCAGCACTTGAGCTGCATTTTAATCAGAGCTCTACCTGCACTTGAATCAAACACCGGGGGAGCCCTGTGCATCAAGGTACCTCAGGTAACGGCAGACAGAAGGGCCTGAGCTGCAGTCATCAGATATACCCGACTCTCCCCTCTGTGAGAGTAAAATAACGCAGATTACAGCCTCTTCCACATAAGCAGCCGCAATAAAGTGACGAACCAGCCTATCAAAAAAACTAATTTCTTGCTCAACGGTACAGTCGCACCGTGTGATGAGAGCAGATGTCAATTTAAAGCGCCGTGGCACATAGGGGGGCAGGCTGCCTCATTTTCCATTGTCATTTCCAAGTGAGGGAAAGATACAATGAGGCTGAGTGAGTGAGCGAGCAAATGAGAGAGAGAGCCTGATAAAGAATGAGAGAGATGGCGGAAAAGAAAAAAAAACCTCCCTACAGTGATTCCTCTTCATTTAGGCCAGCCACGGCTTGATTTAAGAGAGTGTGAATCACACAACAAATTGCATCTGGGGGTCTCCAGCTGCTTGTTATCCGTCCCGGCAAAAAAAAACAAACAGATGACATCATGACATGCACTTGAACAAACACGTGCAAGTTAGCAAGAAGACAGCGTGGAGCTATCCAACATATCCAACATTTACTATAAAATTCAACAGGAGGAGAAACAGGAGGACTGAGAGAAGCAGCTCGCTCCCTCGTCTTCCATCCCGTCGTGGCAGACTTGCCCAACTGCTGAGGATATAGTCAATCAGTCAGCTTCTGACACACATTCCTCTTTTTTTTCTCAAATTTCGCTATTTTCTCTCGCTCCTTATCCCTCCAAACCCTCTTCAATTTCAATTTCCTCCCGAGCTGAAGTGAAATGGTGGGAAGAGCGCTGGAACAAGGTTGCGAGCCATATCTGGCACCATCAAGGAAAAACATGTCAATCATTTTGGGCTAGAGCGTGTCTGCGGCTTTGGGAATGGGCAGCCACCATATCGGGGGAGCTGGGGCCGTTATCACATCAGGGAAAAGCATTAGAGAGGACGGGCTGTAAGGGGCCAAGTTGATTGGATTTGATATCTGGACACCCTATCAATTGACAGCAGTGTACTGCATCCCTATGGACAGCGGGAATTAGAATGAGGGATTGAAAGGGAGGAAGATGCAACGGAGAGGAAAAAGCTTCCACAGCTTTATTTCATTTTGTTTATTTGGCTTCACAGTAGCGGGAAACCTGAGAGGAGATGGGGGGTGGTGGCGTGTTCTCATGTACACTGTGAGGAAAATTCAGAGGCTGGTGGAGTGGCGAGCTGTTTGTGACACTCGGGAGCTGAGCTGGATCAAACTCTCCCTCTCACACTCCTCTCCAAAGCAGCTAAACCTGTCCGTTCAGATAATGGTCGCCGCTCAGCCCTAGAGCTGTGCTGATTTATTGCCGGTGGCATATCAATTACAGCACTCGCCACTGGAGGGGAGAAAGAGCAGGAGAAGGTGGTGAGAGAGGGACGATGATGAGGAGGGAGGAAGAGCGGCACTCAGACAAATTCTCTAGCCACTGCATTGCAACATGTGGGTCACATCTGGGATAAGAGGAAGAGGTGAGGGGGGAATTGAGGGTTGACGAAAGAGAGAAAACATCATTAGGGAGATGGACGCGTGTGACAATGAGCGAGAGGTTTTGAAAGTTAATGCAAATACTCAACACACACACACACTCTCACATATGCAGTAAGTCAATTACTGTAACCCAACCACAGGATAATAGAGGTGACTGAAAGCAATATGGTTTAAAAGACACACACTTCAACCCACACACACCAACTGCATACCCTCTCCTCAATGCAGAAAACACAGGGAAGAACACACTGTGTATATGCAAATCAAAACACACATGTACCAAAACCTAAAGGGTCTCTATCTTAATCTGCCCTCCACCTCTACACCCAGCAGCCAACACACTCCACAGATTGGAGAATTGCCCGCGGGAGGAAAGGGAGGTGGGTGGGGGGTGGGCAAAGGATTGAACAGCACGAGGAGGCGGCAGGAAGCGGGTGGTGGGGTGGTGGCGTCGGGGGCGGGGTGGTTAGAGAGGAGGCTAAGATAGAAGGGGAGCCAAACCCTAAAGCCTTAATCCTCTCCCAGGGTCTGCCTAATCTCACCGCCACTATCTGCATATGGGAAGAATGGATTACCATCCCCCGACACGCTGACGGAGGGATGGATTGACAAAGGGATGGGTGGCAATCCCTGGACAGACAACACACTCGCAGACAGACACACACACACATGAAAAGTCTGACTGAAGTTATTACAGGGTAGAGGAGGTGGGCTGCTCAAAACTATTCCGGTGTTTTGGACAAATACACACACACACACACACACACACACACACACACACACACACACACACACACACACACACACACACACACACACACACACACACACACACTGCAGGTAGGCATGGTGCAGTCTAGTCATTTGCAGGCCAGTCAGCCCTCTAGTCTGACATATGTCCCAATCAGAGACTGTCTCAGAGCAGAGGTGGGGGGGAGGTCTGACCACCAATGTAACCCACACTAAAGCTGAAACCATCCTCTTAACACACCGAAAACTCAAATCTCAACACTGCAACAGAGCAGCCACTCTGCCTGCTGAGGATTATCACAGAATGTCAACATTATTGCAATAACTCAGTGGAATATTATCAGAGAATATCTGAGCCCATCTGTCACTGTCCATGGAAATTTGTTCATAAAGGTCCACCTTTTTCAATAACATCTGAATGACAGCGGAGTATGTGTTAATAACAGAATATGGATAGTATTTCTAGAGTGCCCTCAGGGGCAACATAACCTGAAACAGTCGACCTAAGATCTGATATTCATTTTTGTGTCATTGTATCATTACCTTACTATCATACCATTACTTTATTAGAAAGAATAATGTGACAAAAAGGCACTCGGTGACGAGGACAGGATATCCAAAATATGAGCTAGCACTTTTAAAAGTGCCAAAGACAACTGTCCCCACATCATATTCAAGTCCTCCAGTGAGCCAAGACAAATTTCAGAGGAGGTACAACCAATTTTCAAGAGGTCGAACAACAAAGCAGTATTGTATATTGTGGTATCTTGTATCATTTCCTTTCTGCCTTGGCCGGGGGAACAAGCTGACTGGCAACTCTTGAGGTGTATAAAAAGCCCTTATGAGTTCTGTTTTAGTGCCAACGTAAATCAGTTTAGTGGAGGACAAGCGCCGGTGCCCTTTCCCTCTCTCTCTGTGGCAGGTGGCCTGCCAAAACAAATGCCTTGTTCCTAAGTACAAAAGTAGTGTGTGTGTGTGTGTGTGTGTGTGTGTGTGTGTGTGTGTGTGTGTGTGTGTGTGTGTGTGTGTGTGTGTGTGTGTGTGTGTGTGTGTGTGTGTGTGTGTAAGGAAGTCAGGCACTGAAACAAATTGAGCCCCCTGTCTTTAAAGCACCTTGCTGGGCTGACTTTCAAGCCATCAGCCCGGCTGGAGTGATAAAACCTGATCCAGACCTGTCTTGCCGCTACCCTTGACAGCGAAGGAGCTGAGAAAAAGCTCCAGACTAGAAACACCAGCCTCAAACACCGTCCTCGGCTCCTTCTATATTAGTTTTGCTTAAGTACGTTAGCCAAGAATAAATTCTTTACAGCAGTCGCTTTACAAGCTGCTCAGCTCTGTTTGGTGGAATAATGGAATCTGAAGGTTGTGAAATGTTTTTTGGAGAAAGTACCACGAGCCACATCTCATAAAACACATCGCAATAAACGATCATTAAAAACATGAAAACGCACTTAAAGACATTGCACCACAGTCTTTTTTGTTGTTGTTAGTCTGTTAATCTGTAATAATCTGACGGATGTCAATTATTTTCACCATCCTCCATCTTTGTTTCCCAGGCTTCAATCAGTGGCCTTCACAAGGACGAGGGTCAAAACTGGCAGACAATCTACTCACACACTCAAGGGCTGGAGCAGCAATAAGTCCGAGGACAACTGCTTCTCTGACACCCAGTGTGCGGTGTGGATAACAGACATGTGTCTTTGTGTGTGTGTGTGTGTGTGTGTGTGTGTGTGTGTGTGTGTGTGTGTGTGTGTGTGTGTACGTGCAACAGCTGCCACTCCAAGGCAGTAGACAGACTGTGGGCACTACATCACATAAATTCTTCCTCCCCTCATTCTCTGCAACAATAAACACACACACACGCTTGTGTTTTCAGAAGAAAATGGGATTATACGGCAGCAGGCGTCAGTTCAGACACACAGTGGTATACAAGTATGTGGTAGTGTGTGCGTGCGTGTGTGCGTGCACTCTGGACCTGCAGTGCACAGTTGTCCCTGCTCTGCCTGCATTTGTCGAATATGAGACAGTGGCAGAAGGGGGTCGACAGCTACTGTGGGTGTTTAAGATGAGGCCATGAGAGCGTGACACACTGCGCACGCGCGCACACACACATACACACACATACACACACACACACACACACACACACACACACACACACACACACACACACACACACACACACACAAATGCACACACTCTGTGGCAGCGCTGACGCCAGCTCCTGCAACCTCTCTGAATCTGACCACTGGCGATCTTACACCAAGTCTGCTCCAAACTGGAACGCAGAGGGAATGTGCTGCGGACAAACCTCAATGTGGAATTCATCACCTCATCAAACACACACATACCACACAGTGTATTTGTGTGTGTGTAAGGTAATCTATGTGACAGGTGTGTGTGTGCCCTACCTTATCCTACAAATCTAATTCTCTCCCTCCAAAGCTCGCATTGTGCTGACATCCTGCATCAAGAGTGAAACAGACAGCGTGTTTTGAACACTCGCTGAGCAGCTTGAGGTGGTCGCGAGCGGCACCATCTCGGTCTTCCTGTATATGAACATTGCGTCTGATTTGGCTGGTGAACACAGGGTTGAGCGCCCCAGGGTTTCTCCCAGGCATGCAGCCGTTGTCACTACAATAACACATGAAGAGCAGAAAGACTGTATCCGCCTCCATCCTCAGATACACCCCAATCTACTCCATCAAACCCTCTCACATCTCTCCCTCTCTGCGTCTCACGTTCTCCACCTTTTGTGAGTCACAGCAGTGCAGACACCTGAACAAAATGCGAACTGCTCAAACGTCTAATTTATGGCAATCACAACAAACTAAACATGAGAACGGGAACACATTTTCTCCTCCCCGTTTCTTCTCTCGGGGGTGAAATTCCTGGAAAAACAAAGGCCTTCGTTCCAGCTGCTAAGACAGAATGAAAAAACCGGCAATCACATAAAACCTGCCCACATTTCGAAAAAGGAGCACACAGACACACAAACACTGATGCAGGCACCGTCAGATTAGTGGTTTACTCTTAATCTCTCCACTGTGTTTGTGCGACTGGGTCTTTCTTTCCATGACAAATCCTGTGTCTGTGTGTGTGTGTGTGTGTCAGTGTGAAGGTGGGAGAGGTAGGCAATATGTAGGTCAAGGCCAGCATGTGCCTGATGTGAGTCACAAAGTAACGCAGTAATCGCACAGTTCAATATTTCACCACCGGCTCACAGAGACAACACCACACTGCTGTCTGTAGCATGAAGCTAACGCCGTCTCTTTGACGTGACTTTAAGAGAGCGACAATAAGATTGACCAATCAGAGCAGGTGACGTGCAACAGCAGGTTGTTTACTTCCCTTGAACTCATGCTCCATGTAGACATACATACAGTAATATGCCCACGTCTTGTTAGGCAGGATTAAATTAATCATCTTGCACACTTAAGTACTACACCTTGATTTTTGTACGTTTTAGCCCATTTACTACATTTACACACCATTGATTACATGGTCTCCAACATGCTAGACTTAAATGAAACAATGTGACTTGTGAAAACAGGAATAACACATAATTGCTCGCAGAAGTGAAAAGTTGGATTCATAGCCAGCCAAACACATCCTTGCTCAATCCAAACGCTAGTGACTGTTAGCAAACTTCAGGTGGATATTACTGAGTGAGTAATAAACATAAATGAGTCAGTTCACTGGCTTTATGATTCTTCTCTGGTTTCAGCCCTGATCGTTATCATATAATTACCACATGTGGTTACAGTGGCAGCTCTTCAGCAACGCTTGGTGAGCGTGCAAACCGCAGCTTAATTTCCATACAGTACATGATGCGACCAAATTCACATGATCTTTTTACAACATTCACATTTGCATAGCTTACTGTTCCAAACGCAGTTTCATGTCAACAAGTCTCAAGAAGGTAATGACATCAGTCACTAACTCTTTTCACAAGTAACTGAAGGCACTGACTGCGCTACCGCATAACAAGGATATAATTTGACAAAAGAATAAAGGCAAGTAGCAGTTCACTGTGATGCCTTACCCCCTTAAGCAAGCAATCAACCACAGTTTCACTGGGTGGAGCTGTCCGTGTGTCTCAGGGTTGTCAGCAGCCAAAGTTAATTGGTCATATATAAACGACGATTAACAAAGATCTGTGCGACTGGGATTAGAGAGAATTTCACCCAGAATAGAGGCAGAACAGGGACTGATATTGATTGTATCAAGAAATCTCCTGATGATCGATGAGTCCTGAAATTTTACCAGAAACAGCCAAAAGAGCAGCACGTCCTTCAACGCATCAACAATGTGATAGTTTGGGAGAACAAAATTACAAAACTGCACCAGCATAGATATTTTAAGGGAAACTACCCCGTGGAGTGTGAGAGGAGGCCGGGCATTGTTATTGCCAATCACAAAGCCAGCATGCACCCACATGCCACCCCATGACTTGAATCAACACTGAGTAATGCCGGGCACAATGACGGTTGACCACAAACATCCTTGTGGCTTTCCAGCAGTCGTTCACACCAACAATCAGGTTGCGGTTTGCGCTTTCCACACCGGTTGTACAGGTGTTGATGTCATGAAACCACTGGCGTAGACAGGTTCAGCCAGTGGACTAAGCGAAAGGGCTAAAGTGAGGGCATAATTAAAGAATGTCTGACCACAACATATCGTCTTCATACAGTAATACAACACATTGTGATTGCCGGCTGATGAACTGATCTGTCAACAGCAACTTTAATATGTTGTCGTCATGAAGACAATTACCTTTTAAGCGCAGTGAAATGACAAAATATGGTCTGTATAAGGTACATCCATCCGTGAATAGACTGCTCTGAGTTCTCTCTGTTCCAACAAAACCAGTACATTCCTTCATAGCCCTGCTTATATCCTCCCTGCTGAGTTCACTATAAAGGAATGCAGCCTGCTCTGCCCGAAACAGCTTATTACCAAACACTGCTGCCCTCAGCTGCAGCTCCCTCCCTCTGCTTTCTCCTCCTCGCACCCTCCGTTTATGAGCTTGATTGACCCTTGACACACAGAGTGCTGGAGTGGGCTTGTGCTGCACCGCTTTGTAAAAACTTGCCAGAGAGTGTTGATTGTTGGAAAAACAGGCATGCCATTATAAATCCCCTCTTGAAGGATGAGGACAGCGCTGTTGATGGTGGTGGTGGGTGGAAGAGGAGTCGATTCAAGGAGAAAGGTATTAAAAAGAATCACTGTCTCCTTTTGTTTTAATGGCGCCATAAAGGAAGCCTCCCCCTTCTTGGACTTAGTGCTTCCAGACTAAGCTTATGTGGACCACAAACGTTGTCAATACTAGATGAACGGTTACTTTGGGCTTGTACAAGCATTTGAACACTACGCATGTTATGATGTATCAGCTACAAGCCAACAGCCAGAGACGCAGCTAATGAGAAAATACTTCAAACTGAACGTTTCACTGTGAGACGGTGCCTTGAGAATAAAAACAAAAGTCCAAAGTACAGCCTGTTCTTGGCCTTTTCATATCTGCGCCATCTCTAGTTTTTTGTGTGGACAGGAAGAATATTACAAAAGATGCATCTCTAGATAAAAACTATCCGAGCCAGAATCGTTTTCTGATTTCACTATGGAGATTGCATCATAAAGAGACCGACATCTGACCTGAGCACTTCAGAGGCTTGACACAGGTCCAAGACTTAATCTACTGTCGCTCATATCTTCTCAGCTGTGAAGTCTGCTGGTGCCCCATCACACTAGATATGGTCTCCACTTATTATGTTAATTGAAATAGACAGACAGCTGACCATCTGCTCTCCTTTTCTTCCCCTCGGTCTGAATCACGACGTCATCCAGTACAAGTTTACACAAAATAAATGGCCTGCTTTGCTGAAATGACAGCACACAAGCAAAAACACTCACATGCACACTGAGAAACTCACACGAACGAGTACACACAGCGCATCTGGGCTGGTTCACGATTAACTCGGACAGCATCCTTATCCATCTTTGTCCATTAAGGCCCATACTGTCTCCGGATGTGTGCTGTTGAGGAGTATTAGTAACCATATCATTGGCTATGACCGCATGGCTTTATCCTATGCTCTAAATGCTTTAAGACAGGCGTGTGGCTTGTGTCACATGGTGTTTAGCCGATTTCTATCCTCAGTTGGGTCACAAGACGTCAGGGTTGATGCAGATGTCTCTGCTTGGGGGAATGTGGGTTCAGCTCCTTAACAGGGAAAACACTGAAAAACAGTGTGATAATCCATGTAATGTGTTGTGGATAGCACTGTAGGTCTCAATCGTTAAATGCAGGTCATAGTTTATTTGTGGGTTATTTGAAAAAGAAATAAGAAAAAGTCCTCACTGTTCTCTTGTTTGCTTAGCTTTTGTTCCGCATGAAAATCAGGAAACACTGGCCCACAAATGAGCCAATAGCCCACCCAACACACGCTGACCTCCATGGTCAAACTCATCACAATATACAGGAAGATCTGCAACAGCATACACGCTAAACAAAGACGCTGCCATGTCCAGGAACTCAGTGGGACAGGACCATTCATTTTGCTTAAATGGCACTGTTACATCTGAGTCAAGTGAGGCCAACGCCAATTATCTTCAGTCGCACAGTTGTGGAGCTGAAACAAAGGAAGCTCGTCTATCCCGACTGTTTTTAGCTCAGGAGCCCAGTTCTAAGCCAGTGAATATTCAAGCCAGCAGACAGTGTGTGTGACTGTGTGCGCACACCCATGCATGGCGTTCAGCGGGAAGAGAACAGGGGCCTGTGAGCTCAGACGACTTCCTGTCTTGTCCCAGATCGTCGGCACATACTGTATTCCTGGTGAAGCGCACAGAGCTGCATGCATCACTGCGTCACTATAGAGGCAGCAACAGAGACAGCGGCAAAGGCTGGTGTGTAAATGCGTGTGTGTGTGTGTGTGTGTGTGTGTGTGTGTGTGTGTGTGTGTGTGTGTGAGACAGAAAGCATATTCGTTAACGGTTAGTAGCAACTACAACACACACAGCTGCACTTTTTCCCATCTTTAACTACATAAGAGGCTAAATGTGCATTTAATGATGTCTACACTCAAATCTTCTGAGGAAAGTGACGAAAAAATCTGAATTAGATGGTAGGCTGGAGAAGAGAACGAAAGTATATAACAGAGGGAGATGGAGTGAGAAGGGGTGTTAATGATCAGGCGGGAGATGAGGAGACACGAGAGAGAAAATGGTGCAGGTGAAAAGGCGGGGTGATGGAAATAGAGAGAAAAGAGGGCGAGATAGAGGGGCGAGATGAGAGGAGCTGACGATACCTTTTCAGATAGCCGGCGAGGCGGAACGAGGAGGAATGAGAGCGATAAGGGGAGAGCAGTCTGTGCATGTTTAGCTAAAAGGGAAACTTTTCTCTGAGCTAGTGGGCAACAGAGTGCCTGTCACATCACTACAGCCAACACCACTTCAACTTAGACGAAGTACTTCAAAACAATACTCTTTATGGTGCCACACTACAACTTCCACAAGCATTTTTCAGAGTTTTAATCGAGTGCTTCAATAGGCGAGCGTTTGTCACTGCATGGACTTCAAATGTATTCTCTACTCAGACACACAAGCAGCTGATTTTGAACTGCCTCGAATTCAGCGTTTCCATTATTTCCATATAGAGACTCAATCAGGTCATCCAGGCGCAGTCACAGACTTCACTCATCTATACTTCAGCAGACATCACAGCTCATGAGATTTTTTTATTTTTATTTTCAAACCTGTGAGCAGCATCTCCTTAATAAACAAGTTCTGTTATTGTGAAAATTTAACCTTAACTGTGATTCTTAGGTGTGAATTTTCACACAACTCCCACGGTCTTTTTCCTCAGCTGATTTGTTTATGCTAATCAAGTGAACATCGAGTGAAAAAGCGTCGAGTGAAGGAATACGTTCTCTTTGTTTAATAGTCCTTACACACACACTCCACCCCCACCCCACAAAAGAAAAATCATTGAGCATATTTTAGAAACAGTCTGAAATGTAATATGACAGCTGCACTTTAAGAAAGTACAACCATTTATAGCTACATATTGTACTTGTATCTGACTAAACAAACAACAGTTGGGCTGTTTGCAATCTATCCGCCCCATTTGTTACATGAGAATGTGGGAAGAAGCATAAATAAGGTTTTCTTGAAAGTATAACAGATTTTTTGCCTCCAACAGTCGATAATGAACCAACTGGAAGCCAGTCTACCAACTTTTCCCCCAAAATATCCCTCCCCAGGCCAAAAACTTTTGGCACTAAAGTCTGAGCAGGATTCCAGTCTTCAGTCCAACACATCCATTTCATGATCAGAGCCTTTTGGGAGGCGCCAGGCTGTTCTTGGAGCCCTCCCAAAAGGAAGGGCTGGGCCTACCGGTCGGTCCAGAAGGACGAGTAACATCAGCCATTGTGAGTCAGTCACAGGGCAGACGAGGGGAGGGAGCAGGGAGATTCAACAGGAGACAAAACACACAGCAACCTCCAGCACACGTTCATTAGGTCATATTACAAAAACTGTCTTTCAACATGGCAGACAGCACAATTAATAAAGCTGATGCTATGTGTGCGTGCGTGTGTGTGTGTGTGTGTGTGTGTGTGTGTGTGTGTATTCAGTGGCTGTCTGAAGGTGTTAGTGTCGCTCTGAGTTTACATGAAAAGCCCCTGTAAAGGTAGTAAGTGACAGGAGGGAGGGAAAGGACAACGCACGAAAAGAAAGGAGCAATAGACGGATGAGAGACAAAACCACAACAGTGTCCAAATAGCTTGTCAGTGTCGTTACAGCAACAGAGCCCAGGATGCAGCGGGGCTTTGGGGAGGGGGAGAGTGTGGGGGAGGATAAGAACAGACAAGAAGAGAAAGAAAAACAGAGGGAGACGTGTTGGAAAGACAGAAATGTGAGCGCAGAGGAAGAGAGATAAGGAGAGAGACTGGTGGGAGCAGGGGAAGATGAGAGGAAGAGTGGTGAGTGAGAGGAATGCCAGAGACAAAGAGTGGAGGACAGGGGGGAGAAGACTGGAGAGAGGGGGGATGTATACCAAATGTGTCGGGGTCTTATTCAACAGAACGCCAAGCTAAATATGAAAAGCCTTCTTCGGCGTGGCTGCTGCTTAAAGGATGGCCGCTTGACGCCGCTCACGTGGCCTTCTCGTCGTACGCTTGCCAACCTCTTTGACAAGCGAGTTCAGAAAGAACACAAACTCGTCTCCACCGCGCCCCACACGGAGTGAACCCAACAGCAGGGATGAATGAAACTGGTAATTTCAGTCTCCGGTCTGAATATTGCTGTGCATGACAGACACCGCCTCGCTGGGGGATGCAATCATTACAAGATAAGAAATGCTCTGCTCCCCGTGGATTTAAATGTGTTTAATGTTGTTTGCCCCGCTCTGATTGAGTCTCTTACGTTTCCATTGCATTCCAGCCTGCTGAATAAGCGCCTCGCTGCCTCCACCTCTCCACCTCTCCACCGCCCCACCGCCCCACCGCCTCCTCTGCATTCTCAGCCCGGCCACCTTGTCGTAGTGTACAAATAAATCACACCAATACTGGCCAGGCAAATGACCTGCCATGTTCCATGCTCCCCCAGGGACCCACTGCCACTCATAACTCCCCAATCCCTCGCTTATTTCAGCCACTCACCGCCACTTTCAAAGCAGATTGAAAATATGGCCAAGGCGTGATTTGAACGGCATTATCGTGCATTGTTGGGGTATTTATAAAAGCTGGGCCTCTCAGTGTCAAAGTGAAGCAAATGGCAACGGTAACAATGCAAGAAGTGTTGGGATATATAACACGCTGCAAAGTATAGATGCAGAACTGGATGCAGCGCAGACATGGGCGTTTAGTTTCTGCAATTTACAGTCGTAAAAGACAGCAACAACACTGTTAGTGTTTGATGTTAACAAGTGCCTGCCATGGTTGGATACAAAGTCAGCATGTTAATGTCACTACACACAGCAAAGTAATCAATATTAACTGTGGTCTCATATAAAGGAAAGTAAAGACAACATTTGTGTGCTGGGCCCTCTAGATCGTCAGCCTTGTTATCAATGTATTCTCTTCAGCACGACAACTGAGATCAAGTTTTGCCCTCAGTCTGAACAGACTTAATACAAGAAACCTTTTGTTCTCCACCAAATCACTTTGCGCGGAGCAGAATCAGTTCCACAAAGCTCTGGAATTAAACCACAGCCTAATATGTCTTTGGTACAAGTGGGCCTTGACCTATTATTTGACGAGCGTTGTTTGATAATGGGATTCAGCACTAAGCCGGTCTCCATCGCCACACTGCAATCCACTTTCCTCTGCAGGTCGGCTGACCCTTCCCTTGGCGTGCTGAAGGATGGCTTGTATGATCTGTTCTGGCTTGTTAAAACTCACGATTTCAACAAGGGGGGAGAGGTTAAGGCTCGCACAACGACAAGAACCTGTCACCAGAGCAGTGCTCATGACCTCTACCCACAATGCCACAGCAGAGAGAGAAAGAGAGAGAGAGACGCCCTCTGAGGATCCCTGCTTCTCTCTCTCTCTCTCTCTCAAGGAATACTCAAGTCTCAACCTGCACGCCTCATTTGAATTACAACGGCTGCCTTAAATTCAATAGCGACACACACACACACACATATATGCACACAAACAGCGGGTATGCAGCTCAATCGTCCAAGAGTAAACACATTTTCCAAGCGAACTGACTCATGAATCGTGTATCCGTGTGTCGGGGAGGTGTCTTTCTGTACGCCCTGACCTTTCCAAAGACAGAATGAAGTGAATCCCTTCCTCCTGGCGGTGTTTGTATGAAGCGAGATGCAGCAATTATTGAAGCCTAATGAATAACGGGGCCAAAGCAAAACGCCGGCGCACTCGAGCCATTTCTGCTCACCCCAAAGGCTACATTAGCATCTTAAATGCGATTGAAAGTCACTCGAAATGCAGACAACTCGCTACTGGGGAGGAGAAAAATAAAAAAACATTATTCCGTCTCCCTAACCTGAACACCCAAACAGTATGCAGTGCAAACACAAGCAAAATTCAAATTAAACTGAGGCAGCTTTGTGGTTGAGACGGTCATGGGTCAGTAAAGTGATGTGTTTGTGAAGCAGATGCAGACAGTTTAAGGCTCAGTTCAGCGCTCTTTATCTTGATCTCATTTTTTGGGTAGTCCCACGCGTCAGTCTGTCACTAAAGAAGGGATATTGTGCCGCTACATATGGGGCTTAACAAGCACACTAGAACATGAAGCCTCTCTGTAAGCTGATTCACTGGGAAGGAGGAGGCGGGATGAAAATAAGAGACTCGGAGTAAAAGAGATCGACAGATTATGTAGGCTGACCACAACCGCTTTGACCACCGCCGAAAACCTCTTAAAGCTGTTATCATGTCAAATAAGAGAAATCCTGGAAAGCCTCAACAGCAGCTCCGCACTCTGAAGCATTTATTTTACAAGCACCCGGCTGAGCACACAACCAAATCTCTCACTTCACAAAGGATTTCTGAGTCATCCATCAATGTATGCACTGCTGCGGCCGCGCGTGAACGGACGCCGGACGACGCTTGAGGTGTTTCGTCCAGCCAGCGTGACTCTGTGTGGCCTAGATCGAGCCTCGGAGTGAACGGGGCCACAGCGCCGCTGATTTGGGTCAGTGTGTTGCTGGGTTGTGGCCTGTGTTCCTCCAGGAGCAGATAGGAATGTATGCGCATGGAAAGTGTGCATGTGGGGCTAGTTAAACTTTATCCACTGTCTGCTTCCCAGCTGTGTGTGTTTCCTGTGCTGAGCTGAGCTCGTCTTCTCTCTGTCTCTGTTCTCTGTCTCTTTCTTGTTGTAATATGGTCTTCATTAGCAGGCCAGTGGCTGCGGCAGCTGGCTGGCAGAGTTGTTCCAACTATGCGTTTGTACTGGTTGAGGTGGGAGGGGGGCCTTGGGGAGAAATGTGTCAGCCTCATCCAAGGCTTGGACGAGACCCTGGCCGCCGCCTCGCACTAAGAACATGACAGGGCGCGATGGGAAGCAGGGAGGGGGAAGATATATGGAGTTCTAACACGGACCGGGAGCTAGAGAGAGTACTATTCGCAATACTGTCTTTGTCTCCTGTGGCCGTTGAAGTCCGGCCGAGTATTTAAGCAGTAAATACACACAAATCTACACAAAAACATACACACACTTGGCTCTCTTGTCAGGCATAAACTTCAACAAGTACAACAGTGAAACAGGATCCTGAAGCCATATCCTGAAACCGTGAAGTCAACAGTCTGTTACTAAAGCGCTCCCAGAACATCGGAAATAGGGGAAATATAGATTTCCCTGACAGTCTTTGAGTCTCTTTAGCCTCACAGTGCACGTCTAGTCTTGCGCACTAACTCAATGTGATCTTCGAGAAGTGGCACCGAGAAAGCATTTTTAGTTTTCCTCTGTGATGGGAGCTTAAAAGCAGCTGCTCTCTTGAGCAGCAACAGGAAAAAGACTGAGACTTTAAAGGGAGACTTAAGAGATGGAGCATGTGGCGCAACAATAAGATGCACAAAACCGCCGTGTCTGCTGAGCAAACATGGCAATGTGTGGTCTCTAGTTTTCCCCGCTCAACCTGTAACGCCTGCACATGTGCAGGATATCAGAGACAGCATGCATACACACTGCAAAGACAGCACAGGGGTAATGCTGCAGCTGATGCACAGAGTAAACACTAACTGAAACCCGCCTCTCTCTCACACACACGCACAGATGTGGGGCTGGGGCTTTACCACAGTGGCGCCGGGGCAGGGCAGGCGGCAGCAGCAGCTACTAATTAAGAGTGGTTGGATGAGCAGCTATAGTTAGGGCTGGAGCTGGAGGGCTGAGGAGAATAGAGCGACAGGTCTGACACCATGTCTGTGTGAGTGTGAGTGTGTGTGTGTGTGTGTGTGTGTGTGTGTGTGTGTGTGTGTGTGTGTGTGTGTGTGTGTGTGTGTGTGTGTGTGTGTGTGTGTGTGTGTGTGTGTGTGTGTGTGTGTGTGTTACTAGAGGCCTCTGGGCTATAGGCTAGGGCCCCAGTTCAAGTCTTGCTGACTCAGATTCAACACAGCTTGTCTGGCTGCAATACTGCTGGTGCAGCTAGCAGGGGGGAAGAGCAATTTGCTCTTTCCCTGTCTGTGTTACTTTCTCCCTTTCCTCTTTGCCCCATCACCCCCCCACCCCCCCCAGCTCTGTGTTTTACAATACGTTTTCACTCGTCTTTCAGTTTCGCTTCTGCTTTTCTGCTTTTCATTCCCCTGTTCCACTTTCCAGCCACCCTGTCATTTTCTGTCTCTCCCTCTTTCCTCCACGCTTCCGCACGCAGTCAATATGATTCAATAAGCTTTATTGGCAGTGAATGTGTTTGCGGAGTAGAGGTGCGGATTACAGTGGGGATCAACACAGGAAATGCATTTGCTTTTAATGGTCCTCGACAGTGATAGCCCAGATCAACCTTTCTCTGTGTCTCTCTCGTTTGAACTCTGTTTGTGTTTCCACTTGTGGATACTAGATGTTCCTGTTCTCCTGCTGCAGCTGCGGTGAATCAGACTTGTTAGGCAACTTACAGCTCAACTGGTTCAGTGCATCATGCTGTCAGATGTAAACACAAACAAGAAAAATGACACGGCATGAGATGTCCACAATGCCATTTTTACAGTAACCTTTAAAATGCACAACTAGTCTCATCATTTCTCTGAAGAAATAGAGATATATACATTCTCTTGTGATGTAGAAATGCAGTTACTGTGTGCATAATTTATTGTATAAAAATAACTGGTGACCATATTAACGTACATTAAAAGGGCCTTGTGACAGTATAAGAGGCTTGGCCTAGGCCTTAGTTATTTAGCGTGCCAGCTAATCCTATTGTTGTCTCTGGAGCCTAAGTAGCAAGCTTGATGTTAAATCCTTGCTTTTGTCTCTTTGTGTCTCATTTGCTGCCATCGAATGCCTAAAATAATAGTCCTTCACATTTAAGTGTAGACCAATTTTGAAAGTCAAGTACTATTCTCTTGCATACCATGACAAAATACTGTGAAGTACCCTGTGAAAATCACATCAAACAAGCTTAACATGACAGAGCATTTGACTGCGGCTACCTACAGGACTGAGCCGCTGCCAAACCACTGCATTCTCAGCATTTCTGAACTGCCAAGAACGGAAAAGTGACAGAGTTGGCACCTGGATGCCTTGAACCGTGGGAAAGTTAATGGTATGAAATGGGCAAGGTGCCATTCTTATGCACCAGGTTCCTCACCGCTACTCCACGTTCCTCCTCTTTCTCAGGTCTGCAGTTTGCTTTGGTGCTGGTTACATACACGCAAACACACACTTGCTCCTTTGTGTTTGCAGTCTAAACAGAGAGTTACAGGAGAGTGTGTCGGTAGATTGTTTGTCGGTTCCTCTCTCTGTACTCCCTGATGTTTACCTCAGTAGAACAATGGACTGGCCTGGGAAAATCTGAGCACTGGAGGTCTGATCCTGTGCGTGTGCATGCATGTGTTTGTCCCTGACCAAGTACTGTATGCTGTAATTCTGATTGCATTTCCTTCATAACAGTCTCTAATAATCAGCTGCTTTGCAGTCTCACTACCATCGATATGTGTCTACAAGACACACACACCTTACATACATGAGCCTCAAACGCTTAATGTCGGCAACATGTCCATCCACTCAGCTGGATTAGGACACCTCCAGAAGACCCTCACCATCATGCGTCTTAAGCAATAAATGCTTCCTGTGTCATTATGTAGGAACCAGAACACCAGCGAAATTAAGATTGAGAGGAAAAACGCAGCCTTTGTGTTGACACAAGCAACAAAGTTCTTGTGAAAAACTTACACTGTCTGCATTGACTGTAGTCTCCCTCCACTGGTTCCCATATATATATTATATTGCATCGAATACCGACATGTCAGTCATTTATACAGTAACTTAACCCTGACATCTGAATATAAGCACTTCCATGTGAAATTAGAGAGACAAAAACACTCAGTAGAGAGGTCAGGAGGGCATTATCTGTAGCTACAGGCTGTTAATTCAGTCAGCCTTACATAAAAACCACTCAGTTTCTGTGCGTGCGAGATCTGGGCCTCTAGCCAGGCAACAGTTGCACTAAGTGTCTCATGTGGGCTTACCACTGAGGCTAAAACTGATATGGCTGCTGTGGCTAGTGGACTGGGCCCTCATTTAACAATGACTTCAATCTGAGCGTCAGTGCAGCGAGGGCTACTTCATCTACATGTGGCATTATTAGTCCACGCTGCTTCTGGAAGGGATGGCGCCTATTCATTAAGATCTCCCACGGCATGCTTGTTTCGAAAGAGATGAAATTCCTCCAGCAACAGCAATGACTTTAAAAGAGTGAGACCTCATTGTGTTTCCGAAGATGAGAAATCGTATCAAAAGAGTGTCAAAAAGCCCAGCGTGTTACCGTGAATAGACGCTGTGTAGTTTTTCATTATGAGAGCTCGCCACGGAGACAGACAGAAAGAGAGAACAGAGAGGCCTGCGCTGTGCCCATCCTCACCTTGGCCCGGTGCCAGGCCTGCTCCGAAAGAGGAAGAGAGAGCGAGGGAGGGCATAATGAGCGCGCGTGTGCGAGGGGTGCAAACATTCCCCTGGCAGGATCCCTGGGACCCGGCGGAGGGCAGGGTTCAGCCGGTGAAGGAGAGGCTGCGTGCCCGGCAGTCAATTAGCAGCTTGCATTTACACAACAAATGGAGCTCCCACGGTTTCTCCAGTGCTCACACACAGACAGACGTATGCGCGCACACACACACATACATCACTCGTGAGTGTATCCACTCAGCGCTCATCAGCACACGCCGACGCAAGGTCAGAGAGATGGGGGGGGGGGAGGAGGAAGAGGCCAGCTATCTGCTGGAGTGGCACTCTACAAATACAAACTCATTGGCTGTATCAGAAACACAAGCAGAGCCGCGCTGAGGCCAAAGCAACAAAATCTCTGCTGCTGAATACTGCAGCTGGGAAACACACATGGACACTGCTGCTCATCTGCTTTTGACCTCAGCACACTGAAAAGAAGAGAGTGTGGAAAGGGCAGACATATATTATGATTATCACAATTATCACATCATTACGTAAAATATGACAAAGTACGTTGATGATTAATTGATTGATTCTTTAATGAAGCAAAAATCCAAATATTCACTGGTTCCAGCTTGTTAAATGTGAGGATTTGCTACTTTTCTATGTTGTACACCACTTTAAATTCTGTATCAAATAGGAGACTGTCACTTTTTTACTATTTTCTAACAGTTTATACTCTACAAAGTTTAGCTGAATCAGCCTTCAAACCACTGAAGTCTATTATCTTACTACTGGTCCACCAGTCCAACCCGCCTTCACTTTCCCATGATAAAGGATAAAAGTAAAAGAGTAAAATCAACATAGTCTTTACCCCCAATGCAACAGGTTGTCCATGCCTGAGTAAATGCAGTGAATACTATAGTTCTCTTTTGGTGCTTTGCAGCATAAAATGTAATTTGTCTGAAAACCACCTCAGCAGGAACAGCCAGCATGATGCATAAAGGCATCCCAAATGAGCCCAAAACAAAAATTTACTTAGCGGGTTTTTAATTTAACTGAGCTGGCAGCAGCCAAATATTAACTGTGTGATTAGTCACAGTGTAAAGCTGATGTGAAGCTGCTGACCAGCAAACCAACACACTCAATTTGCCGGGAGAGAAGGAAGGAAAGAAGGAGGAAACACTGAAGAGAGACAGTCAGGCAGAAATCACAGGGCAGGAGTGACAGACATCCTTTCTGAACATTTAGCTTCAACCACAAACGTGTGGAAAATTGCCGTGTCAGGCTGACGAGTGAACAGGAGCTGAAGTCAATACCGTTGACTCAATAAAGTTGATCAGGCAATACCCCCTGTCAGGACCTGGTGAAACTCCCTTCAATCTTTCTTTGCGATGCTCGGGTGAAAAAACACACACAGTTTCCAGGCATTACATTACACTTCCATGCAGACACAGCAAAGGAACTACAAGAGACTCAGAGATGACTCACTTTATTCCCAAAGTTGCACGTTGCAAATATCTGAGATCCCAAATTCAAGCTGTTAGACCCTTAATAGCAATCAACACTTCTCTAAATCAGCAACACCAGACATCTCCCTTTGCTGATGTTGGACACATTTGGCATCACCTGAGCTACAAGAAACACTGCACAGAGAGAAAAGAGATCGCCCTGCCATGAGAAAATTACAGGTTTTATGAGTAAAAAAGATAAACTGATTGACAGAACAGGAGAGAATACTAACTCTGCATTGCCAACATTATCAGCTCCGGGAAAATAACCCCACTCATAACTAGAGCTGCCTGCAGGTCCAGCAATAATCAGTTTCGGTGTTAAAAAGGGTGAATGGAGGCGACTACAGCAGCTGCACTTCAGTAAACCTACATTCACCACCTCTACAACCTTACTATGGAGTATACTGGCAGCACCGCCTCACCTCTCTGACTCTTGCAGGGCAGGAGTTGCATTAACTTTTCATAAAGTGACCACATAAAGAAATACTACGTCGGTCCGCACTGCCTGCCTTGTTGAATATCCAGTGGAGAGACACTGTTGTAACCACTTAAAAGACTCTGAAAAGTCATAATCCTCTTAAGCACAAGGAATTACACAAGCCGCAGCAGAGGACCCAGGTGTATGAATTACAGCAGAAAGGTATTTTACCTGTGTGACTGGTATAAACGATGGAACACCGTTTGAGCCCAGATACAATATCAATATCATAAACTGCATATTGGCAGGTGGGGGTTGTGTGACAGGAGACATGATACAGGAGACAATCACTGTCTCTGTCTGTCTTTACTTCCCCTGCTCCTCCCTACCATCTGTTACTCTCTCCCATTGACATTCAGGTGAGAACTGCCCTGTCTGTAGACACCATATCCGTGTGTGTGTGTGTGTGTGTGTGTGTGTGTGTGTGTATGTGTGTGTGTGTTTGGGGGGTAGCTCGGCAGTTACAGAGGAAGCGGCCTGCCAAAGTTAATGGAGGAGGACGTGGGTCTATACCGCTGCTGATAGGGTCACGTGAGTTTGGAGTGTGTGTATGTATGTCATCATCGGCGGGTTGGCACGCTAATGTGTGCTCCTCTCTGCCTATCCGCCCTCTACCCACTCGATCCATTCATCTCCCCACCTATACATCAATCTATCAGGGACAATTATTGGTGAAACGAGACCAGTGGTAAGTGGATGAGAGGTGACCTGCGCCATACAGCAATCAAACCCCATCCCGTCTCTCTCTCCCTCTCTCTCCCCAGTCGCCCTCCCTCCCCCTCCAGCTGTGCTCTGAATAGGCCCTTAAATCACTCGGCTCGGGCCCTTTGATTGGTTGACCTCTCTGCATGATTAAACAGCCATTTTCATCACGTCCTCCATGGGAGAGTGACAGAATGAGAAAGAGGGAGAGAGGGGGAGCGACAGACACACTGATAAAGAAGGTGAGCGAGCCCAGCAAAATGGCATCTCTCCATGTTGATGATGACAGACATTGGGATCAGAGGAGACTGAAACTCCAGCGGGTGCAAGCCGGTGTGAATGTCACCTTTAAGGATGACACACACTTTGAGCTCCAGAAGACAAAGCTGGCATGCCACAACCACGACCACGAAGGACAGATAGGACCGGACAATATAACCTAAAATCTGTATCAACTCCTGCACTACGCTGCCGGTTGATTTGCTGGTCAAACATCTGCTTCGATGTCTGGTTGCTATTCTCAGTTTAATTACACAGGATTCAGAAAATTTATAGATATTTGCGATTTCAATAAATTTAGGTTAGTAAGACATCTATAATGATGGTAATTCGATAAATGTGGTTTACAGTTCAGCCTCTATGACAAGCAGCATTATTTAGAGCACAGAATACAAATTACAGTTTAGGGTTTAGAGACAATGTTATTATCCTGAGCAGCTTGCAGTGAGTGAGCTGGAAGCATGAGGGACAATTTTATGCATCACATTGTTTTATGTTGGCCTTGAATTATGGCACTTCAGCAGAGATGGAGACGCCTCTATGGTGACTCTATCACACTGCAATGTTTGGGGGGGGGGGGGGGGGGGGGCAAGATATTACAGGGTCACAATCATCATCACTGTGGCCAGCAGACCTTAACACTAATTCCCTGAAATCACCAGTCTGAAGAGTGGGTGAGTTTCATTTCCGCCTCTTCCCTGAAACCAAACGTCTCGTCCGATAAGATCGCCACCCCCTCGTAACATCTGTTTGGCTTCAAAATAAAAAAAGCAGTAAAGCCGGGGTGGCACCAGCGACGGCAGCTGTTCCAGCGCTGCGTTCAGTCCTTAATTAAAGTTTGACTTAGCTTCTCAGAGTTTCTGTCATCCTTCTTTCCCCACACTTTCTCTTTTTCTCCCTGTGTCTTGCACAGAGAGCATTATTTATTATTCTTTGGTGCGGGCTGCCTTGTTGCTGTTCTGAGTTAGCTAGCGCTGCCAAGTTCCCGCCCTCACCCCTCTGTTCTCTTCTTTTTTTCCCCCTCAGCCATTTCTGGCCGAGGTGCAGGCTCTGGCATCATTTTGTTCAGATTTCTCCTATCCCGCCCTTTCACAAATCTAAACGCTCAAGGCTTTTATGTTGATGCAGCTACAAGCAGACTGGGAGACGGGCTACTTTTGAAAATGTGTCTGTGCTGCGGCCAAGTTTGACTGCAGCACTGATTGCCGGGGGCAGGATGAGGTGTGCCTCTTGAATGAGCTAAAAACAGCTTGTGCCATGTTTTGAGAACAGCACATGTGGCGATGCCTGCGAAATGTGTCTTTTTCAGCTGATTGCGAGAAAGAGAAGTCACATATGACGGATGTGTCGGCTCCATGGTGTCTTTTGTTGGAAAAGGTAACTTTTACTGGCTCTGTTAGTGTGTTCGAAAATTAATTATTGGTTTTATGGCATTGTTTTCAAGGCACACTCAACATTCAGTGTTGTCTGAAGTGCCAGCTGGACAAATACTATCTGTCATGTGTCAGAGGGCAGGCACAGAGAGTCTGCTGGTGCACCAGGGACCATGTCATGCCGATCTCAAGAGCCAAATGAGGTCACACTCTGGTAAAAATGGAGAGCCAAGCCAATGGACCAGAACAGCCACATTCCTTCACATGCAGTGGCATCCAAGGAAATCATGGATCTTGGTTTGGGGCGGGGTGGGGGGACTGGAGAGAAAGGAAACATCTCCTCCCAGCTGCCACACATCAGCACATCACACCAGTCACAAGTTACACACCCCATTTAATTTGGAATGCAGTGGCCCGACAAGAGCTGAATGGCATCGCTGACGCATTCCTGCATGTTTGCTGGGTTCACATGCATCACATGCTCTGCCTCCTTACCCGCCCCGCATGATCTGCCAGCTGAGAGAGGAGGCTCACTGAGCAAACAAAGTGAGAGACAACACTTACAGACGCTCTCCGTTAGCCTACCTCTCCTCACGTGGGAGCTGGCACACCGCTGACCTGTATGACAGCTCCTGGTGGGGGGAGTGGAGGCCAGGGTCAGAGGTCACCGAGCACAACTGGAGCCATCATGGGATAGTAATGCGGAGCTCGCACTCACACCCACATAAATGCCCCTCCCCCGTGATGCAGTAGCAGCTCAAAGGTCTACCCGAGGCTGGGCAAAAAGCAACACCAGGGCCAGGGCAATAAAACCTGCATGGCCCCCCTCCACCTTTAAAGTAGGGATCAGTCTAACCCTTGACCTCCCCCATTCCACCCCTCATTCCAGTTTGGAGGCCTCCTCCTCTTCTATTTTTGGTTACAATCAACACCCCACCCCCTTCCCGGCGGTCCACCATTGTCTGGCCTGGAGTACTTCTTCCCAGAGTCCCCCTGCTCCTCCGCAGGGGGTTGAGGAGGGAGAGGCATCTTAAAAGCACCCCCGGGACTCACGCCATCGCTGCACGGAGGCAACCCAGGTCTGCAAGAAGAATTAGGCTGAGCAGCCACCAATGTTTTGCGCAACATGTCGTCAAGTGATTTTCCCCTTAACAAGCTACGTAAGGGCAGAAAGAGAGGGAAACAGGGGTTTTATGGTCCTCAAGCACATGTTTCCACTGAGGGAGTGAAGGAAAAACAACCAGTCTTTCAGGGGCATCCAAAAACCGTTGTCTAAAGTTTCAGGATGTTAGATGAAGGTTCAGAAATGCCTCCTGGGGGTTGGAGGCCAAGAGACGAGCAATGAGATGCAACGGTTAAACTTCTAAACCTTATTTGAGGCCCTTTTGCATTGAGCTGCCTATTAAATGTCAGTGTTATCATTAGCCTGCTAATGCCACTAACCTTTGGAAAGTATTTGCATTGATTTGCAGGAGGTGAGGGTAGTATTACTGGGTAACTGTAGTGCCTGTGAATAGCAAAAGTCCCTTGTACATGTGTCTATGGTCGACATGCTATGCAGTGGCACAATGCCAACACACAATGGAGGCCAGGCTCGGCGGGCTACTCATCACTTCTCCCTCTTTAACCCTTTGAGAGGAGCACAAAAGAGGGAGCTGACAAAGAGGCTGTGGAAAGAAAAGGAGGTAGTAGAGGGAGGAGGCGTAGGATATTCTATGCTGCTTCAGCACCGTTTTAAGGGGACTTTCAGAATACATTTGGCGTTTGACAACTTGAATTTGGGTCCACTGTAAGCACCGGGCAACGGATGCCAGGAATCCAAACTATTTCTCTGACAAGAACACTGTGATTAGGGCTGCAGAGTAAGTCGCCCTGTTCTTCTTAGGAAGCCTAACGGGCTTGCACTATTATTTATGTTCCAGTTTTCTTCAAAATAACATTTCTGTGGTTCTTTCGGGCGTCTGTTACTAACAGAAGTCATTTGTCATCTGGGCTACAGTTTAAAATAAACTAATACTGCTTTCAGTCAGGAGCTTAGAAAGGTTTTGAGCTGGCCCCAAAACCTGACAGGTCCCACTTGGCCCCGCTGTGGAAAAGTGGCTACTGAGAGTTAAACACGGGGAGGTGAAAGGCCCGGAAGTGCTCCAAAGTGATTTAGGGCTAAAGCTACTCAAAATCTACCCTTCTTTTTGCAGCTGAAGTGGGATCACATGGTGGATTTAAAAAGGCTAACTGCCTATTCTGTTACGCTGAAACACAAATTTTTTTTTATTTTTTTTCCCCCTTTATTGACTGGTTTTCTGTGAAGTTTCTGCCTACATGAGACCTCACCAAAAACACAAGCATGCACCAAACAAGCCAGAAGCATCAGCCCACATCTTAAGAGTGCCAGGCACTCAAGGGAAAAAATGAGTGGTAAACAAAATGAATAAATGAGCACTTATCTCCATCTGGTAAACACGCACAGGTGCTGACATCAGAGTATGTGGTTTATGAGGCATGGAGTGCGAGTGTGCACGCACACACACACAAACAAATCAGAGTAACTAAAGAAGAAGAGAGCGAGGGTGATCCTGCTTGTGTCCTACATGCATACGCACCCACTTTCTAAACCCCTCGGGGGGCGACGCCACCATCCTGCTGACCTCTGCGGAAGGAATAAGCCGCCCTTCCTTCCGCTAACATGAGGTTTGTTGCTGGCTACTTCACAACACAGCTACAATAAATGGGCCAGACAGGCACCTAGCTGATTTATAGGCTCGCCCACGGCCATGCTTTCCCTGGGCAAGTGGCTCTTTTCAAAGGCCCACCTTCTATTAGTCTTATTTACAGGGCTGGGGAGAACAGACCTAAATTATTTAAGATTCCCCTTGGTAAATACAACAGAAACCAGGGGTGTGTGTGTGTAAGAAGGGCGGTAAAGGATGGAAGACAGGAATGAAGAAGTGGAACTTACAGAGACTGAGAGGGGGGAAATACAAGTGAGCAATTATGAGTTGCTGCACCATTAACATTAATCACAACAATAAATGGCTATATGCCTGTGCAGACTCTTCCCTGTGTCATCTCCTCCACAGTGGAGAGTGTTACCTTACATTAAACATGAGGAGCCCCTGCTCCCACACGCACAAACACTCTCAGATAGCATCCTGTACACTAGCCTCCTGTATAGCGTGCACATCGACAGACGCACACCGACGATGCACTGCTTATCTCAATGCAAATACATGCACAGGCACACACCCACAGTGTGCTGGCTCCTCTCTCACACAGTGGTTCTCATTAACAAGCCAAACATGCCTGAAGAGGCAGACAGACTCTAGTGAGCACGGTAAACAACCAGTAGGCTCCCTCATCTAAACTGAGCCTATCTCAGCATCAGCAACACACACTGTCTGCTGAGGATACTGACAGGCTGGGCCAGATACGGTCCACTCAAAAATCTGCCTTTTTCTACCGGTAGGATTTGGTGTTCTTTGCTCAGGGGGAACTTAGAAAGGTAAATATTGGGTATGGGTGATAGCCGCGACAACATGCCGACATTTTTGGTTCTGCCATATTCAGAAAAATAATACGATACTGTGACACCTGATCATGTACCTTAATACTTGTGTGTAATTAATAGAGCACTACAGGCCTACTGTACAGTGGACTCATTGCACACTATAGTTAATTCTCATCATGTTACTCACACAGGAATAATCAGAATAAGTAGAACCTATCCTACCTTCGCAATAAAATAACCCATGAGATCGTTGTCTTGTGTTACAGGAAGGGACCATGACTTCCTGATCGATAGGAGGCCCTCGCTCTTCTTCACAGGAGGAAATGCAACAAGAGAAGCCATTTTTTATGTCCATGCAAATGTGGGACCTGAGCTGCCTGTCTGACGCAGTGTCAGAGGGGAGATGGACAGAATGCTGACAAGAGCATTAGCATGCCAGGGGGGAAACCTCATATGCTGAGGCTGCGCCCACTAGCTGCGGGGGCGGTGGGATTTCTACACAAGGCCACTGGGTCAGGAGTGGAACCGGGGTCAATACTGTATCTTTGGACCTTCAGGCAGAACCTTCAGAACGGCTGTAACTCAATCTCAGCGGTGACGTGCCAGGGCCCGAGGGTCAAATACTACCAACGACAGTGTTTCTTTGGTTTGGATGAGAGCCCATTCCACAAATAACGAAACTGTCAATTTGATGGTACAAGAAACTAAATCCAATGCAGCGCTCCTGTCAATAAAGTGAAGTGCCTGCAAGCCGATGAACAAGAGAATTTCTCCACACCCGACTTCAGTCGATCTCATCGCTCTGTTTTACATTTCAACCAAACTAATCAACAACCTTTGAACAAAAGGAGACCATGTAAATTCTGTTCCCCAACAGGCTGCGCAGACTACAGCGGAGACAGGGCTTATTTTCAATTTGCAGCCAGATTAGCAGGCATATTTTTGATACTGTCAGAACTGCAGAGATTTTTCTATTCCAAGTCATCTTGAGTGAGTGGCCTTTTTACTGCCTGCTTCAAAAAGCATCCCCCATACCCCAGCAGCTGTCACTTTCAGCAGGCACTGTGGAGGACGGAAATGGGGGAGGGGTCCTTTGAAGGAACGGTTAAAAGTGGGCGATAAAAATAAACTGGGAGAGAGGAGAAAATTAATTATACATAACAGACAGTTCACTTGGACAAGCACGACAGAGACGGAGAAACTAAGGCTGCTTCCCTCAAAGGAAAAAAACATTTTCTGGCTGAGGAAATTTCTATTCTGCCGCCACAGTGGTCATATTTATTTGGCTGCGTCTGAAGTGAGGGATGCAACAAGGAATCATTTTTTAAGAAGGTCAAGGCGTCAAACAATACAGAACGAGCTTTCATTTCGAATTCTCCACGCTGGCGCTCGCTGCGTGCATCCTCTCTAATTCGGGCAGTTTCCTGGGACCAAAATAACGCTGCCAGCCCTGCGCACACACCCTCCCTCTTAAAAATGTGATGAAGCTCGTAGATAGCTCAGTCTGCCTTTAAATTCACTTCTGATTGGCACTGATGAGGGTATATGCTGTTGGCTCATCTGCAAGCTCACCTCCTGATATGATTCGTAATGTGCCGGCACTTTGCAGTTCAACACCGCCCACTGACTCTGAATCCCAGCTTCTTATTTGGGCCAAATGGAGGTCATTTCTATTTGAGCAGTCAGTCAAGACAGGCCCGCCAGGTATTGGCGAGTGAGTTTATTTCATATTAAGGCTTGTCGGCTGAAGAGGTGTTAGCACCATGAGCGCTGTGAGTGTGTGTGTGTGCGTGAGGATGTGTGTATACGACAGGGCCCTAGGGTAGAGCCCTGCTGCTGGTCCCTCTTTAGTGCGTTTTAATATTGCTGCTGCTGCTGCTGCTGCTGCTGCTGCTGCTGCTGTGTGGCTCCTGGCCCCAGGGTGCCACACAAACCCCAGCGAGACCAAGTAAAAACATTCAAATAGAGTGAGAGAGAGGGTGGGACAAAGGCTCAGAAAGAGACGGAGGGGTGAGACCACAGAGAAGCAGGAGAGGATGCAGCAGAAGCTAAAGATCAAAACAGAGGAAACATAAACTGAGGTGCTACAAAAGAGCAAAGACAGACGAGCACAGATTGAATGAAGCGCACTCAGAGCAGAGCGCCAGCAACACCACTAACCTCTTTAGCAAGACTGACACAAATGAAAACTTATGTAATAAAAACACGCCATCTCCATCGGCTATGATATGAAAGCAGATATTGCATTACAGCGCCGCTGTGCCAAGGAAGCCCTCAATCACACATGGGGGAAAGAGTTCAGACCAGTGGCGTACCCGATACTCTCTGACAAAACCCCTGTACCGGATCCTCTTTCAGGAGTAGTAAATGCTCCTCCGTGCGCTGAGCCAAGGAGCAGCACTGGCAGGCACTGGCAAGCTTTAAAGACTAGTCATCCCACCATAAATGCACGGGAGAACTGGTTGAAAAACAGATACGGGGGATTTCAAGGGAGTCTAGACAGAGAGAGAGAGAGAGAGAGATGAGAGTCGAGAGCAACGATGGAAGAGTGAGGTAGGCCCCACATGAGCATGGATTCCTCTCTAGGAGGAGGACGAGAGAGACGGAAGGAGGGGAGAACCAGCATGTAAGTAGACAAAGAGCAGGAGAGGGGAAGGGAGTGGGGAGACAGAGAGAGAGAGCGAGAGAGAGGCAGTGTGGAAGGATGGAGGAAGACACCGATGGGGTCTTGGCAGGAAGAGAGAGAGAGTGAGGAGGGAGGAAAGTGGGGAAGAAAGCCTGAGTGGCAGCGAGGCAGGAAGAACGGCACAGGAGTAGGCATGGAGAGAAGGAGAGACGAAGAAATGCCTAAAGATGAGGTTGTCACACTGGTTTAAAATGTCCAACAGGAAGGGAAACTGGAAAAGGAGCTGGATTTTGCAGTCTAGCAACACACACGCGCGCGGACACTGCAGACTGTGAGCGTGAACTCAGTCCATACAATATATCGGCTCGCCACATGAAAGCAATGAATCACAGCACAGTATACCCTGAAGAATACAGTTATGTGCTGAAAATCTTCCACATATATAAACAAATTCAATGGCCCAGCGAAGCAGTTTTTCATTCCAACGGAGGGAGTCCCATGTGAGCGTGATGGAATTTAATTCAAATCCTCTCCTTTAATTCCTTTTTCTAACATCTTCCATCAATACACGTACTGAAAAATATATATATGTAGGTGTCAGGTCGCGATTCAGTCCTCACTTGAGCACTGCGCTCCTGCTTTGTCATCCATCTCCAATCTAATTAGACCTTTAATATGCCGCTCACAGAAAAGTCCAGAGGAATGCGATGGGGAGGGGCGAGCCACACAAAGGCAGGAGCAGAGGGGTGCAAAGTGCACATGTCAGCTCGAATTCCAAAGTTTGGACATCACAGATTTACCGTTCACGGCAGCAGCCAGACCGGACAGGGCAGACTTTCAAAATTCATGACACTGCTGGTCTATTGTTGGGCAGATCTGTATCATAATTAGGGAAGATTGAGGCAAATTGCTTGTAATTTTCCGACTGGGTTGCCAGCTTTCATGTGAAATGCCATGCAAGGTCACAGTTTTGCCCCCAAAAAATGGAGATTTTCTGAAGACATCAGCTGCTTAAGATGGGAACTTTCTGAAACCATGAACAGATAATCATCTCGGTGAAATTGCTTCTCACATATTTCTCCAATTCATTGCGATTTCAGTCAGATATGAGTGTGCGATTGTTTGGGCATGCGCAAAAACGCACAAATATCATTACCATCCACACGTCTCCCCTTGAAGTTTTTGGGGTTTTTTTCCCCCACGAGAGCAGCCGAGAACATTCAGTCATTTCCAGACTTGTGTCCTTGCACAGGGAGAGAGCCGCTGCTGCGTTTGGCTCCAGTCCTGCCACTCCTTGCTGTCGCTCACACACTCGTGACGCTTGTTTAGGTACACTTCTGTTGTGTGCTCGGCGGTGATGTCCGTCCGTGTGTGGTTGAATGATTTAAAGCTGTGACCGGGCACCGCCACCTCTTAAACAAACACTCGTGTCACGGTTGGGATCCCACATCATTTACATGTGAATGCTGGCCACAGCACTGAACTGTCAATAAGAAGCTGCTGCTTGACTGATCACAGCCAAAAACTGGGTCACGTCACTTCTGATAAAGAGTTATCACATTAACGCCTGTGTCTTATAGGGGTGCTCAAGTGGTGGCACACGAGATAAAATGCACCAATCAATACCACCGGGTTCATAGTAAGTGCCTACAACACACAGCAGACACACTGTAGGACTCCTGCTTTAATATGAGCTGGATATTGCAGTGATTTTTTATTTTTTTTTTTCGGGTGATGGGCTCCAGTCTGGCCCCACTCCCCCTCCTTTCTCCTCCTCCCCCCCCAAAAAAGGTTAAAATGATGTCTAAGCCCTCGCTCATGTAAAATGATTCATGAATGCATATTTAAAACAGGCTCCAAATGAATTCACGTAGCACGCGGGGGTCGGGGTGGGTAGTCTAATTTGGTTAACCAGGATTTGATTAAAAAAAGAAGAAAAAAAAGCACAGAAGTGAGGAGAATCCGATGGAGCAGAGAGAGGAGCACTGCGCACTCCTCACACCCACAGACAGCCCTCGCCGCTCCGTCCCTGCGCACAGCCTGTCGAATAACAAAGCTCACATTTGCCTCTCATTCGTTAGCAGATTAACGCTCTTTTCACAGCCCACCAACAACATTTCTAATTAATTCAAAGCTAATAGGTGAATCGATTTTTTTTTTTTTTAAGCAAGCACCACGACCCCCTGGAGACATCCAACACAACTCCTCCCTGAGGTCCGTTTAGGAGAGCCAGGGGCAGGATACAGTCAGATATGACAAAATAAATAAAGGAAACAAGCATGAAAGCGAGGGTTTCATGGAAAGCCACGCAGCCTGCTCCTCCAGGCTGCCCGGACTATTTATCCAGGCGACAGTGCCTGTCAGCTCCGCGGATACCTGTAATTATACCCGGTGGTCGAGGCATTCCTCCTCTAAGGCGGCGAGCAGCCTTACCCGCCTGATAAGCGCGCTGGCTGCTCCGTGTCACCAAAACACTGCTTTCTTTTCCTCATATCACTGCAAGACGAAGCTTCTCCACATCAGAAAAGTCTGATTTAATTTTTTTTTTCACTGCAGCCGACGCTCTTCAACCAGCCACAAACTCACATCACACTGCACCAAATCTGAGCTTACTTACAACCCTTTTTTGTTTGTTTGTTTCAGGCGCCAGGTGCCTAGCGCCACATAATTAAACAAAACAATGTTCAAATTAGTGAAGTTAGCGAGCTAAAGCCTCGTTCGGCGCCCAAAATACCCACAGTTTTACAGTTTGGTGTGGATCAATCCGACTGGTGGTCGCACCGGGGCGCACATTGAGCACACAGACACCAGCCTCCGCACACCAACACACGGCGGAATAAGTGGACATTAGCGCTGCCTGCGTGTCCTCTCCGTGCCCTGTTTCGGGCTGGGTTTGCCCCGAGCCTCCAGCTCTTCAAACTCACGGAGAAACCAGTCGCCGAGAGCGGGGAGAAAAACACAACGATAAACTCACCACACGGAGCAATGGAGAGGGGAAAAAATGTAACCTAAATATTGAGCCGGCTCCTCCAGAACCCGCTCCGTCCACACGGAAAGAAAAGCCCCGCGCCCGAGTTTTCCCGGTACTTACGGATTCAGGTGATCCTTCGGGCAGATATCCTCGCCATGGTTTTAAATTCCAAAACTTGGGGACATTCCACTCTGGTCACGGAGCGGCGGTGCTCTCTCTCCGGCGGCTCCCTGCGTGTGAATGGAGAGGAGAAGAGAGGAATGCAACTCCGGCTGGGGCGGAGAGGGAGGAGGAGGGGGGAGGTGGCGCTCTGCCGCTGCAGTACCTCAGTCAGCCCATAGAGGGCGGCCGACTCCTGGTGTGACAGGGACACGTGCGGGGTCTGCTACACTACATTCATATTTTAAGTTTCCCACAATTAGACACACACTTAATTCATTTTACGGTATTTATTTATTGATATATTGTTTAGTTTTCTATTTAAATTATTTATTTGTTATATATATACATATTGCAGTAATCAGAATCAGCTTCATTGCCAAGAAGGTGTTCGCATACAAGGAAATTGTGTTAGTATTTCAGTGCATAACAATAAACATTGTAAGACAGAAAAAAAGGGGGGGGGGGGGGTACTTCAAAAATCAAGACTCATAAATCTAAAATACAAAAAAAAAGTACAATAAGAACATTTTTCATGTTGTCAGTCGTATTGTAATGCATTACTGTCAAGCACAAAGATGCCTATTTGGATTGAACTATTGTATACAGAAAATAATGTTCATTAAAAATGTTTTAAAGGAAAATACACAATGGACTTTTCTGGCAAAACCCAGTTCCCCTGTCAAAAACATGAAAAGACAGGGTGCCTCAAACCCAGTGTACATCCTGTACTGATTACTTTCATCGTCTTAGTCATATTTTAGCTGTAGTAGTACAGGAGACAGGAGAGAGAAGACGGCAAAATACAAAGTCAGGGCATAAAGCTTTTTTAATTTAATGAATTGCAACATTTTCTCTGTGCCACATATTTAAAAGACCTTGTGGGAGTCTCACATTTGCTGTAAAAATGTTCTCAGAAGTGATCATTTAATTTTCCACAAATGCCTGCCATGGTAATGTCCACACTGAACCATATCAGTGCTGTGAAGTAAACAGGGTCCAGTTTCTGCTCAGCGCTACCTGAAAATAAAACAGAGACACATTGTTCATGTCTGTCACTCCGACAAGTAAACATAAAAGTATTAAAATCATCGTTATTATCACATTTGGCATTGTCATCAAAATGCATTTCAAAGCACCTTCCTGATTCAAAGTTTGGACTGAGCGACACTGATAGCGAGTAAAGCCCTGAAAGGCACGGTTTAGCCTCAATGTGGTGCAGAGCGTTGGACACCTGCAGGGTACATCTGGAGCAGAAAACATCGAAGCTAGATTTACAGTGAATGGTGGTTAAATTAGAAAATGCCAAGGGAGACAGGTTTGGTTGTGAGTTTCACGAAACAAGGCGGGCTCCTAATTAAATGAGGAGGCCCCGGGCCTGCCTGTCGCGTCCCATCAGCTGACACATTCACGCTGACTAACTCACTGAGTGACACTCCGATGACAGATTCTGGATACAAAGCTGCGCCTGTAAGGCTATCCAGCCAACTTTTAATTCTTACTCTCTTCTTATGACATGCAACTTCAAGACAGTGAAAGTGACTTTGAAAGCTGAATTTCAATATTCATCAAGCAGTCAGTGAATATAAAGAGCTTAGACAAAGTGTGTTTTGGGCAGTGTTCCATGACGTCTCTGCAGCGAGGAAGCTTTTGGGATAACCGAGTTATTCAAACAGGCAGCTCAGGTTACCAATTGCACTCAGGAGAGCAGAGAGCAAGATCTGGCGCTAACCACGCCACCTGGCCCCATGCACCGAGTGTGTGCGTGTTTCAGAGAGGTAGGGGCAATGTGTATCTTTGATTGAGAAAGATAAAGACATTTGTGTGTGTGTTATGTGAATAAAAGAGCAGCTGAATTTCAGTGCTTGCCAGAAAATTTCCCCTGAGTCCACCACACCACCCAGCTTTCAATGGTTTTCAAAAGCCCACTGTCTGCCATTAGAAATGGTTGGTTTGGCCATAGTAATACTAAGAGATTAGCCTTACTTACCATGTGAAAGGCCTCTGGACAAAGCCATTCTCTATCTCACACTTAAACACTAACACATTGATTAGCTCTGAGTCAGTGCAGTTCATGTCCTCCCAGTTCCACTTCAGGCCTACTGTAAATTCTCATGGGAATATTTTTATGGAGTATGAAACACGGCAGCCTGAGCACAAAGTTAGCCTTGTGCCACCCGGGACACCGGGTCGCTTACTTTGTACAAGCTGACTATGTCTGAGTCTTGTGTCATGATACTGTCAAAATAAAGATGCAGCATCTTAAATAAAACACTTCCCTTTTTAAATATACTTGACTGCAGTGTACCACTAGAGGTTGTTTTGCCTATAGTGCTCAGTACTTTTCTAAAAAGAGCCAGATTAATCCTGGCTGTCATGATTTGACTAGACAGTGCACAGGCCTGGATATCTTGGGCTGAAAGCACAGAGAATATTAAATAAATGTACACATTTCTGTTTGGTGGTTTGCTGCTGTTTTGCTCTTTATTTACTTCTTTATTTTATTCATGCGCTATTAATGGGCCTGTGTTTGGCAAGAAGAACAAACATTTTAAGTGAGCAGAGATACAAGAACTGACTGATCAGAGAGAAAAGAGTCCCAGTTGCAGCTGAAAACACACACAGGATACACCAACCTGCATTTGTGCAGGCGCACATACATACCATCCTGTGCAAATACACAGCTAAGCAAGCATGTGTGCATTAGCACTGTGCACCAGCATACACTAAAAACAAAGAGGCACAGATCCTCACAGATTCTGCAGCATTTCTATCTACACTAGCTGAATAGAAAAGAAAAACAAAAAAAACAATGGACTTCATTCACAGAGAGACATTAAGATGATCACAGTCTCACGCACTGACACTGCCATGTGTTTCCAGACATTCGTGATAAAAAAGATAAACGCATCAACGGATAATAACACACCCTGTGCTTTAATTCTCAAAACCTGAGAGATGATCACTGTTTGTAGTCAACGCCGTCTCTTTTGCTGCCCGTGAAATGTGATCCTTTTTACTTTAAAGCAAAAAAGATAAATAAATAAAACACCTGATTGGTGCCAATTAGATAAAACTAATCAGATTTAAGTCAGCTGGTGAAGTGCAGCTTTGGTGGCCTTGTAACCTGAGGTGGCACAGCTCTGTCTAAACAGGTAATGAGCCATTAATTGGCTAACAACAGGATGGCTGACTGTTCGCCTGCACGGTTACAGGATATCATCTGACTAAACCCGTCTGATCTGTTTGCACAGTCGCTTCAATCCCATTTCAGCTTTCAGGATCCTGGACCATTATGGAACCACGCCATCTGTGCACACCGCTGTCAGATCAGGGCAGATAGAAACTTCTTGAAATACCTGTTAGGAGCTAAAGCGCACTGCGGGTCAAAATATCAAAGTGTGCTCCATTTGTTTCTGTCGAGATTGAAGACAGTGATAAAATGTCTGGACTGTTTGAGTAAATAACTGCTGAAATACCTTCAGGATTCTTGTTTTTCTTCATTTCTCTGAGAATTTGTTTGGTTTTGTCTTTCACTGCACAGGTACAGACTGAACATACAAGGTCCTCCATGCAGATGAAATCCCACTTAAGACCAGTCAGTCATTGAGTTTGGTGCTCATAGTAACAGGATGGAAATGTTTGTATTTTATGTCCTCGCCTACAACAACATAAAAAAATGTGAAGTATGGTGCTCATGGTTCCATAACTCTCTTTTCATTCTAGGACTAACAAACTGTTGTTTAATCCAAGCAGGGTTGGTTAGCTCTATAATCCAGTTTTATGTTTTATGTGGCTCTAATTAGAATAATCATTTATCAACTGTCAGCGGGATCCTGATGATCCCATTGTGCTGTTTTATACATTTATATTGTCAAAATTAATTACTCCAAGCTAATTGTGTTGTGTCACATGTATGAAAAGTCTTTTCTTAGCTAACGCAGCAGTGGAGCATGATTTATTGTATTTGTGATATAGCATGCATTTACATTTTGATACACACACACTGATTTTGAGGAAATATCTCTCATAATATAATGATTTTCAACAGCCAAGTCAATAGCTGCTGGAAATATTATACATGACGAATGCACTGGAGTGGGCAGCGCATGCTTTAAATCTCTACGGTACAGTTGGGAGCAAAGATCAGCACAACAGACATTTATCTATGTGTAACATATTGCAAATTATTAATGGCAAATATGACAAGACATTACTTCTAAGTAAAGCACAGGTTCACATCTCAACACATGGGCTCATTAGGAAAGGCACTGATCAAACAGTAACATAAGGAGACATCAAGAAAGTCATTAGAGGACTGTGCAACCTGGAGCTGACGGAGGTGAAAGTGTTTATGAATTTCAACATCATGCATTATGCTACATGTCTGAAATAGTAATGTCTTAAGTAAGGTAATATGAGTTAAGAATATTTCGCCCTTAATTATTCATTCAGAGTACATTTTAGTTGTGGGAGACCTTAAGAGACTCTGGAGACTTGTTCTTTAAATTGCTGCAACCTTATAGGCAGGCTCATTGGCCATGATTTAATGTGCATCTTTTCAAAGACCTCAATTATCAATTAACTGTAAGTGTACACCACTGGGAATATCCTCAGTCGCGTCCACCACATTAACATCCATTAGAAGTGAATCACCTGTCTTCGCCAGAGCTCCTCAGCTGCTGAATGTTTTCCTCTGGGCTGCAATCTGTCATAGTGGGGAGAAAAAGACAGGGAAGATAATTTGCAATTGCTCGTGAATCATTTTAAGGCGCTCACAAATCTCAAAATGAACAGTTTGGATCACGCTGAATGAGTGGTAAGCCTGAAGACTGATTCCTCTATTTATGACTGTGGCAGGGGAGCAGGGCCACCATGAAAACACAGCAGATTTGTGACCTCATTTAGCGTCAAAAACAAATGCAGGAGGTCTCGAGTGAATTTAAGAACATGTAAGATCTTTATAGTCAAAAGCAATTGCAGGGGGAAACAGGAGCTTTGCCATACCATGAAGCTTTAGTGAGTCAATTAGCGGCAGAAGTTTTATGATGTATATAATTGAGATCAAAGGCAATAATGACTTTGATACTACATGAATGGAGCCACAAGATTAGAAGCTTATTGTCCTAGAAAGCACACCTCATAAGGCGTCGCACTTCAAACACCGTTCATTGTCTGTGCTGAGTCAGGTGTGCTGATGGGAGGCTACCTTGTGCTACGCTAGTTAGCTTTCCCTCACGTGCTCACCTGTTTTAGGAAGCTTGAAAGACGCTACCTAGCTATTTGAAGCAGACATTTTTGAAGTGTCAAATCATAATTAAAATCTAGGTGAGGCAAACAGGACTTAATTAGCGACAAACAGCCTCTTTGTGTCGTCTCTGCTGCCATCAAACGCTCGATGTGGCCTTCCTTTGCCGGTCTCTGATGTGTGCGCCTTGGGGTGCGCATGGCAGGGAGACCAGCAAAGACCAGCCTTTTGATTGAACGCGACACATGTCATTATGATCAAAATTACAGGAACTTGTGTAGTGACTTTCTTTTGATATTGTCTTTTTTATTCACTTCTCAGGCGTGAGACTTGGAGGACAATAAGGAGGGAAGCAGAGAGAGAAGTCAAGACATGGGAAGTTTGGCGTTCTCTTGATGTAGGCTACAAATCATAGCTGCTTTTGTAGATGTCCTTTAAAGAGTTGAGCTCAGTTTAAACTGCAATCCTACTGCTCAGCGTGTGGGCTTGAAACGATATTACAGCATATGGCTGAAAAATGATCACAAAGTGATCCTCCTCCAGCATGTCAGAAAATACTTGGTGGTTTGATATTGACTGCGTTCCAATTGAGATCTTTAAACAAAACAGTGTTTCTGTGATATTTATGAAATATCTCAACAAGGCCAGGTAGGGACTGAATAGCTGGATTGCCATGAAATTTAGTACAGATATCCTTGATGACCAGTGAACCAATCCTAATGGCTTTGGTGACCCCCTGACCTTACCTCTAGTGCCAAGAGTGAAAATTCCAATTTGTCCAATACTTTATGACCAAATACCTGCAAATCAAATGACATTTCTGTCAGCCTCAGCTATGCTTTGTGTTAAGTGCAAATCAGCAAATGTTAGTATGTTAACTCAAGAAAATAAAATGGTGAAAAGCTAAACATCACCAGCTAAACATCAGCTTTGTTGTTGTGGGCATGTTAGCAATTAGCTCAGAGCACGCCTGTGTCTAAGTGCAGCCTCACAGAGCCTCTGGCATGGCTGCAGACTCATTTAGTCTCATTTAATGAATGATACTGGAGTAGAATTTAGATTTCTTTAAAATATTTGTCATGTTTTTGTAAGGCAGAGTTTGAGTATGAGATATGTTTAAGGAATAAAATGTTTCTCACATGTTTTGCAGCTCACAGTGAAATCAATGACTCTCCCTTGAGTCCTGAGACCATTCTATATGGTTTCAGACACGAGAAGACTTTCATCATCAGCGCTGATCTTGGATCAGCTCAGCCTCTTACATCAGGATGAATGAGTCACTCCTAGTCTGGGAGACTTGATACATTTTGGTCCAGACCTTTTCCTGGGTATCCATAGGGGACAGTGTGTCAAAACATCGACTTCTAATGACTGCCTACTTTGTCTAGCTCATTTTAAAGCGGGAGCCTTGTGCCAAGCCTTTGCCCATGCCAGGTTTTAGCTGTCTATGACAGTAACAGTTTTAGTCATATCTTGGCAGGTAGGCTTATGCCGAGGGTTTCTCTGAGCAGGAAGGTTGGGCTTTGGCTGTTGTTATATTAACAGAGGCTGTCATCTCAGCTGGGCCCAGAGCTGAAATCAGATCCCACACACCTCTCTGCCTAACAGTGATGGATCGTGTTGCTTCTTGACCACTGAGAACTTCAGAACAACTAAAACCCAAGACACCCATGGAAGCTCGTAACTAAAGTGCTGCACCTGTGTCTAATGATTCCTTGTTTCAGGTGTAAAACCAGGAATGTTTGCATGAAGATGCTGCTGCTGCTGCTGCTGCTGCTGCTGCTGCTGCTGCTGCTGCTGCTGCTGCTGCTGCTGCTGCTGCTGATGCCGCTGCCTTTTTGGAGTTGGTTTGCTGTGATTAAGCACCGAATTGAGTTTTTACTGAAAAACAAACAGTTAATGTTGTCACAATGCCATTTTCCCCACATTACCTACAGTTTCATCATCTCTTGGGAGCTGAAGCTTTTGCTACAGATGGTGTCAGACTACACGCTGCTGCTGTGTCTTAAACTCTCTCCAGTACTGTAAAGGTTGCTCCCATCTTGCCCTTGACAGAGGAGCTTGCCACCCTCACACAGTAATTATACCAGACGTCTGACGTCTCCTCTTTCCATTGAATTATTGAGAAGGTAGAGAGGACACAAGATCCCATGTAGTGAGAGACAGCACTGTTCACATCCCAGCAGCCTCAGGGTAAAAAATCCAAAATGGACGCTGTTGCACAGAAACACAACCTGCAGATGATACAGTTGAGTCTTTGCTGTTGTACCTGAAAAGTTAGCAATCAGTATTCCTGCAAACACTCAGGGTTGCACCTGTGCAAAAACAAAAAGATTTTCAAGTTTTTCTTTTTACTGTATCAGACACATTTTGAATCATGACTTCTCTGATAGAGGCCAAAAAATGAAGTAAAAAAATTGAGAATTGTGGACAGGGTTTTCAATTATACACACAAGCTTCTCTGTAAGTATGCAAGGCTTCTAGGATAGACTGTCAACTTATGCAGGATGTGTTTTACACCCCTTTGGCAACCTGAAACTACAGAAGCATAAGTCATTTATAATGTGTGGTGCCAGTAGAAACACCCGGCCCCTTGAAGACAGCTCAACAACAGTCATAACACAATAAACATGATCCATGGTGAAATAAGACGGGCATTCCTGTCCTTTTAGGGTTGATAATACAAATGTCAGCACAGCAGACTTCAGCAGGCAGACTCCCTTCAGACGAGTGCTTTCATTAAACAGGAAATCCTGCCATGCCTGTGCAGAGTCTGCGGCTAGTGGCATCTATAGCAGATATACATTTCATGAGGCGCACTGTAAGAGACCTAAGCTGCAGCTTCTGCACACGATGTTTCACTTGTCATAGGAGGTTTGTGTTTAAATGGGACTTACTTAACTGTATGAAAAGTCAGTGTGTCTGTTTGAAAAGCTGGTGTCCCACTCACTGCCAGCGTGTAACTGTAGCTCTAGCAATTGGCTCTTGTTTGTATAAAAGACGTCTTTTTTTCCTAGTTCTGCACTGAACTGCCCAAGGTCATAGAATTAATGTAGAATGTGCTCTCGGAGGAGTGGATTTTCCCCACATGTAAGGAGGCTTGGATTTGAAACCAGTGGAAAGAACTAAACATAAATATAACGTAATGATGGTGTGGATGAACAACGCTGCCAAGAAAACAGTTTAAAGTAAATGTTCTCTGAGATAGGTGTTAGAATGGCACCCGCAGGAAAGACAGAAGAAAAAACCTTTCACCTTATTCCTGTTCCAAACTCACCTCTTCACTTCATAGTTACCATGGCACCATGGGGGTTGTAGATCACACATGCCTTTACTCTATTCTGCCTCCTCTCTCTGTGTGTGTGTGTGTGTGTGTGTGTGTTAGACCTGGTATTTATCACATTGTGGGGACAAAAATCTGTTTACAGTCACATTGTGGGGACTCACCTGCCTTATTGGGACAAAATGCAGGTCCCTTTGATGTAAATCATTAAATTTTAGGGTGCAGACTGAGGATAGGGTTACAGGTTAGGTAAGCTTAGGTTAGGTACAGGGTTAGGAATAGGCTAATAGTGGTTATGGTTAGGGTTAGGGTTAGGGTTAGGTTTGGGTAAGGGCAAGGCTCCAGGAAATGAATGTAAGTCTATGTAATGTCCCCACAAGTGATAAAAACACAACGTGTGTGTGTGTGTGTGTGTGTGTGTGTGTGTGTGTGTGTGTGTGTGTGTGTGTGTGTGTGTGTGTGTGTGTGTGCGTGTGTGGGTTATGATCTGATTTCATATTTTAGTGAATCTCATGTTCGTGAAGACTGCAGGCAAATTGAATCACCCAAATATTGTCCGGACACATTGAGAGACTCATGAGATGAACTTCTCCCCGCTGCCTCCCAAGAGAAGTGACATTTAAGCTAATGAATGTAAAACACAAAGAGCGCTTTGTGTTGTACTCTAAGACAGACAAACTGAGCGCTCAATCATTTCTGATCACTCCGGCATTTCTCCCACCCAGTCGCTTGAGCTTTAGATGACACGTTTTATGAAAACATTTTATGGTTGGGAGAGTCTTGTTTTCCTTCTTCTGAGAGGGTCACAAGATGTCATGCTCAGTGTTTCTTATATAATCCACACCAGGGAGTTTACATAATCTACTCTGTGGTAAGACCTTGAGGTTTCTGTGGGTTTGTGCTCAAGGACTTGATGTTATTTGTTTACCTGAGAATTTTTCAGTATTTCTGTGAACACACACACACACACACACATACACATACACACACACACACACACACACACACACACACATAAGCATACACACACCAAGAAAAAAAATCTCCTTTTCACAAGCTGTCTTCCACACAGGAACCCATTACAGAGAGAAAAGGTGACATGTAGGAGTAGCACAGGATGGCTGGCCTCAGTTCAGTGCCTCCATCTCCACCCCTGACAGAGCAGTGAATGGCCCTCACTCACAGCTGTCCTGGACTCAGTCAGCCAAGCACAGCTCAAACCTGGAGAACAACACGATAGGCTAGGATGCTAAGATGCGCCTGGCAGTGCAATTTTCCTCCTGGAGGAGATAAAGGGACGGGGAGTTATTTAAATGCTAAACAATGCGACCTGTTGCCGTAACTCCAGACAGCTTCCTGATGACTTCCTGGTTGGATCGGTCATACAGGATGCGATATGTGAGACCATATGCGGAAATTGGAGAAATCCGCTGAGGTTACAGGGCTGAAGGTGCTTGCACAGGGTAATTTTACTGACTTGGTGCATGTAACCAAACATTGTTGTATAAATCTACTTTGTTTGCAATTAGAGCAAGTACAAATGTGTGTAAATGTCAAATTTAGGCTCACTAAGATATTGAAAATTAGCTGCTTCGTACACAAAGAGCCTGATTTAATTAGAGTGTCTACACATGCCTGTACTGCATCACATGGAGACCTGCAGGCCAATGTTGGTAGATACATGTATTAATTCACAGAAAAGAGGCACAATATTTTAAAACTAACTAAACTACAAATTACAAATGAAAGCTCCCATACTGTCCCAAATCATCCAATATCACTAAGACCAGTATTGATATCCTCAAGAGAGCTGGATATTTGACATTTGATATCATTTCTTTATACAATCTTCAAAACTATAGTAGCAGCCAATCATCTATAATGTGAACAGCATGAACAACATTGATCACCATTAGACATACTGTACTGTAACTGCCTTCCTGCAGTATAACACAGAGCGCAATTAATGCTGTCTCTGCACAACATCAGATATGACACACAGCTTGGCGCCATATGGAGGAGAAAAAAAGATACACATTGTAAAAGAAGGAAGCTTCATCAATGTTCATACTGTAGTAACAACCCACAGAGCCACTGGCTGATGTGACAGGTAAGGAGAGGAGGAAAAGGTACGACTGGATTTATGAAGGCTCATCATTTGAGTTTTAAAGCTTCCTCAACATCTCCATAACTGTTATGTTTTAAATGGAGGCCAAGAGTGAAGAGGCAGAATGAGGAGAAACAGGGTGTAGGTTTGAGGAAGCAGCGGTTTGTGCAGGGTGAGCTTTTGGTCCTACTACGAAGGAGCTGTCATTTCTTGTAACTGCAGAAATGATGACCTACTATGTTGTATTAGAGCAGGAAAATAGCTTTCTTTATTTTGCTCTGCATGCACAACAACCATAACAAATTGGCCTCATTGTCCTGACCAAAAAGCAACGGTACAATGTAAGGCACAGGTTAGCAGCATTGTCCCTTCTTTTTCAGAAATGGTTCACATATTAGATGGTCAGTTTTTGTGTTTTGGCCCGTGCAGTCATCACCTGTCCGCTGTTTTCCTCGTTGTGTGTGTTACAACAAACAGTATGTGTGCATTAATAATCTCTGTGCAAAATATAGACATTTGTAAATCAGTTATTTTGTCAAATTTAAAGCTGAGACTCATCACCGGACTCTGCAGGTGTACCTCAGCTTCAGCTCATTATTTTGGATATAGGCTACAGCAACATAATTTTACCGTTTTGTTTCACTCCCCCAATCTTGTTAGAGTAATTTCCAGCAGCAAAGCTCTGATAAATGTGATGCACACTCCCTGGCCAGCACCAAACAGGGGACAGACAAAGTTAGCAGCTAAAGAGATAGATATTTCCTCTTGAAGAGCGTGGAGAAGAAAACAGGGTCATAAAGAGAACAAGTATTTGATATTCATCCATAAGGCAAAGATGCATGACTTCAAATACAACCCTGATTTCAAAAAAGCTATATCCTTTAGACAAGCACGTGTTCACAAAGTGGTGAACCTCTCTCTGTCCTTGCTGGTGAACAACTGAGTCTTTCCAGGATGCCCCTTTCATACCCAATCATGATACTATCACCTGTTACCAATGAGCCTGTTTACCTGTGGAATGTTCCAAACAGGTGTTTTTGGAGCATTCCACATCTTTCCCAGTCTTTAGTCGCTCCTGTCTCAACTTCATTGAGGTTAAACATTGAATGTTATTGTCTTTGTAGTGTTTTCAATTGAGTTCTTATCAAAAAGGATTAGGCACATTCTGTTTTATTGATGCTGTAAATGCTAATGTTGCTCTGTGTCTACTGGATGAACAAATGGACAAGTGTTTGCTATCACACTCGCCATACTGGCTTTATGCGGTGAAATATCAGTGCCATGATTACGGCTTGTACTGATCTCCCAAAATGCTTTAATGTACTTAATGATATTTAGTAAAATGACAAGGCAACTGAGGTGTTGCAAATAATTAGAAAACACCCTATTTCCTTCAGGGAGGAAGAACACTGCTGACTCTAAATGTTTACCTCTCAAATGCACCGTCACCGATTCTCGTGATTGGCATTAAACTGCACTCAAATTTTAAGTGGAGGTAAAATCACCGTCACAATTCCTCCAGCATTTTCTCTTCCAATTGCTCTTAAAAAGTTCTGCAAGTGTCACCGTGGATGTTTTATCAAGGGCACTGTTCCATATTTGCAGCCAACATGTCTCAGCTCGAGGCAATCGTCAGCAATAACTGCACCCATAATACAACCTCACCGCACTCTTGCTTTACTAGTGGCTCCCAGGATTTCTATGAGGTGTTTTGCTTTAAGACATCCAATCTGGTCAACTGACCTAAACCAGCAGCGGCAATGAAATGGGAAAGGTGGGAGAGGTGGGAAATATATATGTTGGCTGGCATTTTGTATTAAAAAGGAAAATGATCATATGAACAATGTCACCATTATTTAAATGGTACGCTGACATAATGGAGTTTTGATATTCATTTAGTGAGATGTATGAGGTTGATATGACTAAGTGGAACATCTCCCAACGAAGCAGCGTTCTTTCCTCCAACAACACCAGAGTACGGTTATATATGTGAGCTATTATTTGCTATTGTATATTGTGTTTTGCAGTGCAGAGAGGAAACTAAACTACATCATTCTGTCATTTATTTTCTTCAGTAGGTGTCCTCTGACAGCAGAAAGGAGAGGAATGAAAAGCAGTGGGTGTACGGAAAGGTGTTCGTACAATCCAGCAGAGCTTTCTCTAACTGCATTTACTCACCATATGAAACAGAAATGATGCCAAAATTGCGTCTCGATTCATTTCTCTAAACTGAATGCAATTGCAATGAGTGTGACAAGCTGCAAATTGTGCACTCCCAAATGTTATTAAGCAATGCAGACAGGTAATCAAGACAAAGGAACTGCACTGAGCTCTATTGTGAAATGTTCATCTTATACAGTACTTCCCTTTGTCTCCACACACACACACACACACACACACACACACACACACACACACACACACACACAAACGTACGTGCAGAGGGCTCCAGTGCTACGGATGTACTTATCTAATGACCTTGTACACGTAGTAAAGATATCCCCATTTGACACAGCTAATTGGTCGACGTGTCAGAGGATGTTTAGCGGCTTAGGAAATCACATCTGCCCATTGATTTCTTCCCACTACGCCCCCTCCATCAGACATTGTATTGCTTAATCCAGTCTACAACTCTATTGTTGTGAATCCTCAATGGATTCTCAGGCGGAGGAGAAAGAAAGTGAGATCGAAAGAGAGGAGAGAGAGCAGGCGATTAAGAGGCACTTGGGATGGGGAAGGTAAATTAGAGACTACGGGTTTGTGCGTGTGAAAACGAGAATCAAACAACAGCGGAGATGCAATCAGAGAGAGCGGGGTGCAGAAGAGAGGGCAGAGTGGAGACTGCAGCCGTGCTCCTCCTCTGTGCTCAAGCATATTTGATGGCAGGAGGTTGTCATGCAGTGGTATGCCTTCACATGCTACTGTGTCATGCCACTTGCGTTGGTGCTGAGCTGCTGTGCCAGCTGAAGCGTGCAAGGTTGTGCTGTGGCATCTGCGCTCTGCTCTAAGCTTGTCTGCCCTCTGGTTAATCAAGAGCGCTTCTCTGTCTTCCTTCCTCTGCGCTGAATCCTGCGATACTTCTAAATCCACTTTTAGGGTCACACGCACAGACATACAAAAGCTTGGCTCGTCATCTGTGTGTGTTCAAATAAGGACTGAGTGATACCATTTTACTGCAGTACGCCGTGAATGCTGCATGTATCAGCCAAAGTGTTTGTCGTGAGACAAAGACATTTGACAAGTCAGATCATGCTCAAGTGATTTCTTCAGTCTTAAACTGAAAAATAATAATGCAACAGTCACTAGGGAGGTATCTACCTGCATGGTTAGCTTCGGTTTGATGTGCTGTTCTGTAAGTAGCTTTGGGCATCAAAAAGGTGATACCATCAATGAAATAACACTGAAACTGTTCCACCAGGGTTAAGCAGGACAATCAGTTCTTCATGAACTGGCTGAACAGACTGTAAGTTTTCCTGTCTGCTTACACTGTATAGAGTGACAGTGTACCATGGCAGCCGCTATGATAAATGCACACATACAAACCGAGTCTTTGTAAGCTGCCAGTACCGTTGCCATGGAAACAAAGTTTTCCAGTTCATATACAAATAAAGCCTTAGATTTTTTTGTGACCTTGGCTTGCTGGCCGGACTCCGTCTTCACGCTCCAGCCCCCACTGCATCACGGTGTGCAGATAGTCAAAAACCTGCAGCTGATCGAAAACACATAAGGTGTGTGTTGTCTCATCGTATGCAGACATGGCACCATTTTTAGGGCAGCAGTGTTTCAGGTGATGGTTATATGACAGATCTTTTCTTTCACAGCATTACCCAGCCTCATACGCTGCTAATCACACACTTTTTAACTTGTCACAGACGTAAGCTGCTGTAAGACGTACACCAACAATGGCACATTCATTTAGTGAGATGCCTCGCTGGGCTCATTTCTATTTGCAAATTAAAGGTTCAGAGCACAGAGGCTTCTTACAACACGGAATCATTCTGGATGGATCCGAGCCGTCATCTCTTATCACCACAGGTGCAAAGCAGCAACTTGGAAAATAACTACACCGTTTTTCACACAGACTGTCTAAATGTTGTATTCTCAAACTGATCTTCCAGTTGAATAGCTGTTTATCCCCCTGGCTGAATCGCTGACATGTTAAGCGTCACATAGATAACTTCAAAGGCAGACACAATATTTCATATCAAATGGCTGATTTTTGGCTGTGGTTCGCTGGCACTGAGATAGACAGAGGCCAGAGATGTTTTTGGAGCACACTGCTGAGGAACATCAGAGCATTTTGTGGCTTTATCTGGAAATGTTGCTTTTTTTGTTCCTAATAGATCTGTGGGAAAAGATTTATGGAAATATCTCTGGATGAAGTTGTGCTTACCCCATGAAAGCTTGAAAAGTGGTTGTGAGACCTTGAACAGCTGATTAGTCAGCTATGAATCATGTCAGTTACAATGACGACTTATTTTAGGATCAAAAGCACCTAAACATCCACTGAAACTTCAAATCATTCCGACACCATAATCCACTTCTCTGTCCATTTATAGCCTCTGTATGTCTACAGCTATTACGAAGCTCCTGTTTGTTGCTAGTGCAGTTAGCTGTTAGCAGTCAGAAATGGCAACTACACCTGCTCGGCAAAGGTGCCTTTAAACAACTCCACATCCACGAGTCAAATCCTTTGCATTAACGTGTAGAAATAGAAGAAGCATCCAGCCCAAAGTTTGGAGGTATCCTGGTCATCAACAGGTATCTCAGCCCCGCAGCGACTGCATGAAGTCCTCACAGTAAAGCCACATGGTTCACACACACAATCTCATCTGTCAACAAAACCATGTTAGCAAGAGAGCTAACACACAGCATGCCGTAGCCATCTTCGTCACCTCAAGCTAACACATCCCGCTCCAGTCTGCTCACTGTGACAAAGTGATATCAACCTGCCCACCCAACTTCTGGTAAAACAGCAAACAGGCTGATCCCTTACGCTACTTAATTAAAACGTAATGAAATAATTTCATTGCTAATAATGCCTTATTCAGTTATGCCTTACTGCAAAAAATGCGACTAAAAGTGGCTTTTTGCGCGGCATCTACGTTGCTAACAGTGCAATTACCAGTTAGCAGTTAGAGACGATCACATGCTCCCTGTTACTTCAGCTCTCTACAGCCTCCAAACTACTGTTGAAAATAACAGCATGAGGTGTTACAGAGTATGTGAATATTGATGGGTGTGTGTGTGTGTATGTGTGTGTGTGTGTGTGTGTGTGTGTGTGTGTGTGTGTGTGTGTGTGTGTGTGTGTGTGTGTGTGTGTGTGTGTGTGTGTGTGTGTGTGTGTGTGTGTGTGGTGGCTGTGAGAAGGCCAGAAAGACGAACAGCAGTTATTCATCTGGGTCATGTGCAGTGTATGTCAAGGTTAAAGACGCTGCCAATGGGAAGGCTGCCCTCACAGGTACTCTACCTAGAAACAAAGTGCCTGTGTGTGTTTGCGTGAGTCAGGTGAGAGCCGGTTAGACAGATTCCTGAGCTGCCTGTCGGTTTGAGAAGCATGAAGTCATGGTGCTTCAATCAGCAATCTGCTGTCTCAGGTGCCAGAACTTCCATGGTACCTGGAGCGCTGGAAAATGCTGAGACTGCACTTCATACCTACTTAAACATTGTCTCTAAAGCCCCAAAAAACTCACTTCACAGATATCGTCTTAAAACAAGCCTTAGTCACTTGCTTCCACTAACTTTACTTAGCCCAGAGACCCCTGCTGCTCCCACTCATTCAATCTATTTTTCCTAATAAAAGTGGAAATAGTGGGAATAGAAATCATGTGACTCTGCATGTGTCCTTTGAGATAACGTGCTATGGTTATACCAGAAATTTCTTGTCTTTAGAAGAGAGTGAGAGCGGGAGCGGAGAGAACTAATAAGCTCTCTGAAGTATACAGCGTGTGCTGCACATGTCTAATTTCAGGGTCAGAGAACAAATTGCACAAAATGTTTTTGGTCACATGTGTTTCTTTGTCTCACACATACACACCGAACATACACATCAGTGTAAAAGGTTTTTGGATTTGTTTGTGGCCCCTGCCTTTGTGTATGTGAGAATCTACCCCTACATCTTGAAAATTTTTTTCTTTTGATGACCTTTTCCTTTTGATCTGTGCTCTGCAATACTTTTTTCCTGTACAACAAAAAGCCACAGACATGATTGATAATGCATGCATGCTCCACTGGCTGCTGGCACATTGCTTTGATCTCCGTCAAAACTGAATGAGAGGAGCTGATAAAATGTAGGGCAAGCATCGTTCTGCTGGGTTAAAGGGAGCTAGTGGTGCTCGGAATAAATGGTGAGACCTAACTGCTATACAGTGTTACTGACACACAAACTTACACACACAGTCTTGCAAAGCTCTTTAAATCCGACAGAAATTATGTTCTCAATCATTCTCCTAAGGGCTGCATTGAACTCTCTCTCACCCCAGTGGGAATTGCACCAACAACCTCTTGTTCCTATCTCTGCTGAGGGGTTAAAAGAAGAGTGGAATCATAAGACTGTGGAATGCAGACACGTCTTCTTCTACACGCTGCATATAGGCTGCTTCTACAGTTCTGCAACAGCTTTGGCCTTTCCATAAGGGGCTTTAAGACCAAACAGTTCTCAAACACACACATGAACACAAACAGCATCCCTCTCTCTCTCTCTCTCTCTCTCTCTCTCTCTCTCTCTCTCTCTCTGTCTAACAGAGCTGCTAGAACATGCATGTATTATTCATTTAGCAACTAGCAGGACGTGGGGCCTTGTCAAGAACTGAACCCACCACAGCGGCGAGCAGAGGAAAGCAGGGAGCAGCGAAGGGGGATGGGAAGGAGGAGGAGAGGAGGAAGAAAGAGTGACAGAAGGAGAGAAAGATGGAGAGATGTTTTATCTGGTGGGCCAGTATCTGTGGGTCTAGATACAGTAAACACCTGACAGCAGAGCACAGGCACCGGATAAGCCTCGTATGTCTCTTGGTGGAGTGAATACACCCGTTCCCTCAAGACCAACACATCCCCACACTTATTTCAAACAGGGAGTTGAACCCACAACCCCTCTCTGCCCCCCAACAGAACTATCTCTGCAGTAGGAAATTGCTGTTGAAGTTGAGGGTAGCCTCTCGTCTCACAGCTGTGTCACCAAAGTTAAACCTAGGTGGAATATTTGAAACTCACAGCCAGCTGAGATTGGCTCCTCTGTCTCCTCTGCATGGCTAATCTTAAACAGCAATCTGACTGGCATTTTCTTCCCCTCTCAGGCTGTCACTCAAGAGACATTTGTGGTTGAAAGAGTCGCAACACTTAGTCAAAATGAGGCATTACTCTGAGGATGGGCTTGCAGGCTCCCTGTATGAGAAGGGGCGGGTGGAGAGGGCATAACGGAGAGGAAAGAAAGTGAAGAGAAGGATGGGGACAGATGAAGGAGGGAAGAGGGACAGGGGATGGTAATAAAGGGTCAGACAGAGGAAGGTGAAGAGGGTGAATGAAGAGAGAGGCAAGGGAGGAACGCCAACTTCTCTATATGGATGGAGGTGATGAAAATTGAGCCTGGAGGGGAAAAGGAAAATTAAAGATGGACTATGCACATACACAAGTTTAAATGGGCTAAATCTCAAAGGCCCTGAGGATGCACACATGAGTCTGTGTGCAGTGAGCGCATGTGCAAAGGGTGCAGTGGATAGAGGGCAGATAAAGGCCATGTTGTTGGTGTAATGCGGCAGGAGGTGGCAAACATTTCACTAAGTTTAAAGTTGTTCTTTTGTTTGCTGCTGTTGAGGCATTACACACAAATATCTTCATGATTTTGGTTTTATGACCTGCAACTTCACTGTTTTCCTCTCATTGCTGAAAATCTCACCAGTATTGTTTCTGCAGCATTTATCTGTCAAAAAGCTCTGAAAACTCACTGCTACCTATCCAGCACCAAACAGGAGATAAGGCAAAGTTAGCGACTTGGTAGCATTAAGAAGCTAAAAATCCAGATATTATTTTATTGTATTAGAGGAACATATTCAGGATAGGCACATATGGTCCATTAGCCGTTAGATGTAGAATAAGTTTGTAACATCCCAGTGGTATTATCAAAAAAGACATTGTGGCAGAATGCACAGAGCAAACCATTCAAATCAAATCAAATAGGCTTTTCCCACAAAAGACGTTCTGACATGTCACAGCAGGAAAAACATCCATAATGTAAATGAAATGAATGATGGCTGAATTCCAGTTTGTAGCTTCAGTGTCAGGGTCCTGGTCATATCTTGGTTTACTGGGCCACTGGAATAGAACTGAGCCATTGTTGATGTTATTAAGTGCAGCTGTGCTTTTCCTACAACAAACACAAGTCAAAATGTCTGCGGTGAAAAAGGCCTGTTCGGGGTCACTGCACATAGACTGCACCCATTTTCACCAGGATTGTTCCATTTACCAAAAAAACAAAACAATATGCAAATTTGAAAGATGCTAATCCCATGCAAATTAAACACACAGTGCCTTTAAGGTATCAGCGCACATTTTTCTGCTACAATGCAGTAACATACAAACAAAACTCAACAGGAGAGAAGAAAGGAGGAGTGGCAGTGCTTAAACCAGGAGTCGTCACTTGTGATCAGCCTGGCTCCCCTGACAGACGACATTTGAGTAAACAAGGACCAGCACTGCTGTGAGTAAAAACAGGGCCCAGGGGAGGGGCCGACCCCAAACCATGTGGCCCACCCTGACCCGCCGTCTCTGAGAGCGAGGGCACGTCAGCACAATCACATTATGCTAGATAAATGCCCAGCCTGCGCCAAAATGTGTGTGGCCTCTTTATAACAGAAGGCTGCCACATGGCCCAGTTTATAAAAACACTAACTTGTGACTCTGAAGATAACACAGTGTGTACGAGGGAGCATGAGTGTGTGTGTGTGGCACCAACACATGGTTATTATGCCCTCGAGCAAGGCTGAAGACAGCTGCACAGTTGTGGAGACAGTAGAGAATAGAAAGGGCCTACTGAACATGATTTCTCTATACTGCATGCTCATAAAATGGAGCCTTGTGGCCTGAGAAATCCTTGAACTATTCCATCAACAGACGCATTGTGCCATGCAAGAAATTTAGAACTGTTAGTGCCCTTTTCCTTCTTTTATTTGAGACTTATCATAAAGAGTTTAAGCAAGTCTAAGATGTGACATTTATCAGCGTACTACTACGACTGTGTTATGTCTGAAAGGCCTCGCTTGTGTGTGATAAACCGCAGGAGAGTTGAGGTGAGGAGCGTTACAAACCCTCCGAAGCTTGTTCAATCAACTTCTTCTCCCTTCAGAACAAAATGCTTTGCCTTCAACTGTTAATCTCGCCCTCAGAGTAAACGAGAGTTGCTGGTATGTTGGCAGGTGTCATTATCCAACGGCCCATGGGGGCGAGGGATTCGCAAACAGGAAGTGATGATATTACACTTCTTTCCCCCAGGCTGCGGATTCCCGTCAGGTCTGCAGGAATGCTGTTATTGTCATTATAAAAGCGCTCGCTTGTTCATCAGCTCCAGCAGCCGCAGCTATTACTTTACACGGTGAAGATTAAAACAAGAATCACCAACATTTTTCATAACCCTCCTTCCACTGCAATAACCCTTCTCTTGAATCCAGAAGAATTTTATATATTTAATTCTAGTTTTTGAGTAGATTTTGGGAAGATTAATATTTTGGATGAAGTGAGGAGAAGCGAGAAGTGATTTCCCCCGAGGCGGAGCTCCAGGCTGGAGGAAGGAGCGCTGCTGGTTGATTACCCCAGCTAGAGTGAGCAGTGTGTGGAAGCGGAGAACGGGGGAGCCCCCTTCATGGGCTCCAAGGAAGAGATCCATACTCTGGGAATAAGTTAATCCCATAATGACTTCTGAACATGGCAGAATCGGATCGGCTTTCTCAGCTTGGATAAGAGAAGGTAAGAGAGAAAGAGGGAGGCTGAAGGAGAGGGATAGAGGGGTGAGAGAAAGAGGAGGGAGAGCTGGATGACTCCTGTCTACCCCGGGGCAGTGTAATTATATCTGAGGATGAGATAAATGTCCTTTTAAACACACTCCCTTGCATACACACACACACACACACACACACACACACACACACACACACACACACACACACACACACACACACACACACACACACACACACACACACACAGGTAACTTGTAGATGTTCCAGACCTTGGGCATTTCTCCACAAGTCTCCAACTGAGTGAGTGATTTCTCTAAACTGCACCCTTGGGCCAGCGTACGACCATAAGCCAGCCTGTCAGGAAAGCGGGACACATATTTGGTTAACTTCCCAGCGCAGAAACACACACACATATACACACACACAAGCAATCTGGGGAACGTGGGCCAGCAACGGTGTGAGAGGGAAATGGGTGATAAAATCCTCATTTTCCTTCATTGCCGGGTCGTTTGTCTTCGTCGTGCAGGCGGCTCGACAGTCATGGAAATGCTGGCCGGCAACCGAGAGCTGAGTCACGTCAGGCGTTCATCGATCATTCGACTGTTTACTGTTACTCTCACTAGCTCTTTCGTTCTCTTTCACTTCCTCTGTCCAACTATCCCTCACTTCGCCTCTGTCTCTCACTCACATGAACTCAGTGGATATGTAGCATGACCCCACACAACATTTCTTTGTGTCTCTCCTCTGCAATCTGCCGTTAATTTTCGTTAATGGATGAAAACATTCATACAATGGGAAGATATTACTGGATGTTTTTCAGCATTCATGGAATTGACCCTGTGTGCGCAACCTAAGACTAACATTGTAAAGTAAGTGCTTTGTCAGCTGAGGAAACAAACTTTTTTCTTTGTATACAGGGGGAAATTGGCAGTATTTGTCAGAGTGGAAGTGTGAGAATATGAGAAATAAACATACAGCAGCAGAGTAAACTCAGCAGAGCAGCCAACCTTGCTAACACTGAAAAGGTCTCTAGCTTGCAAAGTTGCAGCCTCATCTAGTCTCTTTTTATTCAGCATCAACAAAATAATACGTTAGCCTATTGCAATTGACCATTTGCTAACCCCCTTGTCTGAACAGCAATTGTCGGACCGTAACTCCGCACAGAAGGTCTGTCAAGTCTTGGATTTCTCTGCATGTCAAAGTGGTGATATGGGGCTTCAATTTCATGCTGGGATCAGACTTCACAATATTTTTGTCTTTGATGATGGTCACCATGTCAGATCTAACGATACACAGTGGTGATCACAGTGTTGTAAACTCTAGCTAAGTCTTGGTCAGGTGACTGGCAAGACTGCACGTGACCCTAACCAATCACACCAGGTCATATTTCACAATCACAGTTCAGAGGTCATCCGGGAAGGCGTGTGAAGCAACTGTCAATCATGGCGACAGAAGCGTTGTGTGTGATGCTGATGGTTTTGTGTAGCAAAAAAAAGAAGAGAAAACAGCTCCTGGGAGTCACAGACAGCACAGTATGGGTAACAACCTGATGTCCTCCTCTTCGCCATGTTTAGATGACTGCACTATAGAGAGAGCACTTGATTGGTCAACGCTAAGAAACACGTCATGGGACATGTCACACTGTGTCTGAAGACAAAAAATTTTGACATGCTAGACTTCCCATTGGAGTGTTGCAGATGCTGCACGACATGTCGTTTAGCATGTCACGGGTTAGACGCCTGATTGATGTTCATAATCATCCATGATGCTGGTAATTTGTTGGCCACAAAAAAATCATCTCAAAATCAGGCTAGATTCATTTAGTCTGATCCTGGTATTAATTACGTCTTTAGTCTTTCAAAAGCCCCAAAACGCAACAGCAATAATTGTAATGGATTAAATGTGCATCTGCACCTACTTATGCTACAAACATTAGCACAACTTAACATTTACTTAAGGCTGTAGTATATTTCTTTGATGAACATTAATATAATTAGTACCACCAGCATTTGTAACCATATGTTACTTCCAAAGCCAAGGAACGTTAGTTAACATCACTATTTTTGTGTCACTGACTTTGTGTTAATTTGCTAGCTAGCTGTCTGTTCAGCAACAACTTTTTCCTCCTTCCAACAAATAAGTCCGATGGTTTAAAAGTGGAAGCAGCCAAGAAAAAATAATGGAATGACTTAAATCTCCACCTGTTAAGTCGATTTTTGCTTTCCACGAAGCTCCATCTTTTCACCAAACAGTGGGAAATCTTCACTGTAGCTTCAGTGCAGGTGTGAAACTAAGTTTCATGAGCAAATGGCCAACGTCCAAAACAGCAGCAAATCAAATATGTAGTTTTTTATGTGGGCGGTCACCATGAAAAACAAACAATTCATAAAATTCCTGAGGATGATGAGGGTGTGATTGATGAGAAAACCATAGCACAGTGATAAGTCTGTCACCACAGCGGTCCATTACTGCATGGCTTGGTTCAAACTCAGCGCTGGTGTAATCAGGTAACGTAGACTACAGAGGCAGACTGATAGGGCGGAGAGAAGATCTGTCAACGATTCTGGTCTCACGCTGCTGTTTCAATGAGCTTCACAGGTGACAGAGAGAAAGAGAGTTGGGGGTTGGCTGGAGCAGCTACATGCAAAATCCTCCATCTCTGTCTGCGTCTTCCACAGACACACATACCAAACCTGATGCACCGACGCTGTAAAACTCCCATCACAATCCAGCAAATCAGAAGTTCCTGTCTCATGTGCAGGTGAGTTGGTAGGTATTTGCCACTCGGCTGCCAGTGTGTTTGTGTGTGTGTCAGGGAGAAAACTGAAGACTCGTACTGTTCAGCTTGTACAGGATGACTCAGCAGCATTCGCCCCCCAAGGGAACACAGGCTGCCTGTTAGCGCTCAGCTAATAAGACGCCTGCTTGAGCCGATGCGTCATCATCCCACCTGAGCACTGCAGAGAGAGTAGAGGAAGGAGGAGGGGAAGGAAGAGATGCAGATGTAGCTATTAGAGAGAGGGAAGTGTCTTGAAGATGAGTGCACCTGTCCTCAAGCACAAGCTGCTGCTCTCGTTCACTCTCTCTCTCGTGAGTGTGTATGCCAGAAAGAAACACACAGCTATTTCCACAAGCAGTCATGTACTATATCCTGTATTGCACTATAATGTATAGTACTGTTTTATGTGACTACATAAGCAGGGATCCCTATGAAAACATACATGTGAAGAGATGCTTTAATATCTGTGGATGATTCCCTTTGAAGGAAAATTCTGTTTGGCTATTACAACACTACCAGTGTGTTAACTGATTAGATTTGAGGATACAGAGACTAAGGGCCTTTTCACACCTACCTCATTTGATGTGGATTTTATGACTTCTCTGTTTAGGCCAAAGATTCTAAACCAAAGTGAGGAACCTCCCCTGGACCACAATCCAGACCAAACCTTATTCTGATACAACATTGTGATTCTTTGGTTTGGATGCAAATGCTGCTTTCTCAGCTTTAAAGTCAGATACACTATCTACCACTCCACTATCCCAAATTCCACACCCTAAATACTCTATTTCTGCCTGTGTTAACATACAATCTGTAGCTGAACATAGGTGGATAAGGGAGAATACATGTTACTACAGGTATGATATGGCTGATACAGCAGCATTGTATTGCATGTCACTACCAGAAATAAATGGGTCTTGCTACACAGAGGACAGGCTTCTTTCTGGCTTTGCACTGTATTCGAGCCCAGCTAAGTAAGACAGTATAAACGTAACCTGACAGCTCGGTGGAGAGAAGACAATCAGAGCAGGTTGTAAACCATCCATCCATCCATTTCCTATACCGCCTATCCCTTTCAGGGTTGCGGAGGGGGCTGGAGCCTATCCCAGCTGTCAATGGGCAAGAGGCCATTCACACTCACACTCACACCTAGGGGCAATTTTAGAGTCACCAATTCACCCAATGAGCATGTTTTTGGTCGGTGGGAGGAAGCTGGAGTGCCCGGAGAGAACCCACGCATGCACGTGAAGACCATGCAACCTTCACACAGAAAGTCCCCGCCCGGGGATCGAACCGGCAACCTTCTTGCTGTGAGGCATGCACACCGTGCAGCAGGTTGTTGTAAACCATATTATACAAATCCGTTATTTGGGGGTGAAGCTGTAGCTGAGCACACCTAAAATGATGTTACAATCAGAGCGTTTACATGCACTTAATAACTGAGTAACAGTTGGCTTTCTCCAGACAGCTGACCTTAAATGTCTTGTAAACCTGTTTTCCGTAACTGGGGAAGTGGATAAGAGTTAGCTGATTTCCCCAGCTACATTTCTCCTGGACTACACAGGAAACAGGGTTTCATCTCAACTTTTTTAAGCTGACTGCAGACAGGGAAAGGAACAGTGGAGTAGATGGATGAAAGGAGCGATTACATGGAGTGATTGTATTTAAAATGATTCCAGCCAAAGTCTGACTGAAACTGAAGCTAACACAAAGTATCCTTTAGAAGTCTAAACATGTTGATTTTCAAACTGAATATTTGACTTTTTGTTAAGTTCAGACACTTTGACTGTGAGGAAGAGCAGTGTCCTAATCTCATTTCACTAACACAGTTAAATCAGTACCCTGGTTAAGTGCACATGAGAAATCTGCATTCGAGCAGAACTAAGCAAAATTGAATTATTACTGGTGGGTTGTTATCATTTTTACGAGGATGACGAAGGAATGACCCACCCTACTCTGCCACGGATAGGCTCACCCTGATGTCCTTACCCTGACTGTTATCAATTATCACTCCTCATGCAAAAGCTAACCAGACAAAGGGCGGGTCATCCTGTTTATAGCCCTCGAAACGGTCTGACCTCTGATCCTTGTCCTGTTGGACTCCTTTCTAACAATGTGCAATGTATTTATGAAGTGAGGCAGCAAAATATTACCATACCTGACAGGAAGTTGTGCAAATCTTCCTTTAAACACACATTCCTCTGCACACATACTGGCTCAGTACATATTCAAGTCATGCCTGCTTACCTCAAACACACCCACACACACAGATGCACAGACACATAGAGTGACTGATAGACAGAGACACACACAAACACACACACACACACACACACACACACACACACACGCACACACAACTGTCCTCTTGAGCCCGCTGGCGATGTCTGGCACTTCCGTGGCCCCTGTGTCCGGAAGAGCTGGGCCGAGTTTTCTGAATCACGTTCAATTCTGTGAGCATGTGACCATGTGTGAACAACACACCATAATGTGCTGGGTCGTTTGAGGTCAGATTGGAGATGACTATTCATAGCACAGACGTTTTCCAGCTATCCAGCTATCTAGTCCAGCAAGGCACGAACCCAAGGAATTCACTCACACCCGCCCCAGTCTCACATCTCAAAGCAAGGAAAAGCAAAACACATTTCAGTACAGCTGTGGAACAATGAAACTTTTTTAGACAGTGGATTACGCAAATTAAAACCTCAGAGATTCCTTAACCCAGAGGGAAAACAGACACCGATGCAAACAAGTTTTTATAACCCTCGAATCTGTGTGAATCTGATCTTTCCCAGACAGATGTGTCACAGGGACGCATGCATTAATAAGCTTGTGGACCAAAGTGCATTTTCCCTCTCAAACATACACACCCTGAGAGGCCAGTACACACACAAATACATCCCTTTGAAAGTTCTCCTTCAGACAGTGCAACTTTCCTGTTTCCCATACAGAGTCAGTAAAGGAAACACAGACAGTGAGGGGGAAAGAAAAAGAGGCAGAGGACGAACAAACGAACTGAAATGTTCTGAGGTTGTTTCTGGGTGTTGTTTTTTTCTCGTCACTGGTGACGCGCTATGTTTGTGTTCCTGTCCTGTTGGAAACTTCACATACCAGTGCCGGCTTCTACATCTGAGGCTCCATTTATACTGACAGATTATTTTTATAGCCTTTGTGGCACTAATCTGGTGATCTCAGGTCTGACTACATTGAAAAGCAACATGACGGCATCCAACTTTTCATTCTTCACAGTCACGAATAGATCAGTTCTGGAAAAAGAAATCAGATGTTCTTGTGTTTTCTGTGTATAAAAAGTAACTTTAAACTTATTCTCAGCTTTCTGGAGAGTGCTAAAATCATTCAACATGTTAGTATGCAATGAACAATATTCTGGTGTAGATTGACAACAAAAAAGTACTGAAAAATATACTAATACATGAATTTGAGCATAAGTTAGCATTCTGGGCTAACTTGAGATACATATTTGTATATGTTGCACGTCTGCAGCTTATTGTGCAAAATTATGTTAGTATATATAGTTATAGTTTTACCCTTTGATAAAGAGTTGTTGCAGAATCAGTTTTTCTTCAGTGTTTTGAGCTAAATGCTCAAACATCAACATGCTAACATGGTGATGTTTAGCAGGTATGACATTTTAACAATCTTAGTTTAAGTGTGTGAGCATGCTAACACTTGCAAACTAGCCCTAAACACAAAGGCTGATGAGGATGTTGCTGGTATTTGGCAATAAAACAAAGTATTGGACACCAACAGTGGCTAGTGGCTTAGTGAACAATCACATCAACAGGGGTTTAAAAGTAAGTTTGAGATTATTTCCTGTTTATATTAATTTAAGACTAGCATTTGCTAACACATCAAATCAATGTTTTGCTAAGAAAAATTAGTTCCACAGCAGAATATATGATACAGTTTACCTGGTCAAAAGTTGCTTGACTACTCCACAGATACAACTGGAGTCTTTCACATCACCGACAGAGCAGATCAGCTGATTATGTTACTTGCGCAATCAGCAGCAATAACAGCAGAAGGCCGCAGGGCTGTCTTTGTAGCTGTGACTATACACTGTGGGATGAAGGGAGTCAAAATCTCTGCGCTGTGTCGATGAGCACCAAAGGTTAAATGTGATGTGTGTGTGTGTGTGTGTGTGTGTGTGTGTGTGTGTGTGTGTGTGTGTGTGTGTGTGTGTGTAGGAGACTAGCCTCCACCTCATGAATTATAATGTGAGCTGTCAGAGTGAGCATGTCTTCGGGGTGGTAAGTGGCCAGTTCATGTCAGGACAGGACATCTTGATGCTTGATTACAATCCTGCCTGTTAGCAGACACACACACACTATGACCATGACCACCTACGAGAAACCAGGATGCAGCAACTCCTACAGTACCTCCAAGTCTTTGTGTCCTGTTGATTACGTCAGCGACACTATCCAGAAACATCACCACAACTTAAATAAGCTGTAACAGCTGGGACGACGCTGTATCTGTACAGAACTCTGTCTTCACACATAATGCACCAATAAACTGAAACCACATTCGTCTACACCCTTCTGCAACCTGTCTGTCCTAGATGTTTACTCTCAAACTGTGTGTGTGTGTGTGTGTGTGTGTGTGTGTGTGTGTGTGTGTGTGTGTGTGTTTGTTTGTTGTCCATATTTGTCATTTGTGTGCATGGTTGAGCGTGCATATATGATTTTGCGTGCGCCTTAATCATGCTCGGCTGCCCCTGTGGGTTGTGAGGTAGCTGAGCCGGTGTTGTCTGTGTATAGCAAGTGACAGTAGGTACCAGACCGGAGCAGGGAGGGCCCCAAACGGGCAGAATGGTGGGGGGAGGTGAGAGCGAGAGAGAGCACCCGGGGGGCTTTCCGTGGTGCTGGGCTAGACGTGAAGGTCATGTCGCTAAGCATCAGATCAGCTGGGCCGCTGGCCTGGGTGGGGTGTGTTTGTGTGTTTCTCAAAGAATGGTATCATGAAATGCTCTCGAGGCATCTCAGTGTTTCTTTGTTCATTCGGCTCTGTTTGGGTGGTTGAACCCTGTTGAGTAAGAACCAAGTCCAATTTCTGTCATCTTCAGACGTCTGTTTTGAAGTTTAAGATATTTGTAGTCTCCACAGATGGCTGCATGGTCATGTGCTAGGCCTACTGAATAGTGTCAATGACTGCGTGTAATTTCTACAGACTATCACCAAACTCTCCTCAGCTCTGCAGAGCATTTTAGCATCTTTCAGTGCACAACCTTACTGTTTTGATTCACTCTCAGCCTGATAATCAGACAAAATTGCCATTCCATTTTCACTTCATTATTTGCTGAAAAATGGCAGATGGGAGTGCAAATTCAGAAACCTGGCACAAAGTGAACATATTTGGTTTTATGTGGCTTAGAAGCGTTTTCCATCCCTTGCTATAAAACCCCCACTGGATAAATTCAAATAATGGAGCTGTTGAAAGTCTTTTGATCATAGTGTTTTTATCAGACGGCAACACAATGAAGTTAAATGAAACAAGGGGTGGTAAAATCATATTACACACATCTGAGAAACATACCGATCGTATTGTACCAGCAGAGAGCTCTTTTGTGAGTCAGAGAAGCAGAGTGGGATGAGGAGAAAAACAAGGATGAGGACAAGAAAACGCTCTCGACTGCAGAGTGAAAAAAGATCCTTGCAACATTTGCTGGTTGAAGTTACCTCGACACTTCAACTCTTTTCATAAAAGTTCCCTCGCACTGCAAGGGGAATATTTGTATTTGTGTGTGTGCATCTGGGTGTGTGTGAGTGACTGAACCTGTCAGTGAATCATCCAGTCTCCTCTCCAGTTCAATAAATAACCATTCCCAAAAATGCCTGCTTTACTCACAGGTCAATTTCCCCTGCAGTCTGACAGAGAGGACTCCCTGGGGAGAAGGGAATGAGTCAAGGCGCAGAGGCTGCTTTCCAATATACAGACAGGGGCTGCAGGAGATCCACAGCCATGTGACTTACCATTTACCCAAATATTCCTCCACCTTAAGACTAGCCTGCTGCCGTGACCCTCTGTTTGAAAGATGTTTCATACCCCAAAATCCTGTGAGGCTGACACATACATATTCTATTTATTAGACATGCATCAATTTTTAGAAAAGCCAAAAATGCCTCAAAGGGAGTCAATTTCTAAGCAAAAACAATGGGTTTCTATTGGTTCTGGCAGAAACACATGACACGACACACATGATAACATGACATTCTTGTCTTGGCTCACAGCCAATCAACAGTGGATCCCCCCCGAACCATGTCAGCACATAGCTCTGTCTGACAGCTGATGATCAAAAACAGGAGAAATTCTAGTGGAGAGGTTTACTGGCTGCCCGACATCATGTTTACATGCTGGTGAAAGAAAGGTCAAAGAGTGAACGAGAATACATCCTGTGGCGTTGTGTGCCATACTATCTAATGGGTGACGACAGGTGGAGGTGGTAGCAAGCTGAGGGCAGTAAAACAGAGCTGAGGTTGCGGGGAGGTTGAAGTCAGGGTCCTAATGCTCTCACGAGGATCACTGCCTGACCACTGCATGTCATCTCTCCACACAATCACACACGGCATATATATATTCTAAGTTATCCATCATTCACAAACATGGACACGTTATTCTTATTTCAATTCTGCAACAAGACTCTGAAACGAAATGTTGTGCTATGAGTATCTGACAGAAAAATCTGTCAGGAATTAAGAGAAAATTGTGAGTGCCCTCTGTCATAAAGATGGGGAAATTTTATTTTTAATCCACAAGTCCACAAAGTCCACAAAGAGATCACCCATGTCCAAAAAGCAACCCAGTCACCAGACTAAATATTATCATTTTACATTCAAACTTTACATGCCTTTATGTTTCAATTTTCAATTTTACACACAACACTGTGGCTACAGTCTGGTTAGGTTTAAGCACATAAGACACCTGGTTAGGGTAGAGGAAAGATCGTGTTTTGGCTCAAAATACCTGGTTTTGTCACCGCAAACACGGCTTTAACAGTAGTCTTTTGCTTGGTAGCCGTCTCGCCTAGCTGTTACACCATCGTACCAGTAATCTGAATGTTGACAGGGTACATATAAAATGTACAAATTTAAGGCATCTGTGGTTTGCAGAAAACGGACAGTGGCAGCAGGGCTGCCCAGAAGGCAGAGCCTTCCTTCAGTTCACCTGTTGTACAACAAGATTATCTGCATCCCAACACATCCATCCCAGAGTTGTGTGTTTCAATCCAAACCACCAGTGGTTCACCTGCATGCGCAATATTATCAGCTTCTGAATATTTACAACATCCACAGTGCTGCAAAAATTCATGCTGATAGATGATACAAAGACACTGATGGCAGGACAGTGAGCCGGACCCTGTACAAACCAGCTGGGAGATGTGTCTTTGTGGCCTTCTCCGAGCAGAAAGCTTCATGTGCCTTTCAGGGCCGGGCAGAGGGAGCGATGTTCACACATTAGAGTGTGACCTCCGCTGGTTGACAATGTGAGATCGAGCTACAGGCTGCAGGGAGGACGTGTTGCATTTGGATGTGCCGCACGGACGGAGCTCTGACACAGAAGCGCACACAGTATTCAAATCCTGAGAAACACAGACGTGCACTCTTGCACCCATCAAATGCCCATACAAGCATTTTTAACACCTGCTTTCAAAGGCCCCAAAACTCCCACAAGTGCACTGACACATGGGCACACACACACACACACACACACACACACACACACACACACACACACACACACACACACACACACACACACACACACACAGATAATGTGCCTTGATAACATTATGGATGGATGAGTGAGCGGCTCCATAGAACAGTGATTACTGGCTGCTGTGTGTGAAAGGAAATAGATTAGTCACTGTCTCAGCTCTCTCTCTTTTAATAACACAACATATAAACACTCCTTCATGCTGTCTGAGTGGAAAAAATAAACTCAAAATTGAATGTTAGGCTCCACGGAAACTGCTTTTTAATAGAGCGAGGCATAAAGTGAAAATAGTATGAGTGTGTCTGTTTGAGTTTATTAGACAAAATTTGAAAAACATGTTTAAAAAAACTCTGAAAATCATCAAGGCTATTATTACAGTCACATTTATGTCAACTGTTCTTTTGTGCGTCTTCCTCAAAGCCTGCGATGAACATGTCTTGAAAAGAGAATCATTTTACAGAAAGAAAGAAAAAAAATGCAAAGAAAATTGACTGCGGCAGCCTCACAGAGGTCCTTGAAAGACGTAAAACGCTGGTAGAGGAGCGGCTGAATGGAAAAATGGACCTTCCTTTGTGTGCGCTTCAGGTGTTAGTGCTGCTTTCTCCCATCACAGGTGCATTCTGGGCAAATGAAGATGAACTCTGGCCTTGAAGAGCAATTCTTACGTAATCTCTTTTTTTCCTTTCACAGAGACAGATGGACACATGGACAGACGGATAACGCAGGCAGAAAAAAAACACCAGTTCAACTGTTTCCCGTCATTAATTTAAAATGCTTCAATTCAAAAATCCATTGTCACACAATCCCAGAACAATCAGATTTACTGATTTGTTGATGGAAGGAGTATTAATCCCTAAAATGGGTGATGGTGAGGTTGGTAATGACTTCGACATCATTTTCCTCCACTATCAACACGACGGCATGATGCTGATGAGCATGACGCCTCACCTAATCCCACCCGAGCGCTGAAGACAAGTCGTCTGAAGCGTTCGCAGAGAGGTGTCAGAGAGACAGCGGCAACAAAGGGTCTTGTTTATTAAAGGAGCTCGTGAGGCAACAAATGAAGCATGAAATGAGTATCTCGCACACAACACAGACATACCAGGTACTGTATGGCGAGGGCATGGAGGGAAAGCGGGAGAGCAACCTGTGTCACGCCGTGAAAACGCTCACAAACATACAGATAAAAAGAATCAATTTCATGGGTCGTGATAGTAAACAGAATGTAGAGGCATCTGTACAACAGATTGTGTGACCCAGTTTACGTGTGCATGGTGCGTACGCCAGCCGCTCAGTCCTCTGGCTTAAAGGAATAGTTCAACATTTTGGGAAAGAGAGGGAGAGTTAGATGAGAAGAATGATAGCACTCCCATATCTGCACAATAGGCCTAGTTGGAGTGGGCGGCCTGGAAGCTTAGCTTGGTGATAAACAGCTGGCCTGACTCCGTCCAAACATTGAAAAAATACTTACAAGCACCTCTAAAGCTTACCAATCAACATGTTCCATCCCATTTGTTTAATCGGCACAAAAAACAAAGTGTAAGAGCAGCGCGTTATGGTTTTATAGCTATGTGTCAGACTGTTTCTTGGCTGGGTAGTAGTAGTAGTAGTATTTGTACTACTTCCATACTCCAGAGTGTCCACAATGCTGAGAGTTGATGCTGTATTTATATGTTTGGAGATAGTGTGTGTGGTGGGGGTGGGGGTGGTGAATGATTATGACATTGACATGTAGTTTGGAATGTGTCCCAGATTTGCTTTGGGTCTAGAGGACAAAATCACTGGATTTTCTCTGGAAACAGGAAAATAACCTCTATTGTAATGGCCACTCTAAAATGGGACAAGGATCATCAATAGATAATGTGATAAAGTGACTGATGTGTAGGTCAAATAACAGATTTAAATTTCACTATAACAAAGGCTTCTATAGTAGATGTTTCATGAAAAGCTCAAAACCTAAGCAGCAGGTATCCTGGCCTGCCTCAGTGTCCTTGAGCAAAAAAAACTGAGACACTGAGTTGCAGGAGGGTACAACCTGTGTCGACCTCCGTATGAGGTGAAAAGCAAATTTCCCTTTAGGCATCAACAGTGTGTCAGAGAGAGTGTTTGCTGTGCTGCAATGAAACGGTTGTAAGAGAGGTGTGACACAGGGACAGAGCACTCTGAGTGTAATGCTGCCATCTATAGGCAGAACTGAGCTTCCACTGATGCCTCAGCAGACAACACACGCTCCCTTTCCTCTCATAGCTGACCATGTGCCCAAACCAGTCTCCTGCCTCCACCACAGGTCTGTCGCTCCGTCCCACATGATACGCAGTTACACCCATGCAGAGCTCATTAAACCATTACAAAGTCCACACTACAGCTCCTCACTTGCCTCCTCTAACAAAAGTTGACCACACACGACCTGCAGGCCACTGCTGATTGACATTCAGGTGCCCTGTTGGCACTGGCCAGCTTCTCACCTGGCAAACTTCCTGCCAGCAGGTATAAAGGCAGAGGGCATCATTCAGAGGTCCCTAACCCTGTCACTTATCTGCGACTACACGCACACACTTCCTGCCTTTAGGGGAGCGAGCACACACACGGCATCCACAAACTCACGTGCACTCGGACAGCACGCACCATCCGGCTCTGTACATGAAAGATGCTAAATATTAATTTCCTTTTGCTATCATAACTAGCCGGGCTTGATGGATGCAGCCCACATGCCTATCATCAGAGCTAAATTGATCACAGTGCCGCTGATGTGCATCATGTGGTGGGAAGAGAAAGCCTTTCTGTAGAGTGATGGATCGCTAAAGTGAAGGCAGCTAATTGGAAGTTTAAGGTAAAATCACACTGTCAGTGGGGAAGGAAATTGGCTGTGTTAAATTTATGTTCTTTAGATGATTCCTGGCTGAAGTTACAAGATGAGAGCAGGCACATATAGAGTTTCTCTTTTTTAATGTTTCTAGTATTAATCACAAACAAGGAGTGGAAAAACAAAGCGGTTGGCTTGAAAGGAAAATAGGAAATGATGATGTATTAAAATCAAATATTCGATTTGGAGCTTTCATGCTGTGCCAGTCCGCACTACATAATTTCACTGCTGCAACTTCCAGTGTGCCGTCTTCAATAGAAATTCACCATGTATCGCCGCCTTTGTCCGAGTGATACAAAGACTAGTGCCTGTCCCCGGTTAATCAAAGCTTCTGTTGACACAGGAAGTCTATGGGAGGATGCCATGATAGAGGGGCTTGGCATGTGTTTGTGCGTGTGTGGAGGGGTGATCCACTTGTACTCACGCTGCCTCTCCTCTCTTTGTGTGACAGACAAAGCCGATAGCACCCCGTCAATCTGAGGAGATAGGATCATTATACAAACAGCACCCTGCCATTGTTGACACTGCATTTGTGTGTGAGTGCATGAGTGACACAGAGAGAGAGAGAGAGAGAGAGAGAGAGAGAGAGAGAGAGAGAGAGAGAGAGAGAGGCTTCGAAGTGTGTCAAAATGTCTGACCAGGCCAGTCTTCAGCCGACGGTATGCTTCAACTAGTGCTTGTGCTTGTCCAGCTACTTTTGTCACTTTATGGGTGGACAAATGAGTAAAAGGCCGTGAATACATTTGAGGGGAAACTGTGAAAAACGTGTGATATTATTTCATCACATCTCAACCCTGTAAACGACAGAAGGCTTTTCACCCTGGCCACCCAATATTTGAGGCCTGTACGTGCGCTAATCATTTCACTTGATCTTTTTCCTCACTCACTTTGATGCTATTTAAGTTGATGAGGCACGACTGTTGAGGGCACATGTGGGGAAAATGAAAGTCAATGGACAATGAGCAAATGGGCCAGTAGATGGATGAAATGAAATATAATGGTGGCTCCAATGTCATCTTCTCATGTCTTTTAGACGTGCTAATAATAAAGTGTAATGATTTAAAGACCCCCTCCAGTCAGAAATGTGTGTTTCTTCTTGTTTCTTCAGCTGAATGTTTGAGCTTCACAGTGCTGAATGTGCAGTTTGACACGAGAAGGCCGTTTCCACACTCATCTGCCGACAGTGGAAAGTTTCTCTGCTCACTGAAGATCCAATGATGATTTGTAACATCACAAATAGTTTGAAAGCCAATCCTGGTCCAAATTCAACTCACAACAAACCTGAAGCGGCCGGTGAACGTACACTTTCAGGACTTTTCAGTGAGGCAGGAGACATCTTGTGTGTTAAACTTTGGAAATAAAACCCAATCAAATATTGAGAGATTCTACAATTTCAAATGAGGGGAAGGCGTCATTTTAAGGATTTTAAGATCAGAATCAGAATTTGGTTAGCAGACATTACTTGTCTTGAATCTGACATTTCAGCATGTATGAACCTGCTCGCATGAATGAACTGAGGTTAGAATAGTCACTGACACATCAGCCGCCGCTTTATGTGTCCCTTTAAAAACAACCCTCACATTTACTGCACCTGCGTCTCAAAATAACCCGAGACACTCACACACCTGTAGCTCCATTCCCACGGGTAGTTGTACCGACACTTCCTGGCAAATATCACAATATCGCACCTTGCCAGCAGCCGGCAGCATGACTGCCGATGGCGGCAAAATCCTTCTCCTGGAAATCTGCTCTCAAATCCTGTGCACAGCCTGGCAATAAAGAACCAAAGAAATGTAGAATCCATGTTAGCCCCTACTGCCGGTGCAAGAGAAGATTTCAGGCCCTAAATACAGAATAATGAGGCATTAAAGTCTGGGGCTGAGGAGGGTAATAATAAGAATGAAAGAGGGAGGGGGTGAGGGGTGTGTATGGAGGGTGTGACGGAAAGAGGGACAATAGTTTCCCGAGGAAAGACTGAGTGAGGGGAGAGAACGAGGGGGGAGAAGGAGAGATAAGACTGGTGGCTTATCCTAGTTACTGGGGAAGGATTAAGTGATGTGCCACTTTGGTTTGGTGAATGTGTGTGCACGCACGCACGCACACACGCATGCACGAACACGTCTGCTCAGTCTTTCAGACATGTGCACACCCTTTCTCTCATTCATTCAACCTCTGAGAGACGCACACACATCCAGGCGTGTGCTGAGAGGGGTTAAGGAGCCGCGTTGGCCTCTGAGCCAGTCTTACTGGGCTGTAATGACTTTAGAGGATGTCGGATTCTTTTTATCCACCAGTGTAATATAATAAAGCAGAGAGGAGGGGGCTATCTTCAAGCTGCCTCGACAGGCCTCAGTGGACTATCGCCCCTCTCTTCTCTCAACCTTCCTAACTCCATCCTCTCTCTCTGTCTGCCCCCTGCACCCAGACGAAACACTCTGTCCTGAACAACCTTGACCTCTTTCCCTTGTTCCCTCTCCAGACTCTCTGACTTCTCTGCTGTGGTGGATTTGTTCAGCCTTCTGCTTTTCATGTTGTTCCCCTTCTTCCAGGGCTCCTCTCCTCCTCCAGTGTCAGCCATGACAGTGTAGGGTTTTGAACTGCTCCACCCTCAGTCACGTGCTGTGACAGCCCGACTTTCACTCCAGACTCTTGGGTCAGGTCCCCTGCTGCTTCAGGGCCTCCTCTGGTCTTCTTCACACTCTCTCTAAAGTCCTAACACCCTTTGTGTTCGTTCTCTCTGTCCGTCTCTGTCTGTGGATGCTGGATGAAACAGAAAACGGTCCTCCCTGGGGGTCATCTGGAGACAGTTTTGTGGTTTAAGATATTTATTATTAAATGACTGGCTGAACTGGCTGGCAGTAGCTGCTGGTTAGCCTACATTCAAATATCACCCTTTTGTTCAGAGTGGGAGGGTGTGTGAACCCTGTGTCTTATTGTTAGGTTGGGGATGGTGTCACCAGGGGTGGGCAAGCAGCTGATATAATGTAATGAACAATGTAAGCAAATATTTCTGCTGATGAGCAATTACTAAAGAGGTGCAATTACTTTTTAAATGAGTAAAATGTGAAGAGAAATCCCTTAAATTTTCCACTTAACTGAAACTTCACTGTGAGGCAGGGGCCAATAAAACTTTGACACAGATCTTCTACATCGCAAGCATTAAAATGCATGCAACAAAACTCTCACATGTCGCACTCCTGTTCACTCCTCTTCTTCCTCCTTCCATGCTGAGGTTCCATCCATCTAACGGCTTCACTGAGCTGCATGTGTTTATGTGTATGGTTGGTGATAGTGGTGGGGGGTCTAATTCAATTCACCAGCAGCCAGTTCCAGTTCACATTAACACAGTTTAATAAAAGACTATTCAATTAGCTGGAGAGCTCCATGTGAGTGTGTGCTGCGTGCTACAGAATGGTGACTGTCACTGATGGAGCCACACACTCCAATTAGGCTCACTGTCGATTTCTCACATATGCAATGCCAAGTTGGCTGAGCGAGGAGAGATGAAAAGTAGGGAGGGAAACAGCGAGGCAGAGAGAGAAGTGGAGGACAAAAGACTCGAGCAGTGGGAGAACTCCAAAAAGAAGCAGGTACATGTGTGGAACGGGTGTGTGTGTGTGTGTGTTTATCTGACCGCATGTGAATTCTACAAGTGTCTAACTTTACTTGGATTGATCCCCATTAAGTCTTTACAAAGGGCAGCAGTTTGTCAAAGTCTGACACCATCTCTCATTTGCAGACACCTCTTCAGGTGGATGTGAAAGAACAGCCGACAAACAGCCGTCTCCAGGGTTGAACAAAAGAGATGGTGCAGAGCTGCTCAAACATATACATTAGGCTCCATGGCTGACTGTCAAACATGTCTACAACTCACGCTACAGGATGTCTGAGAGGTTAAAGCTCTGGCAGCAGCTCAAAGAATCCCTTTTCAGGCAAACACCTGCACTTAAGCGGGTGGAGAGAAGAGAGACAATTACTGTATGCTGGCTGCAGAGTGGGCATTACAGTAGCCCCCCGCCCAAACATAGACAATACACACTCCTCTGCCTTATGCACATGTTCTGCAACCTGCTGTAGTCAACTGGGCCCAGTAATTGTCAAGGACTGGAAATCAATAGTGGCGCATTGTAAGGCGTGAGCAGCCATCTTCTAACCTCGCACCATGCAGCTGTCTCCCCCAATCAAAGCCTGGCCGGTTACCGCGGCAACCTCAATCCCCGATCTTTCACAGTAATAAGGCGGGAAAATGAAGGCGCGGCACTGGAGGTGCAGGGTTGAAATTGAGTCGGAGAAGAAGGAGGGAGTGAAAAATAAACCAGAGTTCTTTAGAAATTCTGTAAAAAAACAAATTGCAACCACTGAGAGTTTCAACTGTGACGCACATTCAGTGATGAGACTCATTGAGATCCAACAAACCTCTGCTTCCTTAAAAAAACTAAGCGTCACCCCTCCATCGAGGTGGTGTTTATCTTATTTCATCACCAAATCCGCATTCAAAACATCTCATAAAGCCCAGTCTTCCATTTTTTTCACCCATTGTGCTCTCTTATCCAATATATTGGTGAAATATCGCTGATATTTCTGTAATTCAGCCAATTTAATTAAAGGGGGTGGGTTTCTAATAAAAGCCAAATGGCAGATAGCGGTGTCTGGGCTTTTCAGGAGCTTGTTTAATCAGAGAATTGCTGAATGGGAGAAGGCAATAACAGAGTGAATAGAGGCTGGTATTTGTAAAGAAATGTCAGGGAGAGAGAGGGGATATGAGAGTCACTGGCTGAAACCTCTAATATGGTGGCTGGCTTTAATATAGGTAATATGTGCATCATGTCTGTCGGGTTAGAGCTGCCAAATCCCTGGAGTGGAGTTTGTAGTTTGGAGGATTCACTGACTCACACAAGCAAAACTGTGGACTGACAGACTGATAGACGCTTACGTGCACACACTCCATTCCAACGGCCTCAGTATCTGACTTTCACTTCACCAGATTTCTATAATATATTGTATGGATTGGTCAGTGGCACTGTGCATGCTCCCTTGTGATCGATGCCACAGTGACAAGCAGGAGTCAAACTGTGATCAATAGATCTCGCCTCACAGCGATCACAAACAAATACACTCTACTACATTCACACTGACTACCACTTGCGTGCGAACGTGTATTTATATCCAGGAACGAGTATATGGGCATATTGTTGGTCCATTAATATTCTGTGTGTGTGTCTGCTGTGTGACTGTGTGCAATATGTGTGTGTGTGTGTGCGATAACAAGGCTCTGTCATTCCGAGGGTGGCCAACCATGACCATATATAAGTGGAAATGCATCTTAACAGAGTCCCTCTCTTTCACAAACACGCCCGCCCGCCCGCCCGCACGCACGCACACACACACACACACACAGACAGGGAGGGGGTTAAGTGTGTGACTACAGAGTGGTGCTGTGAGCTGTAGCTCTATGTGCTGACCTTCAGGGTTATCTGGAAGGTTCCTCCACACCTTGCTGCTAGCACCAACCCCTGCTGTCACCATGGAAACAAGGCTAGCAGGGACAATATGTGGCCTGTCCGGTGTGCTGCCCATGTGCACGCAAGCACCCTTACGTGACAACACGTATGTACCCAGGCTCACTACAGTGGAAAAAACACATGAAACAGACAAAAAACACACATACACACACATACATTTGGACATGCGCGCTTCCCTATTCATCTGTCCTCCACTTCATTTATCCCTCATTTCCTTCACTCTCATTTCCTTTCTCTCTTAATGAAACCATGAGCACGGCACACAATCAAGCCCCTGGGCCTGCACTGCATTGTCAGAAGGGTGCACGCGACCCCATTTTCAGTAGTGGAAGCATTATTAGTGTGCCGTGACAAGAGACAGCCATCCGCCACCGCGCACACACAAGACACAAAGACACACAACCTGCAGTCTCATCACCACCGGATCACTGGGATTTATTTCAGCGAAAGCAGGAGTGTGCTGGCGCAACTTGACAATAAATCAACACATCATACACTCAGGAGTGACATGTCAAGATAATGCACTCAAAAACCAAGAAGGATGGTGAGTAGGAAAGTGGATGTGGGTTATTCAGTGACGGTGGATAAATAAATGGACGGATGAAGAGAAGAAGGACAGAGGGAGGCGAGAAATGGACGGGACTGACACGATTTCTCCTTCTTCACTTCTCCTCCTGTTCCCGCTTTCTTAGGGTTTCTCAGCCGTGCTTCGTCAGCGAGCTCTGGAAAGGGAAGGAAGGAGACGGGGGGTGGGGGGGGTGGGGGGGGAGAAGAGAAACCATCAAATTATAAATTTGCATTACTAGAACCCAGGGGGAAACTCACAAACATCAGGATGCATCATGGGAAATCCAGTCCCTCACACCACGCACTGCACATGACCAAAAATAGCAAGAAAGCATCACCTCTAAATATCTAAATATGACTGAGGGAAAGCTGAAGAAGCTGAAGAATTTCTCTCCTGAAACCTGACTTAGACTTTTGACAGCATTTCCTACCACATGTACAATCCAGCAAATATTTGCGTGCCAGCTAGCAACTCACGGCAGATGAGCATGGCGTTCGCTCACAGGCTACATTCAGTGCCTGTGTCTGTTACCGACTGCGTAGCTATCTATCTGTCTAGATAGATCATCTTCCTAGCAAATCAAAGTGAATGTTTGGAGTAAACAATGCTGACTCCTCGATTTGCATTATAACTTTAACATAACTGACTATCAAATTGCAATTATGCCACTGACTACATGCCCAGTCTTAAAAACTAGCATTTCATCACATAACAGGTCAAATTAGCTTTTGCTATATTTCATTCTTGAACACAAGAGACGGAAACACCCGTGATGTTCTGTGTACACACTGAGGGACAGAGAGGACCTGCAGCCTGATAGGTGCATTCAGTATGGCCCTTGTTACAGAAAGTCTGACCTCTGGCCTGAAAGTGTTTGGCCTGTAGCTACTACAGTTGGTGTTTAACTGCATGTGGCAACACATAAAAACATAGAAAATCACAGAGGGTCAGGACACACACACACACACACACACACACACACACACACACACACACACACACACACACACACACACACACACACACACACACACACACACACACACACACACACACACACACACACACACACGTGTTCAAGCTCTAATCCAGTGAATCACAGTAGCTGCAGGGAAGGTCTGAAGTGGTTTATTGGTACAGTAGACCTACACTTGATATATTTTGGCCACACTCTTAACCTGACCAGAGTATTTTTTTTTTTTGGTAGAAGTGCTGCATTACTTATCTGCATTAAAAAAGCCCCTACACCTTTGAGCAAGGCACGTTGTAAAACTCTACAAATGCTGCAGTGTGTCTGAGTAATTTCTGACCTTTTCCCTTACTTGCTTTTATTCTATTTCTTCATTCCACCTTAAAATCCGAGAGCTGTAAACGCCTTTTGCTTGCTTATCAGGACTGTGCTCTGTTGCCATAGCACCGACGCTTAGCGCTGAAGTGGCAGCACCAGACACGGCTCATGAAGAAGACTGTGGATTGGGGAGAAAGGATGAAGGAGAAGAGTGGAGAGAACCTTATTTAATTTATTACTGCATACAAGAGGACAGCACTGCAAAAAGCTAAATCTAAGTAAGATGGAATATCTCAAATCAAGGCAATTTATCCTTGCTTTTTGTCAGACAAGATATATCTTCTTACCAGGCAGGTTTTAAGTCAAAATATGTCAAGCTTTTGGTCCTTAATTATCTTAATAAGATAACTTCTGACCGAGATTTTATTACTGATTCTGAGTAACCTAATGCTCAGCACTAGAATTTCCAGAATTATAGAACCGAGATAGTTTTACTTTCACTTTTTTCCTTGTTTTTGAGAGGTGGTGTATGTGAATTGTATATCTGTCTCTGATGTAGTGGTTAGAGAAACAGGTAATGCTACAGAACAGCTGAGATTTCTTCATTTCAATCATTTTATTTATCTAACTTCAGTGCATTATATGCACTAATGAAATGAGTCTAATGAGCCACCTCTGATCAGACTATTGTGTATGTTCTTTGTAGTACATATTCTTATCAACCACTTTACTCTTTACTTGTACATGTACTGTATGTAATATTGATATTTTATCACTCTAGTGCCTGGATCAGACCACACAAATCAAGCCCGATTTTGAGATGATGTTGTTGTGTCTGACCAATTACCAGCGTTGTGGCCGATCGTGGACGATATTCAGTCGTCTGTACTCGTGTAGTGTGACATACTTGACGACCTGTTGTGCAGCGTCTGGGACACCCCACAACATCCCGACGCAAAGACTAGCATGTCAGAATTTTTTTGGCTTAATACAACTAGTGAGACATCTCCCACGACATGTGGCATCTCTCCTGAGTGTTGACCTCAGGAGAGATGCTGAGGTTGCAACGAAAGGGAGGAAAATTTTGTTTAGCTGTGGCAACAGTACCCATCTATTTTGACCGAGTCAAAAAAGACAACTGTTGGCGAGAAATAGTGGAAGCACTTCATCAGCCAGGCGAGTAGCTGGCTGTGCTGTCGTAACATTATCCCTGGTCCCAACTGTGGGAATATGCTTATCATTACTGATTCCAGATCAAACATTAAAGCAGCCTGTTTGATGCGGCCAACACAGCCATATGCGCTCCTTGTAGAATAAATAACTCTGGAAATAAAATGAATATATGTGAAACTCGTTGAGCCAGTCCTAATTGTTATCAGGATGCTTTAGACCGCCTTGCATTCGCTTTTAATGTAACAGCACATCCACAGCTGTTTTCTCTTTCTTTTCTTTTCTTTTCGGTACACAAGACCCCCAGCATCACACACAATGCTTCTGTCGGTTTGATTGACAGTTGCTTCACTCGCCTCCCCGATGACATCTGAACTCGTGTGTGGTTGTGAAATAAGACATGCTGTGATTGGTTGGGGTCATACGTGTAGTCTTGCCAGTCACCCGACCAAGACACAACTAGAGCGTATGGCGCTGTGATCTGATATGGTGACCATCGTCAAAGACAAAATGTAGTCTGATCCAGCCATTAGTTTGTTCTAGTGCAGGCTAGACAAGCTCACCGTATGGTTAAGACTAGTTTTTTGACTTCATTCATATATTCACTTTAAGACCTCAGGTAATCGCTACCGTCCAAAAATAAGGTCAAATTGACAAACATCCATCAGCCCCTTATCCCACCAGCCTTTGACTAATAAAGAAGAGCCATCACTACTGCAGTTTGTGTGTGTGTGTGTGTGTGTGTGTGTGTGTGTGTGTGTGTGTGTGTGTGTGATATTTGCATGGTTGCATTTTTTTTAAGCTGCGATGCAGACTCTGTAATGCTTGTTCCCCTGTCTCATTTTATCTGCTGCAAATCAATTGTCTCTGCACGGAATTAATAATAAAGATGCATATTTACACAGAGGTTAAAAATCAAAATACAGCACTAAAAGTCCCACGGTGGTGCTAGATCATAGTTCCTCTGTGAGAGGCAGCTGTGGATGGAAAGACATTTCCTTCCCATTGACTTGCAATATCACAAACAAACAATAAAGAAGAAATGAAATGTGACTACGGTGGATTGCTCTGATGGCTTAGACGACAACTTAGGTGGCTTTCCTGGTTTCACTGGTTCTGACTTTTAGTACCAGATGGGGTTTATTCCAAAACACAATAGACATCATGTTAAAAGAGAAAAATTTGTGTTAATTGACATCAAAAGCTGCCAAACAAATTAAACCAAATAAGGTTCACTTACACTCTCTCATAACTGTGTGTTGTAGTGTAAGAAACATCATATACGTCGTCATAGATGATTATGTTTCAGAGAGACAGACCACGAGGGTACAACTGAACACCTCTTGTGTCATTACACATACAAACACACAACTGCAGGAAAAGACACAGGGTGACCCAGGGTTACTGAAGCATTAGCTTGTGGCTGCTGGGTGGGCTAGTTGGCATGCTAACTCGGCTGGCAGACAGATATGCTGGCGGGCAGGTTAGCTGTTCACTTGCCAAGTGCATCCGAGGGCATCGCAGCCTGTGCCATTGAATTGGAGATGAGCGGCAAATGTGACAAGGGGATTTAGCTTTACTGTTCTACTCACGTCCTGACACATAAAGGGGGACGGTGTGTGTCTGCATATGTGCATGAAAACACACTATTTGTGTGGAAGCGGCTCTGTGTCTGCAGGAGTTTAAGCGTGCATTAGCATGTGTGTAGGTGTATGCATGTGTGAGTTTGTGGAAGCGGAGTGTGTAGGTATTATAACACTCATATACAGCAGTGTGATGGGACATTATGCCTCATGCATAGTGTATGAAGGAGTTCCTGAATTTCAAACTGACCCCTCGCACTCCCACAGTACACACGGTTCAGTTTGGTGACCCAGGTCCAAATTTGGACTGCTGCCATGCACACTTGGATAATTTAAAGACAGGAAACGCATTTTATGCAGGACACCTTGGGCAGGGGAGGGCAGCCAAATATTCAAGCTCAGGGTGTGCACTTTTGAAAACATAAGCGTATGTCTTGCCTGTTTATTAGGCACACCAAGCTTAAGATAATGCAGTCTAATCCAACAGACCTGCACTAAATCCTCCCTTCATGAAGGTTAGAAGTTTCAGTTTTTTGTTTGAAGTTTTATTGGTTCAACTTCATGGTAATTCTGGTTTGCGGAGAGGTGCAGAATTTCATCAATGAAAACTATGACAAAAAATATTCGTTGACAACCTACTTTTCATGAGATTTGAACTAAATAAAAAGTAGCCATTGAAAATGAGAACTATGATGACATTAATAACATTTTCCATCAACAAATAAAAACTATACAGTAATGTGACAGACATACACGGACAAATGGACAAATGAATTAAGTGCTATTTTAATGCAAAGACTTATTCAAAGACCAGCTTGCATCTGTGGGACCACATTGTAGCTGACAGCTCCTGATTAGTACACCAGAATCTTCTGCCAGCCAATTACATCTCTTGTTCAGAAGATGATTTAGCTGTCAGTAATGTTAGCTGACATTACCAGTTCTTCTAAAAACTGGCTTTTTGTTGACTAAACAATGACATGACAAAAAAATTGACCAAAACAAACACACATTTTCCTCAAAAGGCTAAAACTAAATCAAAATCATTACCACTGGAATAATGCCTGCGTCATTACTGTATATCTTTGCCTATCTGACAGATCTAAGTGCAACCATATTACATCTAGACATTGTATGCAGTAAGTTTACGGTGAGGTCAAAAATAACCTCAATGTGACTCGCTGTTCCTCCACTTTTATGCATTCTCAGCCTATTCACACGAGCTGGAACACATTTTACACTCTTTTGGTACAAAAAGTACAAAGTTGAACCAACTCCTTCTCTTCATTATCACTGACCCTTGCTGAGGTGGAAAAGTGTCTGCTGAGATTAGATTTAATGCGTAAAAAAAAATACTGATTCACAGCAGTACACACAGCAGTACACACAGCATACAGATACACAACGGCATGTTTTCTTCCACCTGCCAGTTTTCATCCAATTAGTGAGCAGTGTAAGGAGTGGATAGATTGTTGTGTTCGTGGGCCAGGAATCGACTTTGAACAGCAGCAGAGCAGAAGCAACAGTGTACAGACGCTGGGTGTGTTCACACTGCCCCCGTCATAAGCTAACGGGCAACATACAGACAGCAGACCTACATATAAACACATGTGCACCAAATATAAGGAGACGCTCTCCCACGTACGCACACACACAAACACACTTGCCTCGCTCACTTGCCTTTTCTCTGTTAAAAACAAAAATAACAGACAAGTAGAAAATCAATAACTGTCGTCTCTGCTCAGTGCTAACAGCACTCAGTTCCCTCCCTCTCTCTGGAGGAACAGAGACAGTTGCCAGGCAGGACTGTCAATCAGACACTCACAGAGTGGCCGTGGCTATGGCTGCTTTATAAACACACAGCCTTTCACTGATTACACAGTCAGTAAGACAGCCAGACGGTTAATCAGTCTGTCAGTTGAGGAAGCCTCTTAGTCAGTCAGTCAGTCAGTCAGTCAGTCAGCTAGTTGGTTACATGCACAGGACCATCTGAGCTGTTCATTCAGTCGGTCTGTATGTTGGTCGGCTGGTTACTTAGCTGGGAGCACTCACTGACTGGACCATTTACAGCACTTGTTAATTTAGTCAGACAGTAGTTCTGACAGACAGTTGAGCAGCTGTGTATAAGCAGTTGCTCGGTCTGTCTGTAAATCAGCCACCAAAAAGCACTGATGTAATGTATTAGGTGCAGTCACTGATGTAATTTGGTGCAAAGTCAGTTCGTGACTTATAAAAATGGCAGAATTCCCCGAAAGGTTTAAGCGAGTGGCAAACTTAAATGTGCTGCATAATTTTGCCACCCACGTTTGATCAACTTTTCATTTCTTCATCTTTTTAGCCACGGTGGTGGTCACTCAGTCAAGACTGAAATATCTCTGCCACTGTTGGATAGACTGCTGTGAAATTGTGTACAGTCATTCATGGTGCACAGATAATGAATCCTGATGATTTTGGTGATTCCCTGACTTTTCATCTCATGCCACCAGTTGGTCAAAGTTGCCACTGATGCAATAAAATATAGGGACATCAACAAGGTAGATTGGTACAAAGACAGCTGTTGGATGGATGACCAGGAAATCTGGTGCATATATTCATGGTCTTTGTGAACTTTGGTGGTTCCCCTGATGTTTAATCCAGCAGCATCATCAGGTCAAAATCTTCATTTGTGCGACACTTTGATTTATCTCTGTAAAAAGGTTTCTTTACACCAGGAACTCCAGCCACTCTAACAGCTGGTAGTACGGCTCACTCACTCACTCACTCACTCACTCACTCACTCACTCACTCACTCACTCACTCACTCACTCACTCACTCACTCCACTACATTTCCTGTATGTTTCTAGTGGGAAGCACTGATAAATGATGGAGAGCACTGCAGTGCCTGGGACACTGTATTTTGATTTAACATAAATTCCTATCAACAAAATCTCATTGTTGTGGTAATATTGCTTGTCAATTCTTACAATTTTCATTCACATATTTTAAACTACAGCCCACAGACATGAGGTTGTCTCACGCTGGTTAAGCAGGAATAATAATATTCCCATCACAAAAAACTCGACATACATGCACACATAAGCTGGAGACCAAATGAGAGTCAGTGAGATCAAGCTGCTAACAATGTGATGAAGATGATCATGATTGCTCCATTCACAGAGTGACAGTCTTCGCACAGCGAGTCACTGTGTCACAGTTTACCCCGCCACTTTATCTGTACCCAAATGAAGTAAGACACATGGTAGCTCAAACCTGGCAGGACAGAATCGATCACATGTTACAGAGACGACGGTCAGTGGAGGATGGCAGCATGGATCAGATGTGTAGCTGGAGGCTGATGGAGTGTTATATGTATTTGCAAGAGAGTGAGAGAGATAGAAAGACTGTTAGAGGATGGAGGGGAGGCACATGAGAGGGAACAGCTAATCTTTATGTGGCCTGCGCCTTCACGGGGTGGTCGCCTTGGAGATGATGGATGTGACGGAGAGGTGGGATGGAAGGAGGGAAAGAGAGAGACATAAAGGGAGAGAAATATGTGAGTTAGCACGTGTGTTTGTGTGGGCAATATGTATATGGGTACAAGATATTCACAACACGGACGTGTGTCAATATTTCTTTTCATGTGTTGCCTAGCACTGTAAAAGCATGCAATGAAAAAAAACTATGAAGCAAAATAATAGTGATTTATAGAAAGAAAATGACAGAGAAAACAGCATACATCATGCTAGCATTAGTGCAATCTTACACAAAAGCTATAATCATCAGAGGAGGTATGCTAGTATTCGGTGAAAGAAATGTAAATAACAGGGATATAACAATACACAGAACTGTCTGGTCTGTGTGTGTGTGTGTGTGTGTGTGTGTGTGTGTGTGTGTGTGTGTGTGTGTGTGTGTGACCAGGTATTTATCACGTTGTGGGGACAAAAATCTGTTTACACAGTCACATTGTGGGGACTCGCCTCCCTCCACAAAATGCAGGTCCCCTTAATGTAAATCATTAAATTTTAGGGTGCAGACTGAGGATAGGGTCACGGGTTAGGTAAGGTTAGGTTAGGTACAGGGTTAGGAATAGGCAAATAGTGGTTATGGTTAGGGTTAGAGTTAGGGTAAGGCTCCAGGAAATTAATGCAAGTCTATGTAATGTCCCCACAAGTGATATAAACACAAGGTGTGTGTGTGTGTGTGTGTGTATAGGACCAGACTGCTGTTGAATAGAGTGGCTCTGTTATCAGATTAGAGTTAGCAGGCAGGCCAAGGCTCACCACCTGCAGCTACTGATAGCCATACACATACATAAACACACACACGCGTGCACACACATGCATGCACGTGTAAGCATGCCTGTGCGCACACACACGTACGCACAAAAGCATTTTTTTATTTCCTCTATATTTTGCAATCGCAAAATCAGACACTTTTTGTCTCAGTCTCTTGTTTCTCTCTCTCACAGTCGTGACTGACAGAGCCTCTTCTTCACTTTCTTCTTCCTTCAATACATTCTGCCACTCCCTCAAACTTCCTGCTGACAGAACCTCTCCCCTTCTCTTTATTCGTCCTCTCTACTTGCCTTCATCATCCACTCATTCTTACTGTATCTCTCTCTTACACTCTTCTATTAACCCTTCTTCACTGACAGGCACAGGCAAACTTCTTTCTCCCTCACTTTTCCTCTCTTTCATCAGTCTCCATCCATTCCTCCATTGACAGGCGCCTTCTATTCCTCTTTTATCCTCGCTCCACCCCTCATTTTTTTCCCTCTTTTACTAATGGCAGCATTCCTTCTCTTCCTGTCAATCAACTTCTTCAACTGGACAAACTGAACAGGTTTGAATGAAGAAGTGTTGATTTTTTGTTGCTGGGATTTGCTGAGTGCTGGAAGACGAGGTGAAATAATAGGGGGAAATAGTCTGCCTTCACTGAAAGCTCTTTTTTCTCAGCTCTTTTTCATGGGGATTGAAGGTCTAAACATTTTGTTAGGACTGAGAGGCTGTCTGTGACACGCTTAAGATGCTGCCGGCACTACACTTGGAAATGGACGGCTCCCTGCAAAAACGTTGGTGAATTAGTTTGCGGTTAAAAGTGGCTGGAGTGCAAAATGTCGACTGAAATGTTTTGAAGAAGGGGGAGTAGTTCAACACTGATATAGACGACGCACAGATACTGATAAATTCACAAATGTACAGAGATGCAACACACACAAATCACACGCATGCACTGTATGAGAGATGGAGGTGACATTACGAGAAAGACCTGCACTCAAACATGGCAGGATTCACATGCAAGCCCATGCTCTATCACTCACATGCACGCACACACACAGGCACGCACTTCTCTCTTTTTCTCCTTTTCTTTGTCCTCTGTAACTGAAGTACTACGGGTCTTAAAAGGAGCTCAAGGTGAGAAGAGGCGATCGTAGACACACTCAGAGTACTGCACTCAGAGTGAGAGCCACTGATGCATAATCCATTCCCTGCCTCCAAACTCTAATGCTGACTATCATAACTGTATAACCTCAATGTTTACTTGGTCCCAACTAACAATTAGTTTCAGAATTGATTCATTCATCTATTAATATATTTTTTCCATTTGTATTAAAAAAAGAGGAGCCAGAGCCAGTTAATTCTTTGCTAATCAACGAATGGATGAACTGATTACTGACTACTGACCTTATTTTACCCTGATCCCAGCACAAGCCTTCCAACAGCTCCACAAAAAAGTCAAACACCAGGCAAAATATGCTGGCAGTGAAAAATGCAAATTAGATAAAAGTGCAAGAACACAAACACATTATGCTCTCTTGTCCCCGTTGTCTTCTACTCAGTGACACCTACTTCCAGTGTCAAGTCATCAAATGCACTTTGGAAGCATAGTTTAAGAATATCTCTCTCATTTGCTGATGCCAGGCACAGGAGCACTTGCTTATCCCACCAGCTGTATTTACATCTTGATAGGACATGTCTAAGCACTGTGGTGGACAAACACTGGAGTTTTCTGTTGTCTGTATAAACCACATCATAGGTTGTTCAGACTGTGGATGTAATCCTTGGAGCTTTCATACTCTTTTGCGGGTTAGTGCTTCAGTAACCTTCCTACAGACTGGTACTTGTCTCTGTTTCTATTTTTGGCACAATTTTCTGCTTCCTTGTGCTTGTTCTGCTTACAACATCTTTTTTTACAATCCCTACACAGGGACAGATATCTATGACGTGTTCACCTCAGTCATTTAATTGACATATACAGACCTACTGTCGCTGAACACTGGCCAGCATGAAGGCTACTAGCTGTGTAAATGGAGTAGTAGGTGGAACTGGAGGATTCCTGTGGGATGGTAGAGAAATGAAGTATCCCTCTCGCGTACAGTGAGGACATTCAGGCCATTTCACAAGTGAGCTAATCATTAACATGCAAATCTACCAGTAATTCTCTCCACTTTTGACTCCTTTACTTTTATTAAAAGGTATCTCAGTAACTGTCAGAGTGTCAGAGCAGCGGTGATTTCATTTGTCATTTTTGAGTCTGTAGTTAACGGTAATACATTCCACTGAAATACATCGACTGGTGGTTTTTTAATATATTTTCATTTCCATATTACCAGCTCCCACCAGCGTCCTCAGCATCCTCCACATATATTTTACATCTGGTGAAAACTGGCACTTATACACTTACAGTAAATGGTGGTTTGAGAATCATTGTTCTTGAATGTGACTTTGAGGACGGCTCTGTTTTGTTTCAGTGAGAAGGAGCTTGAAAGAGAGAATGAATGATGAGAAGTAAAGGGTCGACTTGCACACTCTCACAAATGCAAGCACGCAAACACACACTCAGTATAAAAACTCCTCACGGCCGTATATATAAGATACTGTCCAACCAGAAAGAGACAAAACCCCAAAGCTTCATGGTAACACAGGGCCTTGGTGATCTGACATTTACCTTGCATCCCTAACGCACACGCCACACCCACATGCATACACACACACATGCTTGCTCTCAAACACACATAAGGTCCCATATGCATGACAATGGCCCAACCAGAGACACTGACAGGAGAGGGACAGGGGAGTGACAGCAGAGAGGAGGCGCAAGGCCATATCCTGAAGCAGCTGTCTTTAATGGATGGCAGAGGGCAGAATGTGTGAAAATGTGTGTATGTGTGTGCACGCATGAATCGTAAAACATAAAAGAACTTTTTGAGTGACATATAAGGAAGGCTGTGCCACTGTAGATAGTGAGTTGGGTGGACTTCAAGCGAGAGACAGAAAAAGTGAGATAGATACTCTAGTGATGTTCAGATCAAGACACTGGCAGAGAAGAGAAAGATAAGCACGCCGCCGCTTTCATTGGCAGATTGATTGACAAACAGACAGGCAGACAAAGAGTAAGATATATACAGTAGAGCCTACGTGCATGAACTCATGGAAAGTCATACAAGGCAGTGGTATCTGAGCGGAAGTGACTCAACTGATCCTCCCTAAGACAGTACAGGCCCGCTGCTGTGATTCATGTACACTAACTGTAACTTTGCTTACATGACTGAAGAATACAGAACAATAAGATGAGGAAAAGAGTTTAAGGCAAACAGGCGGTATTCGATAAGAGTCGAGCTTCATGTACAAACAGAGACAAAAGAGAGAAAGATAACTATGTTCAAGAAAAGCAAGAACCATAAAGGTATCAACTTCAAACAAAGATGAATCTAGGGGGAAAAATACAGCGTTCTCCCTTTAATCACAGGGAACAATGCATCTGCTTTAGAAAATCCTTACAAGCACATAGAGATAACAAAAGAACAGAGCTTTTAAGCTGTTGGGACGTTCTCACCAGGCTAGAGGCTCTGCTGTCTGTTGAGCAGTCCTGTTATTGTCGCACAAAGCTGAAAAATGACTGCATCTGAACGCTGCATGTCTTTTCCAACTCACTAGCTATTTTATCTGTCCATGAACAGCCAGTTAGTTTGAACCAAAATGCTCTCCTTTGCAGAGTGCACTTCGAAAACATTTTGGTGAATTAGCCATCCATCAGTGCTGCAGAGAAGAGGTCTTTTCAGATTTACGAAGGGCATTCATGTCGTCCCAGTGTTAATGTAACGGAATTGAAAAAGTTTTGTTGCTAAATGAGACATCAACATAAAATAAACTGACATTAACTAAAGAAATGTGATCGTTACATTATTTTCTGATGCGTACATTTAACAGATGAGCTCATGTCAGGTGAATGTAATTACCTACACACCAAACAAAGCTTCTGTCCTACATTTGGAACAAGCACACAGACACCTCGTTCAGACAGAGGTAAAACCTCCAATTATTAACAATCTCAACATCAACTAAATATCTCCTCCAGGGTCTCCAGAATATTATATATCATAATGAAATATGACCCAGTGCTCTCTCATGACTAAATCTGCAGTGCATATTGCTCCCTGTTGACCCTTAACCACCTGCAGCAATACTAAACTTTTCCTAGTAAAACTCTCATCCAAGTGCTCAGCTCTGCCAAGCTGCTGGCTCTGTCAGATCCATTTATAGACAGGCAGACTGAACGGCCGCCTGCATGTCCAGAGGGGTCTTGGGACTGCCCACTCATTTCTTTATATTAAGACTGACTGATTGGGAGCCTCCGGTGGCAGCTCTACTCGTTTTTCCTCTCTTTTTGACCTAGTCTCAGTCATTTGGCTATCATTCCAAGGTGCATTTGAGAATTCACGTTTGAACATCGCACAAGAAAATCACAAGCTCTACAAAGATGACAGCTTTATGAACAGAAGTCTTAAAAAGCTTCTTTTATTCCCCAATTGTATGATAGAATGTGGCTTAAAAACATGATGATTCTCAGGCAAGTTCTGGAGTTATAAGTGGAGTTTCTGTGGATGATTATGATGAACACAGTATACATGGGCAGACAGTTTGGGCTGGGTTACCTAAACCATCTTCCCATTGTTTTCAGAATATCTGCATGCATCTGTTCCTTTTACCTCACACAGTATCTTTCTGTCACATCTCCCATGTCTCACAAGTTGAAAGAATTCTCTCCATCTTCTTTAGATCCTGCTTCTGTCACTGATGTCATCTCGCTAATATTGTTGTGACATTTGTTACCCTGTCCAGTCTATGATGCCAGGGTTAAAGATGCTCCAAATGAAGCACATGACTGAAGAGGGGTTTAAAAGTGAAGAGATTTCAGCTCTAAAACTACAACAGGACGTTGGAGAGTTGCTGTAGTTTACTATCTGGATTAGAAAACTTCTCTATGCATTTGTATGGTCAACAAAGACAGCAGTAGGTCTAAGGCCAGGCTGTGTGTGAAAATGAACACGAGAGGGATAGCACCTGACATGTTAGCCAAACTTAACTAATACCTCCACTGAAACTGAGCTCCATAGCTAACAGTGCAGATCAGAGCTAATGCACTGGCAAATATGACAAAATGTGCAGTGAAAGACAGTAAAAGAGACTTTAATACAGGTAGAGGGACATATGGAGGATGAGAACTGAGGATGAAAGATAGATACAGTGACAGCAGCATGAAAGATCCAAGGATAAGCAGATAATACACAAGATGGAGAGAAATAAAGAAGTAAAAGATATGATGTACGATAGAATATTGGATGTAGGTAGTTTAATAGGATGCTTAAATATGGGATCTTTTACATTTAACACATTTATCTCTTACATCTGGGAACATTTATATGCCTTTTTAAATTTGAGCATGGGATTGAGCGCTCTTCAGAAGTCTTAAAGGTCAACCTGCAAATCCAACCATTTTCAAAAGAGTAGTGCAGGTCACTCTTGAATAGCAAGATTTCATCTCTATTTTCCCAATAAAGAAAGGTTAGACAGAGAAGATGTCTGTGATAAAATGTGCTGGATCAAGATTGTTTCTTTCCAAAGTGATAACCATGTGAAATATTTAAAAGGCAACAACTCTCAGAATCATGTGAATTTTAGGAAGACAAACTTTTGAATGTATGACACTTCAGAGTCATGCAACAGTTTGCTCTGCAGTGCCACAATTAGAGACCCGATCAAAAGGGCACAGAGATGTTTAGCCTGTAAAGCACGAGGTGGGTTTCCATCTGCCAGTTTTTAAACACATTTTCAATTTGCTCGAGACGGAAAACGTTGGGAGACGAAAACCAACTGTGAGGTTCATCAAATGAATACATGAAAAAAACATAAACAGCGTACCTTCACCATTTTAACATTGCTTTTCACCACCTGAGGTTTGACTGCAGAGTGGTGGTGGATGGAAAACGTGCATTCATTTGGATTTCCTTTTGCTGAATTTCTCAAAATTCTGTTAAATTTTTCACTACATCTGAATGGGAACCTTGTTATTGTCTGAAAGGTATTGGACATCATTTATCAAGATCAGAACAGTCAAATCCACCTTCTTGGGTGGAAGTGAAGATGTTTTCATCCTGTTCTGGTTTTCAGTCAACAGCACCTTTATCCACAGAGGGCGCAGTGTTGGTATGTCAGTACAGACTGAAGCTTTTTTATTCATCAACCCTTTTACTCTCTCTCTCTGTCTCTTCAGTGTTTTCTCTCTTTCTCTGACTCTTATTCACACACACTCTGTCAAGGATATGCCTGACTGAACCTGAATTAAACACGTGCCTCAAAAAGAGAAAAACAGCTTGCCTTTACACTGCACTTTACTCTTTCACTCATCATCTGAATTCATACAAAACATGCTCACAAAAAAACAAAAAACTGACTCACGTGCTAACACATATATACTGCTTTTTTTTCCCCAAAGAGCCCCATCCCACTAGCAAATGGATCTTTTGAACCAGTTTAAAAAGACTGATTGCTTTTATTGTGAGCCTTTGCCTTGCTTTTATCGACCGTTTAAACTGCCAGATTCACCAATTGTTGTTTTGTCCCTTTTATCTACTTTGGAACCATATCAGTGCGCTTTGTCACGATAATAATGTGCAAATTGCCCCATTCATTATTGTTTTTTGATGGAGAAATTGGGTAAAATAAGCACTTTGTAGATAAGCGTAGGGTCTGAACACTATTTGCGAAAGCATCAGCAGAAAGCAGAATGCATTTCAAAGAGCTGAATGCCAAAACTGATTTTAATACACTAATAACGGTGTAATCTTCCTATCAGAAAGTTCCAAAACACAGTGCACGCCTGGTGACTTATAAATCCGCTCAATAAGCATGTCTCATTGATTTAGCTTCCTATCTGAAGTGTCAAAGTAACCAACATGCAGATTACAATCGTCAGAAGTTAACGGATTCGGTATGAGGAATGAAAGGATTATTTGTCTCTTCACCTTTTTGTTCCACTGTCAGTGTCACTGTCAAGCTCCTTCCAGGTCTGACTAATTAACTGCTATCCTTCTGTCGTCTATAAAAAACTGGAGCAAATTAAAACATTTATCTTTAAGGGAAAGGGAGCTGCTCCAAGTACTCTGCCCAAATGTGTTACTCAAAGGGAATGAGCAAAGAGTGATAACAGCCAAAAAAAGAGGCCCAAAATAACAATGGGAGTGGGAAATTGATTGAAAGTAGAGAAGTGTGGCCTTACCAGTCAAACGTTCACACATGTTGAAACACACCCACACAAATATCCTATCTAAAAAAACCCACTCTCTTCTTCACGGACAGTGTGCGGCTTTCACCAACCTTGGCTTGCTGGACGCAGGTGATGAACTGTTTGGCCAGGCTCGAGCAGTGAAGCGTCTGCTGTGGATTTTCTCTGTAGCACTGGAGCACCTTGGCCTGCAGCTCAGCGCACAGAGACCCAGTCTGCCGAGGTCTGCATGGGAACAGAGGGCAGGGAGGAGGGTCAGTGTGATTATAACACAGCACTGCCAGCTGGGAATGTCTTTAGTATGCTGAAATCTCTGCGTCACAGTTACCATGTCGTACGTTTTTGAAGGTTCATTGGATTGTCTATTCTAGCAGCCTTAAACAGGGGTTTGTCTTGTACCAGGTTTTAATACCAGCAGTGCTGCAGTAAATGTTCAGTATTGACAAAAACATCAACAAAAATGACTGATTAGCATTCTTCACTGTGGATTTATTGGATCTAATTTTAAAGTATTTTTTTTTATCTTCATCATTGACATTTCAGATCAGTGCTAGAGGACATTTTCTCAACTAAAAGTGACAAATTTGACATTTTCACTAAAATAATACATGGGAAGATGGCAGAGCATCTTCAAACAGCGCAGTATAAATCTGGTTGGTGTTAGCTTCAAAGCTCATCACAGATGATCACATCTGTGTAGATAATAGTAGTAAATTCTTCCTTGTGATATGAAAAAAAAACATCTTAAGAATATTTTTTACAAACTGTCGTTTAAAACTGACGTTTTAACACCATTTGGAGGGAACTAAGATCATGGTTGCAACAAAATTTCCTTTAATGTTTAGACAAAGCTCTGTGAAGCTGTGAATTATAACTATCACTTTGCTATTTGCTAAGTGCAGCTACAGTATAAAACAGTTTTCTTAGAGTCTTTGACACTCTTTGTTACTTTGAGAAAATGAATCTTGGGACTAACTACAAAAACAGTCGTTCAACTGTGACTGCCAAACTGAAGTTTCAACAGCAGGTTTAGTTACAAGTGACCAAACGTTACTAGCGCCCCGAAGTTAGGCTTAGTTGAAACCACAGTAGGAGCAGCAATGTCTGTTTGCTGTGGGTGTGGATGAACAGACACAAAAACAGCAAAACAGATGAACACAAAACAGCAATGTCTGTTTTGTGTCATTAAATCTTCTGAAGAGCAAAAGAAAGGGAAAACACTTGAGATTGTTTATGGTTTGTTTTAGTTGCAGTTGGAGTAGCTAAGATAGTTTCAAAGGCTTCAAGGTGCAGTTTGTGGAGAGAGATGAATTATGCATTGACAAAGCAGCTTAGGAGTCAAAGTCAAACTTTCCCTTTCCTTTTTATCTTACTCACACATACAGTACATGTGTGTAGACAAAAGCACACAATCGCATCCACACCCACAAACACACGCAGACACATAGACACACACACACGCACACACATACAGGTAGTGAATGCTAATCCTACATGAGGGTAATCCTTGAGTGCTCTGTTGCTTGTAGTAATTTACCTGCTTTTGTGACAGTACTCGTAACTGGAAGGATTGGGATATGGATATGTACACGTACACGCACATACATACACACAAAGATACAACTTATTATTCACAGCACTGCATCCTGTACAAGCTCTTGTATGCACACCCAGTCTACTAGCAACAGAACATAGCAAAACAGAGCAGAACTGAACAGAGCAGAACAGGGCAGAATGGAACACAACAGAATAGAACAAAACAGAAGATAATGGAATAGAATAGAACAGAACAGAAGATAATGGAATAGAATAGAACAGAACAGAAAATAATGGAATAGAATAAAGCAGAACAGAATACAACTGAATACAATAAAAAACAATAGAACAGAGCAGAACAGAATGGAATGGAAGACAGAATACAAGAACTCAGAACAAAACAAAGCAGAAGAAAATGAAACAGAGCAGGATGAAATATGATGACAGACAAATTTGACCTCAAGATTCATTAAGTAGTTGATCAAGGGCTTTCTATAAAATCACATGATCTTCATCCACATATGGGTGGATTTTTTTTTTTTTTCTGAGAACCTGAAGCAATTCTCATTCTATTTCCAAGGTGCCATTCCAACTGATGACATTAAGTTGTAGTCTGTACACAACACTGTACTGTGAAACAAGAGGCAGAGGAAGAGAGGCAAAGAGATAGAATTAGTGTTCAATTTGATAAGGAGACGCATGGCTTCATTTAACATGATGGGACATGCCTATTTATTTTGGGAGGTTGACCACCTGACATTCACATACGCAATCATGTGTACACATGCACACACACACTGCCCTCATGCCATCCGTCACAGCAATTACAATCATGCAATCCTTCACATGTGAATGAGCTCAGTAGACCCTGCCTTCAAATACAAATAATAAATGTGAGTGTGTGTGTGTGTGTGTGTGTGTGTGTGTGTGTGTGTGTGTGCGCATGCAAGTGTGTGAATTGTGCTTTGTAAATGCACTGCACGTGTGTGTGCACGAGATAAACTGTACACATGAAAGACTGAGAAATTTGTCTGCACTGGTATGTGTATTGTGTAGTCTGAATGTGTGTGTGTGTGTGTGTGTGTGTGTGTGTGTGTGTGTGTGTGTGTGTGTGTGTGTGTGTGTGTGTGTGTGTGCTTGCGTGTGCAGTGGAGGGTAGAGCGACAGGATTAAATAAATCACTGGCGGAGAGAATATTCATGAAAAGAGAAGTGAATGCAACCTGAGAGGGAGACAGAGAGAGAGAGAGAACGTGACAGTGACGTATTAAATGACAAATAACCCTTGCAGCTTGCATGGACAAACAGTAACCCATGGCAACCATCACAATTTGCATACCTCTGCCATATTGTGTGGTGCCATGGAAATGGTGGTCAGGATGACAGCTGTATATTAGTAGTCTTCGTGTAACGTTTGGCTAACAGTCATTCAATTGGGACGCTAATAAGGTGCAATCAGGGTCAATAAAATTCACGAGCAGATTTTAATAAGAACGAACAAACAGAGTTTCAATCACACTAAAGCAGGCCGGATACACTCATCTGACGTGTTGGCTTGAGCTATTATTAAAATACTTAAAGGCCCTATGATAAAGGATACAGGGTTTAGGGCTGAATGACTCTCAGTCAAATTAAAAGGGACATTGTGATTGAAAAGAAGGGATTTGGCTGGGTCAGCTCTTGAAGACAGAGAATTTGTATTGTTGCACTGAAAATTAAGCCACTTTGAAATCACATGATTAAAATTATATGACTGATGCCGATGTTGGTCTTGCACTCTGACAGCTGGTCGGCATTCTGAATTACTCCCTAAGAGTACGAGATAACAGCAACAATAGTCCAAAGGTATTAATCCAAGCTCAAGTTAAAAAAAAAAAAAAAAAAAAAACTTCTTTCAATTCAACAAGAGAAACTTTCTGATAGCAGGAGTGTTTTAATAATGGAATCTGAAGCAGAAAATTGCCTCCACTAATCTGCACCAACTGCCTCGTTTGACTGAAATTAGAGGTGAGCTCTTATTAGAAAAACATTAGCCGCCCCAGCTAGTTTGATAGCTAACTTTTGCAGGGAGAAGAAGCAAAACAACACTCCAATTGCTTTCTGCCTGTGATGTTTTGCATAAATACGTGCAGAGTTGGGAAAGACAGATTAGGCTCAAATCGTTAAAGTTTCTCATTATTTTTTGTCTCACCTTGGCAGTGTGTGGTTTTTATGAAGAGAGCTCAAGTTCTGCGCTGCTGCAAAGCGTGACATTGGGGAATAAAGCAATAAGAAGAAAAAGGAAAGATCGTGAAGGCGTAGCATTTTATTATTCTCTCTGTGTCGACGTTGGTGTTGTTTGTGTTGGTGTGTATGTGCGCTGTGTGAACGGTTATTAATGTATGATGACAAGGATTTGGGCTCCTTTAAAGCAGCAGCCATGGCATTGTACCTTTGGCTTTTAATATTACACTGAGTGGAGGGGAAGAGAAGAGAGGATCAAAGATGTCATGGCTGGGGTGAGATCAAAAGGAACGACGGAGCATGCATCTTGTAATGTTAAGGCTTTGTAAAGCTTTTATGGTACTGGCATAAGGAGAACATTCAGAACATTATATTTCAACTGGCAGGAATCTCACTTTCAGAATCACATCAAATCTGAACTGCAGACTTAGTTCATAAAGCCTGTGAGGGTCTGTCTGAGGACTGCCATAACTCAGAAGCGATGATTATTTTGGTAGTCACAGTAATCACTTATCCTACCTTTGCTAAGTGATGTAGCGTACTTAAATCCTAAGCTCATGTCACAAAGTGACAACACCCAGAAACTTTGCTAAATTTAATCTTGACTCCACCAAAACTCTTACAAAGTCTCCGTCTCAAATGGGAATAGCAATCAAAAACAACTAGAGGCCATGGACTGAAGACAGTTAGAGCTCCGCCCGTACCTTCATACACTGACAGCTGGAGTGCTAAAGGAAGATAGGAATGTAGGAGAACAATTCGCACTCTGTTAGCTTGGCTGATTGATCCCCACCAAACTCACTTTGTGGGAATATAGGGAGAGAGAGATGGGAGGAGATAAGGAAAGTGTTTCATTAAAACAGGTGACATGCGGGAACAAGATAAGGGGCACATGTGCACGTGTGTTTGCGTGTGACATCTCATCACTGATAACTTTTCAATCAGGAGACCTTGCGGTTGGACGACTCACTCGAGCTGTGGGTGACGTGGGGTGAGACACGCTCTTTGGAGCGTTTGGCTGCTATCGACCTTCCATCGCTAGCCTTTCTTTCATCAACAATTTTAGCTCCAGTTTTGTGTTGTTTAATTTGTAAGGTCCTTTTCTTTAAATGGCTTCACTTTTCTTTGGAAAGTTAAGCTTTCAAATCCATCCTGCACAAAGAGTAGTACAATATATGCAAGGACTATTTCTGCACAGAAAAATACACTGTTATCACATTAATCTCTTACTTTGGCTCTTACAGAGGACTCTGTATTATAAATAACTTGCTACACTGTTTGTCTAAATAAGTGTTACAGTAGGTATTAGACTGGACAAATGTTTCTTGTCCTGTGCAGTCTCTTTGTGTTACTACAGTGTTATGTTAGGTCCTTGTCCTTTGTACCAATATGTCAATCTATCACTACATGAATTTGTTAATTATGTATGTCTATATGATGTCTTCACAGGTGGGCTGCCCTTGTAACTAATGGTTGAGACTAGGAGTGGATGATCTGGCCAAAAAATAATATAACATTCTATTTAATCTAATTTTGAAATGCCCTCTAGACCAGTGATCCCCAACCCCCGGGCCGAGGACCGGTACTGGTCCGTGGGTCATTCGGTACCAGGCCGCACAGAAAGAATAAATAACTTACATTATTTCCGTTTCATTTATTATCTGAGTCTGAACAATGCTTTATTTTGAAAAATGAGGTTTCTTTCCGGTACATCTCGGTCACGTGACACATTGCCGCTGAAATTTTACAGTCAAGCTAGCAAAATGAGCAAAAAACAGACATCGTTAGAAAGTTTCTTTGCGAAGAGAAAAAGGCCCAGTGAGGAGGCAGAGGATAAGCCTACGACTTCAAAGAGAAAGAAAGCTGCATTTAACAGACAGTACCAGGAGTCCTACTTAAAATATGGATTTATCGCGACAGGTGATTCCCACGCACCAAGCCCGCTCTGCATTATATGTGGGGATCGACTCTCTAATTTATTGAAAGAAAAAAGCGGGAACAGGAAGGACAGAAATGTTAAGGGCCAAAAATTACTAAGGGCCACCACATCAACAAATGCGAGTGCACTGAGAGCATCATACTTGGTGGCTAATCATATTGCTAAGGCTAAGAAGCCATTCACTGTTGGTGAAGAATTGATCCTGCCCGCCACTAAAGACATTTGTCGTGAACTTCTAGGAGAGGATGCGATTAAAAAGATAGCACAGGTGCCTCTGTCGGCTAGCACCGTTACTCTGCGCGTTGAGGAAGAAGACATTGAGACACAATTGCGTTAAGGTGAGTTAGATTTTTCATGCACTTTTTTACTAATTTTTGTGGTGTATCTGTATCATATTTTGAAGGCATGTTTAAACGTTACAATAGCGACCAGAGAGCATTAGGGGGCAGAGCATCAATGTATAAAGAGAGCAGAGGGGCAGACGGTTGTATGATTTTATTTTGATGTATTTATCTGCCACACCTCAATGGCCGGTCCGTGAAAATATTGTCTGACATTAAACCGGTCCTTGCCGCAAAAAAGGTTGGGGACCAGTGCTCTAGACTATAGCCAGACTTGAAATAACCTATGAATTTCTCCATTTGTACCATTAAAACACAATATTGTATGACAGATACCACACAAGTTTCAAAATGGTGATTAAAACCAAAGTTCAATTTGAAGTTATACATAAAAGCCAAAAAATGAAATAACACTTGTCAAGTAGTTGCAACTCAAATTAGCACAATGTTCATTTTTGCATAATGCCCACCATGTCGCTCGCTATAACTCATGCTGCATCGTTTATAATATGTCGCCCAAGGAAGAGCCATGTAATGTAATTTGTCCAATCAGCATAGCCATCTAGTTGGTCACCTCACTCCAATGGTTTGTTCACATAGTGTAAATCCACTAGTCAGTGAGGTTCTGTGATGTTTGGAAGCAAAAGCATTTAATATAGCAATCTCTACGATATGCCTGAAAGGTAAAATTCAGATGCCTTCAAGATTGAAGGTATGATTGAAGATCGATTACAACCTAAAATTGTCAGACCGCCCACCCTTAGTTAAGACCACAAACCACATAACCGAAATGTCCACAGTTTGATTCCAGTGTTTCATGTCTGCATTATGACTGTCAAATAAAAAAGGCAAAACACCCAAAAAACAAGAAAAAAAGATAAACCTAGCTGATTCCAAAGGGAAATGAAGACACTCACAAACCAAATAGACCCAAGCAAAAGACAGATTCAAATAGAGAACACAAACACAGACAGCGGTATGACGGGCGACCAATTGGCAAGCAGCAAAGGTCAAAAAGAGAAACAGGACATCTTCTTCCCTCGGCTGCACACTCTCTGTCTTGCTCAAAAAACACATTTTTCTGATGTGATTATGTGCAATTACACCACCATGTCAGAGTTAAAAGTGAGTCCAATCTGTTCACTTTGGAAAGCATGCGTACATACAGACCCAGGACTTGTGGCACATCAAAGGGACCCGACCTAGCTCTCAAACCAATTACAGCTGAGTCTTGTATTTTCACTGTAAATAATACTGATATACACAATTGTTTACATCAGCATAATACAGGAAAATGTCTTGATTGAATGTGTGTTTGTGTGTAGGCGTTTCTTTACTTATACTTCAAAGAGGCAGTAAAAGAGTGTGCAAGTGTTTGCAGCCCTCTGTCTTCAAGGTAAGTCTTTGTTGGACCACAGTGAAAACAGATCTTGTCTCTAGTAATGACGAGCAGTCTGTGGCACAGAGAACTTTACAGTTAGCTACCTGTCTGCTTCACTAATTGGTCACGCTACCCACATACTTGCAAGCTTTGTGACACATACAGAATAAAGTAGATATAACAAACCCACATGAAAGCAGACTTTTAACCACAAACTGTCAGCAGTTACTTCATGGCGAATCCTCACACAGACATCCACCTGAGGTTCACTTAGGTTCTGTCTTTGTGAACACTTTGAGAGTAACAAGGTTTTTAAAGAGGATTAATGGATTTCTTGATCTTAAAGTAAGCTCAGCTGCAATGTTGTGGGTCTCTTAGGTGAGGTATTTTTGGGAAATATGGGTAGTCTGGTACCCCAAGGCAAGGCTAATGGATGAACTTCTCTAAAATGCCCTATGTAACTGGGCAAGGCGAGTAGAAAATGGCACGAGATAACATTTTATCACTCAATGTGTCTCCACTCGAGGATAATATTTCAGAGCGTGTGACCAGCCTGATGCAGGAAAAGAGAGGTAATATCCTAGGGGGCTTCCGTCTTGTTGCCCTGCTATAACAAAGTAGCCTCCTCAGGTGCGAGAGGCACCTTTTATCTTAAACTTCTGCACTTAAAGTATTTGGGGCCGGACCTGGAATCCCTGCCAGGAAACAGGAGCTGAAGTGGGACTACTGCGACTGTCAAACAACTGGAAATGACTAAAAGGCATTTGTCATGGTGGTGTCCCTTATGACTTATGGAGAGCACCGACTTCCGTTTCTGAAAATGGGATTATGGGGCTACGTGTCTTTCCTTCACCAGCTAGCCATGGCTGCTTTTATCAACCTTTAAACCCTAATGCTGCACAACAGCCTGTAAAGAGATGCACACCTTCGTACCTGTATGGTCTAGTCTTACACGTTGCATAATGTCCTCCTGCTGTCGCTGCTGGCTCCTAACACTGCCTTGGTCAATGTCACTCAGTCACAACTACTTCTTTATGGTGAATGGCTGAATGACATGCTCTGGCTGATCACTTCACAACTATTCACTCGATCTTTTCACTAAAATATTGAAGGGACTCTTGCACCTCTACCATGTTGGTGTTGTCATTTAAGGCTAATCTGTGCATACACTTGTGGCTTTATCAGCCAATGTGTTGTTCATATATCTATGAACACATGTGCAGGTCAGGTGAAACAGTACAACCAATATAACTGAGACCTTCCAGAGGAAAACAGGAAAAAGTTATCTTTTTCTTCTAGCTCCTCTTCTTTCTCATACCCACAAAAAACATGAAGACAGAAGATTGAGGTTCCAAGTAAAAGAGTCTCAAGGACGATATATGAAGGCAAAGTTGGGACCATGGACAGAGAAATGACTAGAGGATGAGATTATTGAATGAAATAATTTTGGAATTCATAGGCAGAAGAGGAGACAGAGATAGATAGGGAGACAGAAGAAAAAGACATACTGTAGCTACAGAACGTGTTAGACTCTGCTGCAGCCCCCCCCCCCTTCAGCAGTGGGTAAATAGAATAATTACTGGGTGGTCAGTGTAGTGTGAAATGACAGCGTGACCACGGCACAATGAAACGCTGCCCAAATGCTGACAGAACATGACGAGCACATGGCTGCCTGAATACAAAGTGTGCCTGTATGTGTGGCAGAAATACAAAACGGGAGTGAAAAGTGAAAAAGCATGTGTGTGTGTGTGTGTGTGTGTGTGTGTGTGTGTGTGTGCACGCGCACGTGCACGCAAGCATTTAAAAAATAATGAACACCACATTGAGGCAAGACAAAATGCTCTTCTTTTGGGAAACTCGTGCAGAACTGATCTCCTAACCTCTTCCATGCAGCTATGGACAATAGCAAATCCTCACTAATGTAATCATTTGGACAAAATTTTGTACTTGCATTGTGTGTTGTTAAATTCAGTGGACCAGGTGCATGAAGATGGCAGTGTTGTGGATGAGGTCACTGCCCATCATACAGTGCAAAGCTAGCTAAAAAAGACAAAAGCATCTACTCTTGCTGTTTCCAGTGCACTAGACAGTGTGCTACTACACTCCTGACTTCATAATAACATTCATACATTTACTCTCGGGACATTGGTGTTTTACAGCTTCCCTTTGTATGACAGTTTAAATAATAGAGGGTGATAATAGGGATGACATACAACTAAAGCCCTTGGACAGATCTGAAGGTTGCCGTTTCAAGGTACAGCACCTTAACTCACAAAGCCTAATCATGCACAGTCACAAACTAATGGTGCCAAAGTGTCAACTGACACTGATGTTGACCTTCTATCATTTCCCACCTTGTTAGGAAATGACAGATGTATTCAGATGTTCATGATACTATAGGGAGTTTGCTTGGAATTCATTTATGCCTCAGTGCTGCTATGACATCAACAAGCCCTTTAATGACTTGAGCCACAAATTTACTCCCCCTTCATTATCCAATGGAGAGGTCTCAGACTAATTAACTACATGTGTATTATCTAAATATATACCGCACACACTGCAAGTTAAGTGCAGGAAGAAAAAAATAGTGGTAGTTCATCAATCACAGTTTATCTTGTCAGATATTTTTGGGAACTTACTAATTAAAGCTATATTAAATTATTAATGTTCGGCATGTTTGTTGTGTTCCAGGTGGATCACATGTGGCTGGGATCCATTTAACACTGCGGGCAGTTAACGGAAAATAAGTGGCTCCTATATTATGACTTTCACAGGCTTTGTCTTGGAGATGTTTCAGTTTAACTGAAGTTTGGGTGTTAATGGTATACAGTAAGACATAAAAGAGAGGGCAGAAGAGGTGAAGGCTCTATGTGGTGATGAAACCCACAAGGTGAGCAAAGAGCACGTGCGAATAACATTGAAAATAAAAGATCTGAATTAATTAGCCATCTTCATCAGTTTTGTGATAATCATCATCACGCATGCAGGAAAAGGGAAAATGGCTTTCTGCCTAAATTGGATTCGCAGAGCTCTTTGGCTCGCTCTTCTTCCAAAAAGGGGTGAGAATGGTTGTTACAGAGGGGCGTAAATTGGCAAGGCCCACACACTGCAGCAGTGCCAGTGTGGCAGCGGTTCAGTGTTGAATGAAACTGACATGCTTTTTGACAGTGAGGTCTGAACTCTGCCATCCCAAAAAAAGCACCTCTTTCTTGTGAAATCCTGTTGTTTCTGTTTTACTTCCACCAGAATGGGGCCATTTAACAGGCCAAGTCACTGCTTATTTATTGCCATGATTGCAAAACTGTTAGTGGCTTCAAGACAAATGATAATACTGAGGTACACCATTCAAAAAAAAAAAAAAAAGAAAGGCAAGAATTATAATGTCAAAATTATAATACACGTTGTGAGGGGTGGCAATATCCATTGTCATACAAGTCTATAGATGAAATCTAGAGTCCATTTACAGCACGGAATACATATGCCAAACCAGGTAATTGGCTTTATACATTTGAGCACTGGAGAGAAGACAGAGGAATAAAAACAAAGACGGAGATACTGATGATATATTTCACAATTTTCTCTTTTCCTTTGCTATGTGTAATTAGCAAATAAAGCAAGAAAAAGAGAATAAGGCAATAAGGCAGTGGATTTGAACAAAAACAAGACAGAAACAGTGTTAGATCTTTTTTTTTTCATCTATTATGCTACTACAGTGTTATTTTGTCATTATGAAAACATGTTAAGATAGGTCAAATTATACTGCACTCAGTGGACATTACAATCAACATACTTGGAGAGAACACCTAAAAGAAGTAGTGTATTTGAAAGCAATGCTGCAGCAGTATCTACATATTGTTTTGTTGCATGCATGAAATGACAAAATCACATGCTAAAAACTCAAAACTACGCTCATCAAATTGCTTGACATACGTACTTGTTTCAGTAGACCAGAATTAAATTCTTTTTAAAATTATATTCTCAAGGATTTAAACTCTGATGCTGTGACAGACGTCAGAAGGATTCAACTTATCATTCATCTAAAGAGGAAAACAGTGAGCCCTAATATGTTAATATGAGAATTTTATCACAAGAGTATTAGATGTGATAATAATAATGTGATAATACTAAATTAGCACCCAGCCTCCACACTGTATGTGTGGAAAACAATGTTTTGACTATCTGGCAGCTGCAGGAGGTGTGGGGTTCACATTAACAGCAGACTAACGCTGGAAACAGCCTTCACACTCAGGTTTCTGCTCACATCTTCATTCTGACAACTGTTGTGTGGACATCCTGCCAGTCAGAGCTGATTACTCTCGGTCATCCACTATGCTGGCGCACACAATGTCCGCTTTACATTTAACTATGCAGGGTTAGCTCCGACGAAGAAAAAACATTCAAACCTCAACCAACAGATTATTTTTCATCACGCTGCCTGAGCAAATGATAGGCTCGTAAAAACGCATGTAATAATACTGACACAGTAAAAAGAAACAATGTAATGAGGCTCATTCTACAGAAAATGGTGTTGCAAAGCTAATTCACAGTATTTACCTGATGTGAGCCTCAGCCTTAGAAGCTGCCTGGTTGTACTGTTCAGCCGTCAGCTTGTAGTTGTCAAGGTTCTGGAGGCAAAGAGACACAGAAAGAAAGACAGGTGAGAATCAACTCAGGGGTATTTTACAGCATTTTACATTTTGATTGTTTTGAATATAAGGTGGGCTGCTCAGGCACACGCTGCTTTTAATGATGGAACAACTTGTTGCCAGGCTTTAAATTTCATTCTGTTTTTCTATTCATTTTTCATGTCACGTCATTTCAAAACAAACAAAAGGTCAGACAGGTCTTGTGCAAGTCCTCAAATCAAGTGCCATGAATTAGAACTTGACAACTTAAGTTATTTGCATAATATTACCACAGTTGCAACTATTGTTTTTTAGATTCAATTCGAGCTCTAATAAGCCAGCCGTGATAAACAAAATGCACAAAGCGCCACCCAAATGTCACATTTGTGAAATTAGTAACCTTTGGATTTTACAGTGCTGCTTACAAATCTGAACGCTGATGACCTGTTGGAAGTCTATAACGTTTTATTTCATGCGAGAAAAAGTGGCATTGAAACAGCAATTACTACACAGATGGAGCTATTGCCTACAGGGCAAGGTCATATACGGCACACCTCCACTGGAGTAATCAATGCTCACAGTGTTACCTACTCTGCGTCATGGTCAGAGCTGCGCACAAGGTGATCAAAACAGTAGAAGTTTTAGAAAACCACAGATAGCCACAGCAGTGAGTACATGTTTACAATCACCGGCTTTGTAATGTAAATGATCACCTGACAGACTTTGCATCAAAAAATATGAAACAGTTTGTCTAGAATACTCCAAACACAAAGCAAAATCTCTCTCGCCACCCTCTCACACACATTCACAGAGCAGTAATCACCATTTTAAACCAATAACCGCAGCGTTCATGCTTTCACTTAATTATTCCCTATATTCCCAATAGATGGGGTGATAGGAGAGGCAGATAATTGAAGTGGCTGAGCAGGGAAAGAGATGGGATCAAACACAAACCTCCTCCACAATTCCTAGCCCTCTACTCCTCCAGTGCCCCCTAGTCATTTTCATATCTCATTATTTCACGCTGATCCGCAGACATGCTTCTCCTCATCTGAATGTCTGGTGTTGGAAAAGACTCAAGTAATGTCACAGGCATCTTTTTCCTTAATCATATCTGCTAGTATTCACTACAGAGTAATAATGTGCCCCATCTATCCTTTTCTTTCCTGTTCTTTAAAGAGAAGACAGGAAAATATGACTCATAAGTCTAGAATGAAGGAGGAGAAACTTTACCCTAACCCAATCAGTAGTAAGTATCTGCCAATGGCAATTTCTGTTTCAGTCATCACAGACTGTGTTGTAGCTGAATGAAGAAATATGCAAATTAAAGACATGTTATTTCTCTAAGTGTTCTTACAACAGCCTATATAGAAATGAACAAATGTGTCAAACCACTCTCTGCCTCGCCCATCTTACCTGACTTGTGTACTGTTTTTGGCTGTCATGGTAATTCACAATGTGGAAATGCCACACATCCCTTGGTGTAAGACTTTATCCCTGACAGTTATGTTTCCTGCATATTTTATATTGGATTTTCCAGGACAGGACTCAGGATTAGACTCCTGTTGCTGCTAAATCTCCCCATTGGTAAAAAGTGGACTAGGCTTAAATACCACACCTAGGAAGGAGGTGGGGGGTAACGACTGCAACTCCCAAAGAAGTCAAGTGTCCTTCATCTCAACATTTTGTACCTTTGAAGACACTTCCAGACTTGAGAAGCTCTGCTCAGATGGTTTATTAATCTACTAAGCATTTAACATTGACAAATAAATATGTTAATTTGATAGTGTTAGAAACCAAGCCTTGGATTTATGGACATTAAGGAGAAAGCAAGTCTTACTTCTGGTTGGGGGAGAACTAGGCACTTTGGCTGCCCCCCTGGGAATATGTGGTAAGAAGTTAGCCACATGTTAGCGACTTAGCCTCTAGCCTAAGGTCAAGGGCTCAGTGGGTGCACTCAACAGAGGAAAGCTGAACTGAAACTTGAAAGTCTGTAGTTGCCTTGTGGGATATCCAATGTTCGAGTCAAGATAAAAGGCTCCACAGAGGCTTAAACCCATGGGTGTCTCAGATTATACAGGACAGAGAGTGTAGGGCACCAGCAGAGGAAACAGCAAGCAGACGGTTTAAAGGTAAAGTGAACTTCTCACTGACGACTGACATGTCTTACCAAGACAATGGCTGACACTGTGTCTCCCATTTGGAAGAAGATAAATAAATGAGCACAGTGAGCACTGTTGCCATGGTGGGAAGCCAGTGAGGGATGTTCGCTTTCCCAGCTCTTGCTTCCCACCTCTTTCTCTAGTTTACAGTCCACCGGGGTCAAGAGAGAGTTAGCTACAGGAAGGAATGTAGTACACGAGGATTGGTTGATCCTTGGTTGACATCACTAACAATAAATAATTACAACAATATCTAGATATATTTGGAACTACAAATTGCTGGTTAAGTATAAACATTAACTAAAATTTATGAAACTAGAGAATATAGATATAGTACATAGATTATACCCTTTTGTAATGGATGCTATACGTACTGTAGGGCACGCAGCACTCATCATCCATAAAGAACAAAATTTCATGTAATTTAATGTCATGCATTAAATGACATATGTTTAATTGGTGAAACTGCCACATTACTTGAAATCAGTGCTTTACAAATATGCATTTTTTTCCCCCTTGTTGCACAGACATGGCCACATATCCAAAAATATTATTAATTCCATGACCCAAGTCCAAAATAAAAAAAAACAAACTTGGAAATCATGTGTACTTAAATTAAATAGGAACTAAATCACACTAACTGACAGTCACAACAACTCTATGTTTTTATCCATGCAGATTCACAAAAAGCATAGTTAGGTGGTTATGGGAGGGATGCTGTAACAGAAGTTACTGATACAAGTATCCTGTCTCTGGTTGCTAAGGGAACACTGGATGGGGAAACAAGGAGAGTGGAAGTGTGAAAGCAGCGTTTGGACTGGCAGGTACAGCTTATCCAGTCAAAATGCCAGGGGACCGCAAGGCTGTGTGTTGTTTTGTGTTATCAATGTGTTTATGTGTGTTTGTGTGTCTGTCTGTTGACAGAACAGACCCAGAGCAACAGCCCCAGCTCAGCTCTCATGACACCAGAGAAGTGGCAGCACTATCACTGGCACACACACTCTGAGCTCTTCCCAGTCATTTGTACCCGTGGGGACAAAAGCCCAATGTGGAGAGACAGAAAGGGGGGATGATAACCCTCAATGGGGGAAAAGCAAGGTTTTGGGGGTTGTTGGAAAGACGTGTGGAGGGGATTAGTGTGGGTGCATGTGTGTGTGTAAGCTTGCATACATGCAGGTGTGTGACTAAATCTGTGTTTGTATGTGAATGCTTGTGTTCAGATGATCCTTGCATGCACACTCGTCTGAAAACCCTCCAGCAGCTGTGGATTGAGATGGGCTGATGTCAGGATTTTGAGGGAGGGGTGGTTTCACGCTTCACTCTCGGACGAAGGAGGATTAATTTTTTCAAGGGGGGGGATTAAAAGAGGTGAATTTTAAACTGAGACTTGTTTACAGAGTCACAGGGTATGTTGCCACAGGGAGACAGATATACTCCACCTGGGAAGAGATTAGGTGGGGACAGAGAGAGAGAGAGAGAGAGAGAGAGAGAGAGAGAGAGAGAGAGAGAGAGAGAGAGAGAGAGAGAGAGAACTAGAGGATGTACTGGTATGTCTTCTCGTGTGTGAACCTGTATGTGTGTGCAAGAGGAAATGCAACGTCGCACAGTACATTGGCCACTCTATCACAATTACTTCTGAAATGACAACGTACACACAAACCTGCCACAATAATCACAGACACACATATACGGCTGTTTTCTCATTTGTGTCAGTAGTGGACAGCATCCAGAGCCTTTACACAAACACAAAGTCTGTTATCGTCACTCATCCCTTAGACAAACTGAACACTAGTGTGTGTGTGTGTGTGTGTGTGTGTGTGTGTGTGTGTGTGTGTGTGTGTGTGTGTGTTTTCATACAGGTTTACATGCACGCACGCACGCACTCACGCGCACACACACGCACACGTGCACACACACACACACACACACACACACACACACACACACACACACACACACACACACACACACACACACACACACACACTAAGCCAGAGTAAAATGTTGATTCAGGGGAAGATCATACATCAATTATCAGTGGATTCTCCTTCTAATCTGCGTGCTCTTACCTTTGGCTTAAATTTCTGCCTCAGATCATAAACACATCCAAACAGAGCAATTACATGCTCACGAGTGTCTGCTTGTGCATGTAAAGTGCGTATGGAAAATCTCCAACCTCTGATAATCATTTAAAGAATAGAAGCACAGGTTGATATTCACAGTTAGACAACATCAGCGTCATCTTTAAATGTCTCCTTTGCATTAACATGATCTAATACAATACTGGTGGTGAGGGAGGCCCCGACAGAGCAACAAGAAGCTGTCTTAACATGCATGGACCAGAATTTATGTGAAAAGTGAAACATATTACTGTTTCAAATTGTCTTCTGCATTTATGTATATGACCTGTGTCAGTCACAATTCAACTTTTAAGTGGCCATTTATTTCAGCCCAACCGGCATTTGCCACAAGTATGAACGAAAGGAAGAAAAATAGGCAGGATAAAGGAAAGGGGGCATGAAAGGAGGCCTGGATGAATGGAGTGCTAGATTGGAAAATGAAGGAAGAGAAGGAGGGAGATGGACGCCGGCTCAGGGCTCCGGCTCAGGATAGACTGTCTGTTTAATGCACAGTCCATATAGCCTCTTTATCTCTCGCTCTCAGTCCCCCTCTTTCTCACTCCCTCATCCGCATGCAGGTCAGCTGTGAGCAAGTGAGGGGTGAAAAAAAGCGATAGAAAAAGCGACCGCAGCGGCGAGCGGAGAAAGATAGAGCATCCTCCACTCTTCTGCCAATCAGTCTCTTCCGTCAAGCATTGCAGTGTGTGCTGCTTGCCGCACGGTGTGCAGGGGCCCTTCCATTTAACTCGGCTATGTAAAAGGTTTTCTCAGAGACCTAAAGGAGGCGAGTGCCAGGAACTAGATAAGGTCCCCCGTCTGCCTGATGGGTCCTGCCGGATGGAGGGAGCAATCGGGGAGAGGGGTGGAGGGGGAGTCAAGTCCCAAAGAGTGGCTACTGAATACTGGAGGGAGAGTTGTGGGTGTGAGGGGAGAGACACAGAATGGCCAGGGGAGGGTGAGAGCATATGTGTGTCTACCTGTACCTTTTCAGTTTTTGTTGCTTTAATGTGTGCTGTTTTCTGTTAATGTCAACACACCCTTGATAAAAATGAAAATATGTGTGCACGTCCTCCACATCCTACAATCTTTGCTTGCCTCTTGTCCCTTCTTCTAGCCTCTGTCCATCCTTAAGAGCATTAACCGGTTCTTTTCCTGCCCTAAAATCATACACCAGGAGCAACCTTGCTCCTCACAAAGTCTTTTAACAAATCTGCCGAAGTTTACTCTGTAAGCAAGCAATATTTATCAAACCACAGTGCTTCTGGCTTTTACAGAGTGCAAAATATCAGCAACGCATTAGTGCTCAGGTGGAGGGAACACAGGTCATAATTTCTTAAAAGCACCCAACAAACAGCTTTTATTTCTTCTATTTTTTGAAAAGACCACAGGGTTGCCGGCAAGAGGACACAGTGATGAGAAAAGCATGGTACATTTGATTAGACAACCGGAGCTCTTTGAGGGAGACAGCGCTGTGAAAACTCTCCTGAGTGCTGGTCCATCAACAGCGAGTCGTGACTCTCAACTGCCTGCTGAAACTTTCAATTCATTTACATTTACATCTTGACACTGGTATGTGGGCTTGACATTTCCAAGATAGGGAAGAGTGTCTTGTGTCTCAGTGAGATTTTACCCTCCAAGGAGAGTGAGTAATATGTCACATTAAGACTTGTTTTGATATTCCTGATGTGCAAAGACTTCGTTTCAGTGAAAGATTACAGGATGTTTTTATCTTGTTAGTGAGGGCTCCCGTCATACATGTCAAATTTGTGGAACATCAAATCTCGTTGTCTAACCCCTCCATCAATATAATGAAAATTATTTGATTAATGCAGTGCAACTAATAAACGCATGTGAGGAACTGTCTTTAGCAGAAAAAGCCTTTCGGATTAGTTCGGACTATTTCCCTTTAATGCTGTATGTTTAGAAAATGACTCTTACTTTTTTCTCCAGTATCTCCAGTTGTTCTTTATAGAAGCTGGAGATGCTCGCCAGTTCCTTCTCCCTTCTCTCCAGTTGTTTGGCCTGAGAAAGAGGAAGAGAGAGAAGTATAAGAAAAGAAGACAATAAAGAAGAAGACAAAGAGTTAAAAAACGTTGCATTTGTTTAGAAAAATGACAGAACATGAAGGACGACATGACATGACAGTTGACTACACAAATATGACCTATGTAGGCCTGCGTAAATACTCAATCCAGAGTGCCCGGCACATAAGGAGGAGAAGGAAATCAATCCAGGAATTAATCAAAATGTTTCATTTGACAATATTCAAATTAACATAGTTAGTAAGTGGGTAAAACAATGGTAAAGGTAATGGGCTAAAAAAACTCATACGCTTTTGCTTATGAGTGTGCCGCATAGAGTTGGACAATTGAATGAATATATCGCAATCGGTGATTGGCTGGGTCCATTGCTGTTTTAGTTTTTTTTTTTTTGCCGATTTTTGTCATTTGGTTTTGCAGAGTCTGGTCTGCCTCAAAGAGCGAGTGTAAGCCGCTGCTCAGCAAGGACTCTTTTAGCATTTGGTGAGCTAACCCTGTAGCACAAAGACGTGAGCCATGGCAGAGAGAGGCAGCAGGGAAAACAGCATGTAGGGCTACAGTATTTTCACATAAAATTCAGTAATTAAGGCTTTATTTTGACCAAACCACAGTTGGTGATGGAAGAGCGGAAAGACTAACCACAATGGTTTTGGTCATTTTTTATTTTGTTGTGATCTATGTGATCTACGATGAGTTAACAAGGCAATGAAAGTCATCTTAGTTTGGTAAAAGGGAGAAAATTCAGAAGGTATGTGGTTGGAGTTGTCTGTTTAGTAAGAAAAATAAGTGTCAGAACTTTTCCTTCCAAGTTTATTTGGTTTGTTTGTAAGACTAATAAACACAGCAAGCTCACCAAATTGCACACACACCTGCGCAAATATATTGGCAGTCGTCGGTTGTTGGGCTGACAAAGGTTGGTTGGAAAATTTTAACATTTTTTAGCCAACGCTACTGGTGCACACGTGGGACACCAGCCAGAGTTATATGCTGAGAGGAGAAGAAACGAGCCAACCTGTTGCTTTCACTATATACTATATATGAGATAAAGTTTAAATCAACTTTATTTCATATTCCACTAAAAAGGAACCACTTAGGGACAGAGGACATTAGGTCAATCTTTTCTGCAGCTGTGAGCACACATAACATAACAGTTTCTTCTAAAAACAGATTAACATTACAAACATTTTAGGAGACCACAGCAAAAACGACTACATACCCCTCACCAAGTGTATAGTTATAGCATCAAGGTTCATGTTTTTTAATGCATTACTCTTTCACGTGTAACGTTTCATGTATTACCTCACAGTCAACTACTCTATGGATATATCACATATTTATGATGATGGAAATCTATAATAACGTGAAAAGTACGTCACATCTACACCACAAAGTAACAACAAAATAATGGCTATGTAACAGCGGGTGCATCTAATGGAACAGAACTTACAAAACTACTCAGGTGGCATGTGACTGGCACAGCGGCGGCAGGGGCTGACATGGCGATGCTGACGTTAAGATGAGGTGAAACGCTTTAATATGCCCCCTGAGCCAAGCTTTGACAGGCAGAAAGATGGCAGATTGGCTGTAGGAAGACCCATAGTTTGGGCCATGGCCATAGCAGCATGCAAGCAGAGGAAGATAGGAGGAAGACATCAAAAAGATACACTTTGAAAACAAGTTGCCAGTTCAGCTTGAAGTCAGAGATGTACATGCACTGGGGGTGTTAAATAAAAGATTCACTCTTGAGGAGAGATTCCCTAAAAGATGTAACATGAGCTTTGCAATGAGGCCACCTTGTTTTAACAGCATGAGGCTTCAAGGTCAATATCATTACACAGTATCATAAAGAGGATGAAGAGGGATTCCTTAATGGCAAATTTGGATTAAAATAACATCATATACAGACACAGGCAGGAATGAAGAGCTATTGCAGAGCTGCAAGAAGAAAATAACAGAGGGGTAGTCAAAGGAGATGCGCATGATCCAGAGTTCAAGACAATGGCGAGAAGAGTTTATTTAAGAATGTACAGTGAGTGTAGCTGAACTGATACGGTAAAAACCTTGTGGTGTGGTTCAAATCTTTGTGTTTACATGTGTCTGTCAGAAGTTTGGTCATGCTGTGGAGCACATGTAGTGAATCAAGAGCTCTACAATCACGTACTATGATTAAAATGCAGAATAGGACAGGAAACATGCTCATGGAGTACACGGGATGGTTGAATTCTCTGCGGCATGCACACAGTTGATCCGTAGAGGTTCACATATGTGTGGCTGCATATTGAAATGATTATTAATCAGTGCTGTGACATCTGTAAACATACACTGTTTCTAACCAATAAAGGTAATGAGTTCAGCAGTGCTACAGCAGTATGAACACGATACGGTGTGTGAACACAATGAAGCTGGCTGGGAGGGAGGGAGCAAGACGCAGCAATGGGTCATGGATTTACGTAGCATTAATATAGAAAGTGTGTATCACAAACGCAAACACACACATACACACGGTGTTATGCCATGGTGTAATGGTGACTGATTGCTGTAGCCGAGTTGTCTATTAGTGAGTGTGATATAGATGAGATGGAGCAACAGCATCTTCGCTGGATGATCTACTGACCTTTTGTGCTCTTTGTGGATATGGTGAATACAGGTGTGCGCACACACACACACACACACTCACTCACTCACTCACTCACTCACTCACTCACTCACTCACTCACTCACTCACTCACTCACTCACTCACTCACTCACTCACTCACCCCTGCACAAAGATTGACGTTACATTTATTGTAATCCAATCTAATCTCATTCTAACTTAAAAGGCACATGCATCCCCAATGACTCCATCTCCAAATCCCTATACTGTGCTCACTGCACTTTTTCTTTCTGCAGCGGCTGTTTGATGCTTAAGGGCTGAGTGTGTATATGTGTGTTTGTGTGTAAAATCACCTCTGCTAGCAGCACAGATGATATGTAATTTTCTAGCTGAATACCTCCCAAAGTGTTGTTGTGTGGAATGGTGGCGGCGGCACACTCACAGCCTCGCTTTAATGCACAATGAAAACATGACATTTGAATAGAGAATGGAGAGAGAGAGAGAGAGAGAGAGAGAGAGAGAGAGAGAGGGAGAGAGAGAGAGAGAGAGAGAGAAAGAGAGAAAAGAAAAGAGAGAGAAAGAAGAGAGAACCGAGTTCAAAAACAAGGAGGCATCAGCAATGGTCGTGTTGCTTACCCAGGCATCCAAATCTGCTGGCTAGGACAGAAAGAAGGAATAGGGGTTAGTGAGACGGTGGATGGTGTGAGGAAAGGCGCAGGGTTGGAAGAGATGGTGGTCAAGACCAAGAGGAGAAGGATGAAAGATAGGTATAATACTGAAAATGGAAAGAGAGGTGACGTACAAATAAATAAACAGCCAAAAATGAGGTGGATAATGAGCATGGGGCAGAGAGAAAGAGATAACAGTAGAAGAAGAAATGAGTGAACAAGGAGAGAACAAGGTTAGCAGAGCCGGTCAAAGTATAATCAACACCATTATGTACAAGTCGGACATGTCAGGCTGAGGACTACTTGTTAGCTATAAAACCTAATTTGCCAGATGTCTGATGTTGTGAGAGATGTAATTGTGCCCTCCAACATTCCCATAATGCAGCCAGTGTGCCCCATCATGCATTCTGTGACCAACTGACTGACTTGTCTGCCAAAGTAATGAAACAACATATGAATTTCTCCTCATTAATCCTTCCATTGGTCATCCTGGTGGCATAGGCAACTAAATGGTTTCCACACAATACTCAAGATGTTGTGGATCTGAGTCTGGCACATATTCCTCACTGCTTGTCAGCTGTCCATCCACACCCCCTGTCCTGTCCACCCATCTGTCTCTTCTCTTTTCACCGCCTCAAAGTCAAAGCAGTTCCTCTGGTTCAGAAAAAAGTGTTTGCGAAACATTTGATCTGTAGGATCACATGTAGGCTCATATCCTGAGAAGAAAAGAGAAAGTGGTCTTATCCACAAATTCCTGATACTAAGAAAAAAGCAAGAACTCAAGATGCAAATGAACACAGAATGGCAACATTAAAATTTAAATGAGTAGTCATATAGCCAGCGATGGCTGCATTGACCACTTAGATGAAAAGCTACAGATGGAAAATCACTGAGCCTTGTCTAAGGATATAAAGCACACAAGTTTCAAGACAGTTGGTGCTTGTATGCTACAGACTGTGCCCTTGCACACTGCCTAAGAAAAAATATATTTTGTTTTCAAACCACTGTTGAGTGTATCTTCAAGTGAAAGTATTGCTTTCATAAAAATCAGGAAACACACCAACACAATTAAACCCAATGCATTTTTAAATCAATTCTAATTAAATGTATTTATTTCAGTGTGTTGATTTACTTCATGTTAATTTTCAGATCGCACATTAACATTTAAAAAGCAATTATGTTATACAGATGTGAGTTAATTGTTTATTTTACAGTAGCTCTTGGTGGAACTTTGCCAGTCAGAACAGCAAGCTCGCAGCTAAATCTGTGTTTTTAAGACCTGTGTATGTATGACTCTTGAAGTAATAAGTTGGACTACTACATATATGTTACAACACTTCACCATATCAAATAACATTCAGTTAAAGTATATAACAGATAAACAGGACACCATATCTGGGTGCCCACTCAAACCAAGTGCTCCCAGTCCAGCATTTTACACAGAACAGAAAGGGACAGATTAGAGCAGTGGGTGGCTCTAATGTTGCCATGCCTCATAAAAACACCATTCAGTTAAATGAGGTGAACTCACAAAGCCAGTTGCTGCAGAACGCGCGTGTGCATGCGTGCGTGCGTGTTAGGTAATCTGTGTAACGGATACAGCCGACGCCATCTGTTTAACCTCCCTGCTCTTTGGTAGCAGACCCTAAACTGAATATGTGATTGTGTGTGTGTGGGTGTGCGTGTGTGTATGTGTGTGTGGACTCCCACAGAGTGTTCAGAGGAGTGTGGAGGTCCCATTTCCATAGATGATAGACTTTAGAAGAGCGGTGAAGGGGCTGCCGGTGATACAAACACACACCCAAGCAGTTTGGTGCAGTCCATGGGCCATAGCGGACAATGGCATTTCAGGTACATCCACTCATTGTTTTTTACTGGCTCTGAGCTCCCTGGTGACCAGCAGTCAGCAGCTTCAGTGTGCACATTAGGAGTCCAGATCCAGTGAGGTAGCAAAAACACTATTCTTTTCCCAAGATAAAGCTTGTAAATGTAGTATTGATGCATTATCAATCAAGTTAACTGTGATCCCTCAGGCCTTGTTTACACCTGGCATTAACATGCATCCTGAGTGATCCTAACACAAGTGGACAGCTCTAAAAACAGGTGTGAATACACCAAAGATGCATTGAGGACACAATGGGAACCAATCACTTAGACCACAGTCAGAGCGATTGGGCCTTTCATCGTACAAGGGTCTTTCTTTGTGAAAGACATTGTTTGTTGCAATTATAACAGCCTTTTATGTTTTGGTAACCCTATGCCGTGGTTAATGTAATGTTATTCAGCTACTGCAAGCTACTGTCAATGAATAATGTCAGCCTATCTTGTGGAACGCTCTGGGAACCAGCTATAACTGAAGGTAGCTGGTTAGCTTCAGAATAATCTAGTGGTAAAGATTTCTTTCATTCTCTGTTTCATCTGGATGAAAAACCTCTTTCAGTAGCAGGGCTTTTCTTTCAGCATCTCCAACAAATGGTGGAAGTCTATCAACAAATTTTTAAATTGTGTATTACAATTAACATTTTTACAACTAGGTCTTTGGGCTACATTGAGTCAATTAAATGCCAAGAAATAGAAATAATAATGATCATTAATAATTTAGGCATGGCTCATGTTTACGGGAAGCCCTCAATAAACTGTCTAAAACTGGTGGTCTATTGAAATATTACTGTGTTGTCAATAAAGTAAAAACAAAAACAAAACAACAACAACAACAACAACAACAACTAACTAACTAACTAACTAACTAACTAACTAACTAACTAACTAACTAACTAACTAAATAAATAAATAAATAAGAAACTAAATATGAATAACTGGTAGTGCAAACTGTGGCTCTGGAACTGCTGTGTCTGCAGCTGAGGGGCTCTCCAGCTCTACAGGTAAATGACACTGAAAAGGAGGCAAAGCAATCGGCCCGTTCCAAACAGGCACTGCACTCGTGTATTAAACTGCAGGTAACCATAGCAATGAAACATTTCACTCATTCTGCCAGTAAAACTTACCTAACCATGGGTCGCGGACCTAACAGAGTACTACTGTCCAATTCTGCAAACAATAACTATCTTAACCATCACCACTCAAACCACTCAAATTTCCTCACTTCATAGTTTACGTCACAGCGTAGGGACCTGCTCTCTTCCCTCCTTCTTTATCAGCTAGGATATTTCTTCAGAAGTGCTTGTCGGATGGTTGAATAGCTCCCATCAACTCTGCAACTTTCCTAAATTGACAATCTGACATTCACACCCACTTCCTGCCACGATTGGTCAACTGTACAGAGTTGAAGAGGAAGCCGTGGTTTGAACCTCTCTCTAAAGCTGTCTTTTTAAATTTTTGTTTGTCACTATTCATGTGCATCGGGGCTATCGGTTTCATCTTGGTCTAAAATCTATGTTGACACGCAATCATAAAGCATGAATCATGGCTATCAGTAGAGATGGACCCAGCTTCCTGTCTCAAAAAATCACTTCAAGATAAATTGTATTATTTCACGATGACAAATGGTCGAGCAATGGATTCAGTGCGTGTCACCAGCACCAGAGCATTCCTGTATCTACAAAACTAGCTTATAGGTGAAAAGGGGCAAATCATTTAACAGCATAGTGAAATTAGTGTTGCCCCTTCTAGAAAAACGTGTTGATTTAATGGATTTCAATACATTCAATTATCTATGCTCAGCTGAGGCATGTTTGCTATGGTTGTACCACGAGGGTCACCAGATGCACCAGCTTGGCAACGCTTCATGCTTGATTTAGAGTTGAACCCTCAATGGTCTGGCAACTCTGTGTGTGTGTGTGTGTGTGTGTGTGTGTGTGTGTGTGTGTGTGTGTGTGTGTAACAGAAAAAAAATGACAGAAATGTGACAGGATGAGGAGACCTTTGGTCTCCAACACCACCTCACATGGTGAGAAACGCTTGCTTGGAAATCAATTATGTAAATACTGAATTATGCAAATGCTACATTTGAATAAATCTATGTGTTTGGGGAGAAAAGATTTTGGAGTGGTTTTCTACTTGGAGTCAGGAGAGAAAGAGAGAGAGAGAGAAAGAGAGAGAGAGAGAGAGAGAGAGAGAGAGAGAGAAGAGAGAGAGAGAGAGAGAGAGAGAGAGAGAGATGAGGAAAGAAGGCTAAAATGAGGATTAGGATGGAGAATGTCACTGGCAGACACAGTTTGTACAGTCAAACTACTGATTTGGCTTTTTAATTAGGGAGAAAGAGAGAAAGACAGAAACACAGGCAGAGAGAAGACAGTAAGAGCTAATTCACTGACAGCTTTCTTCCTGGCATATCTCTGTAGGAAGAAGAACGGTGCGCACATTCATCGTGTGTGCCAGTAATAAATGCCATTGGTACAGCTGAGTGCTTTCACCCCAGCTCTTGTTTGGTCTATGCTGATGCTTAGCTTGTGTGGATTTGTCCTGAAAGGCACACTGAATGATCCACATCAAAGCTTGTCCAGTCACACGCACAAACACACACATCCACACATCCACATCCACACACAATGGCATTCAATAATCCCTTGTATGTTTCTGTCTGGCTTTAAAAAGCTGACATGCTTTAACAATGTACATTTTTCACTTTAGACATAAACAAAGAACAGTAAGATACCTCATTAGCTTCACTGAGGAGGTAAATATCCCTCAACAATTTCCTTAATGACTGAGCAACTCAAAATCATTATCTAAAATCTTCCATTCATTGTCCCTCATCTTTCATTAACATAAACCATAACTAAACCACAGTGTGACCAGAAACTGAGAAAATCATTTTCGCTTGTTTGACATTAATTTACAAGAAGCAGGTGTGTTTCTTTGGCATGCGGTGTCAAATTGTAACAGAGCCTGCTTCTCTCACACACATCCAGACAAAAAAAGACACACCCAACACACAGTGAAGACGACGTGCGTAAGAACACCCACACCCACTGTCTTCTGTGAAAGCCCACACACTGGGATCATCTTGATACATATCATCACAGGTGGAGGTACAGCCACGAGCCATCAGTTTCACTGAAGTTGCTCCTTGAATCAGCAAATATGAGCTATCATACCTTAATTCTTCTGACGTATGAAAAAACAAGGTATTCCCGTGGTTTGGAGGTTTACTGCCAATGCCGCCAAATCCAACACTGAATGTCTTTTGTGATTATGTATCCACATTTTCCATGTTGAAAACAGTTATTGTTGTTGTGAGCCATCCACTGTTAATCCATGATACCCTTGGTTGAGTCTGTTGACCAATCATGAGGTGTCATCTAATGCCTGGATCAGACCACATTAATCTAGCCTGATTTTGAAACGATTTTGTCGTGGCTGTTCAATTACCAGCATTGTGGCTGATTGTGAATGACCATCGGTCATCTGTACTCGTGCATTGTGACATGCTAAACGACCTGCCGTCCAGCACCTGGGACACCCTAAAACATCCCGACGAAAAGACTGGCATGGCAGAATTTTTTTGTCTTGACACAACTCGTGTGTTATTTCCCACGTTGTGTTGACCAATCAGGTGCTCTCTCCAGAGCGCAGTCAGGAGAGATGCTGAGGTTGCTGTTCTCAGGTGGAACAACTACAGAGAGGAAAAGTTCGTTGGGCTGTGGCAACAGTACCCCTGTCTATTTGACGTTCCCTCAAGGGAGTACCACGACCGAGTCAAAAAAGACAAATGCTGGCGAGAAATAGTGGAAGCACTTCATCAGCCAGGCGAGTAGCTGGCTGTGCTGTCATAACATTATCCCTGGTCCTAACTGTGGGAATATGCTTATCATTACTCCAGTAGCATATAGGCTACTTTAAAGTAGCCTGTTTGATGCGGCCAACACAGCCAAACCTGCTCCTTGAAGAATAAATAACTATGGAAATAAAAAGACTACATGCGAAACTTGCATCTGTCCTTATTGTTATCAGGATGCTACTGAGTAGATGTATAAATAATGACCAAAGGAGCTGCAGTTTACACCACCGCTTGCATTTGATTTTAATGTTACAGACCATTTACCATCTTTCTTTTCTTTTTTTTTTCGTTACACAAGACTGCCAGCATCACACACAATGCTTCTGTAGCCATGATTGACAGTGGCTTCACCCGCCTCCCTGATGACATCTGAACTTTCGCATGATCGTGAAATAAGACGTCACCCGACCAAGACAAGCTTATGGCACTGTGATCGTTAGATCTGACACGGTGACCATCGTCAAAGACAAAAACATTGTGTAGTGTGATCCTGGCGTAAGGTAGGCATGACATCCTACATCAACCTGCATCAGAGTTCAGGGGTCACATGGGGTGTAGGTCAGGAGGAGAGTTCCTTAAGTTAGCCTCCTGCTAAATGCTGTCAAGTGCTGTTCATTAAATGTCAGAAAACACTATTGCAGTTGTCGTTTGAGGTATTGAAAGAAACCAACACAACATGGTGTCAGAAGCGGAGCTGCTGTGAGCGTGTTCGTTATAAGCTCTTGCAATTAAAAGCCAACGCCAACTGCAATCTCCCATATGTTTGATGGACTGTCCCTCCTCCTCATGCGCTAAGTTGAAGCGACAAGCAACACAGTTTTTGTTCTCCAGAAAGCCTTTAACATAGGATGGAAGACAATCCATGATAATAACTAAACAAAGACTATTGGGTTTTTTTTTATATTTCATATGCCACACCATATACTCAGTGCAGTGATGACGGTAATGAGCTCAGCCCCACTATATTGCGATCATGTAATCGTCACAGGCCTGGAAGCTACACTACACTAATTTTGTACCTCTGTGTAAAGTTGCAAGGCTTACATCTCAATCACTGGCAGTTGTCATTTTTGCCAGGCTTTTCCAGGTCTCTTTATTAGTATTAGAGGCTTATTAACACATACAGTTCAAATGCACAGTCTCTATCAGGAGAACAGAACAGCAGCTCAAATACTTACACATTAATCATAACACCTGTGTGGTGTACACACCTGCGTGTGTCAACAAAAACACACGAATTCACACATCAGCATGCACACAGTACAGTAGAGGGACACCAGAGGCATGAATTGGTTAGTCTAGCTGTTTGCTCATTAAATGTGTGTTCTCGTCACATAGCCGGGGGAGGCTAAACGAATTAACACTTCATCATCAGCCTGCTTTCCCACCACAGACTGTCACAGAGAAAACGAAAGACACAGGATGAAGGATGGAGGAAAAAGGGATGTCAGGTCAATAAGAGGAAGATAATGAAGGATGGAGGAAATTATGATAGGAAAAAATGAGTATAGTGGTGGGAGAAACAATAAATATAGGCATATTCCATATTCTCATTTGCTCACTCTCTCTCACTCACTCATTTGCTCCAGTTTCTTCACATTTAGCCTAAAATAGTGACATTCTGCAAAGTTTAACTTTTCAGTCCAGAGAGCTAACTTTCTCTGCCCTGGAAACATCTTACTGACTACAGACAGGAACGGTTTGGTCAGACTGGGTTCTGATTAGGTCAAGCTGCTTCAACCAACCAACATGTCAAGACAGCTTTCTCATGCTGACCACATGTGCAGTTTCCCTCGGCTGCATTTATAGACTGAAATCTTTAAATCTTCAAATTGAAAGAAAGTTTTCACAACCAAATTTCCAACAAAGCAATATCCAGAAAGAATCTGGGGATCATTCATGAACACACTGCTTCAGTGCATTATTTTCACTGGCATGAAGTAGTACAATATTACACACAACAAGCAGAGGCACAAAGTCTCATTAATTAATATTAACACTGAGTCTTCTGTTATGCACTCATACTGGGCAACAGTAAAATGTGTTTGTCATGTGTAAGTTTGAAAGCATGCTTTCCTTACAAATAAGTATACCATTTGGTAAAGATGAGATCTGATTCCACATGTAAAAAACAGATTCAACATTGAAACCAGTCGAAAGTCTTGTAAGATCTGATATAAGATCAGTGACTGATCAGCCAGTGCGGCTGTCCTTATTTTTGACTGTGATGAATGCATCTTAAACAGACTGCCAAATTGCTTAGCAGATGAGAAATCTTAATCTTAATTAAGATTCATCTCATATTCGAAAACCTTTGACTCATACTTTGAATCTTATATAAATTATTATTTCCCTGTATCTGAGCAAGCATCTGGGAAACATTTAGTAAGTCTTGTCCAGCCATCATTACATCATGACTGTTCTCTGATGGGAAAGGTATTCCACTATTGCACTCCTACACATTTGTCCTTTGAACTGACAGGATTTGAGCTTGCCCCACCACCCCCCCTCACCGCTGCGCACCGATCAAAATCTCCTCAGCCGGTGAGCGCTCTGCTCGTCAGCAATTACCGTCGCTCGAGACTACGGGGGAGTACTGTATGTGTGTGCGTATGTGAGTGAGTGAGTGTGAGCGCGCACAAAGGGCTTAGCTGCTTTAACATGCAGAAAAGATGTCAAGTCTGTGATTACACTAGCTGATAACAAGTGGTTTAGCTGTGTGTGAATGTGTGTGTCTGAATCCCTGTTGAATTTTACATCATCGGTTTCTGTGAGAAAGAAATTCTGAGCTTATATCTGTCCATGTGCGCATATGTACACTCGCAGACTTAAAAGCCATCGCTATGGTGAAGGCTAATGTTCACCCACTCAGTCTCAATGTAAACCTCTCTCCCTCCACTGTCATATATCAGCTTTTCAATTCGTTCTTTTTCTTTTGCATTGATCCATCTTTCTCCTCTGTCCCTCTCCTCTGGATTGCCTTTTCTCCCTCTCTTCCTCTCCCCCACCCTCTGTCTTTGGCTAACAAGCAGTGTTGGCTATCTAGCTGACTGGCTGTCAGAGTCAGACATCTGAATCTATTACTATACCACGCTCCAAGTCTCTCCACTCCGCCTCTCAGCTCCTGCAGCCCGTCCCTGTCCATGTTTCTCTTTCTCTGAGCTCTCTGGCCTAATGCCTCCATGTGCTTGCTGCCCTAGCTGCTGACTGCTATCGTATATTGGTGAAAATGACTCTTCAGTCCTGTCTCATAGGTGGGTCATGGGAAAAAGAGGGTGGTGACGGACAAAGCAAAAATAAGTATGTCTAATTGTGTATTAAGCATGTGCACATGTGTGCAAATGGAAATGGAGGTGCTGCTGTGGAGACTTTTCAACAGATATCCTGAACGTGTTCATGCATCTGTACTCTTTGTAGTTTCTTGCAACAAATAACTACTGAATGATGAATAAACATTGACTATATTAAAGGGTGACTATCTTATTGCATGTGCTACTATGTGATTTGTATTCCTCTGTAATATGCTCAACAATGATGTGCTATCATCTGCTGAGAAACAACGGTTTCATGGTTCTTACTTTAGATATATGCTGTCATCTTTGGTCACGGGAAAAAAAAAATCCATCCAGGGATTATTTTGGGATTGGCTGAATACAGCTCAACCAACATGTCCATCTGGTGCTAGAAAGCAAACACTCAAAGCAGCTGAAGTGATATGAATTGACAGATTGATGTAACCACAGGCTAGTTCAGAGATGGTGGGGAGTAACGTTGCCTTCAAATCATAAATTTTGTGTGCGATGAAGTCTCAAAGCATGCAACAGATTAAATAAGATCTGGGAATGCCAACACGATATGAAATAATGGAGTTAAATGAGACACTCAATTAGAAAACACAATGTTTAAAGCAATAAATAGAAGTAAAGGAATTAGCTGAAACAACAGTACACAGATCTATTGCAGAGAATTATATTCTGTGATCACTGACAAATGTCTTAAAGACTTACACAGCAGGGGTGCCTGCTGGTGAGCGAGAACGTCTTGTATGTGAAAGGCTGCATAATCAGGGCAAACCACATTTTCCAGCCTTGTCAAGTGTCATTTCCTGGTGCTTCTCCACAGCAGCGGGGCAATACTGTTAACATGTGTGGCATCATCCGCTGTGGTGGTCAGTGGCTGGAGTGTTTGTCATCTCAGGTCTGACTTTAATGAATGTTGGGCTTTTCACCCTGGTTTTCATCATCTTTCTTTTGGACAGTGTCAAATTGCTTCACTCTGAGTCATCGCACACACGCGCACACACACACGCACGCACGCACACAGGACAGGGACTGAGAGGTTGAGAAGAGAAAGATAAAAAGACAGAGGAGGAGGAATAAATGCTGGGAGAACATGTTGTCCAGGAGCACATGATGCTGTGCAGAGCAGCATCCCTCCTGCTTTATAGCCCTTGGTAAAACGAACATGCTTCAACAATGCCATCTAGTGACTAATTACGGGATTACATCTAGTTTCCTCACCCGAGTAGTAGACATACCAACAAATCACGCAAAATCTGCAGCCACAGGTAATATGTGGTTGAATGTGATGTAAAACAGAACAGGGTGGGTCTGACTACACTGCAAGGGAATTGAAACACCTCAAAAAGTGATATGATAAAAATTAAATAATATACATGACATGAGAAATCTACCTGATTTGCTGGTTAACTGCCCACACAACAATCTGGCTAGGTTGCTAAAGCAAGGAGGAGGGGTGAGAAGACAGGGTGATAAGGAATGACCAAATGGGCGCATTGTCTTTTATCACAGCTGACAGAATTCTCAGATCCAGATGTTGTTATTCACAGTTGAATAAAGGATGTCAATTTTTTTTTACATACAATCTGTGACAGCCTGCAGTTGCATGGTTTTATCATAATCAAATCTCAGCTAAAATGTGAAATTCTAATGGTGGGGGAAAATATGGTAGACTGAAAGCAAAGTGTCAATTTGATCCCACTGTTTCAAAATATGATTTACTGATAAGTTCGTGGGATTCAAGGAAATGTCCCTCCTGGGTTTGAAGAGAAGTACGAGGAGCAAGATGGTATGACGCGTGGAGTAACCTATTTTCCACACTGAAATTTATATGAAAATGGCCTCCAGGGCTAATAAACTTCTGGAAGGAGAAGAATACAGTAGAGGTGGATAGAGGGGAATTAAGGTCACTTGAACTGATTCAGAGACATTCAAAATCCAAACACATGTAACACTAAAACATGCATATCTACTACACTACAATACACACTTTTAATAGGAGTTTGTAACACTGAGATGACTGTAAACACTCAAAATGTCAGCTGAGTGAATGACTGCTGCCCTCCATATCTGATGAGTTTACATCTATCTGCATCTTTTCAATGTTAAGTTGTCATTTAAATTTCTCCATATGGGACTTTGGACTAAACTGGTGTGAATTAAAACAGCACCCTGTAATCTTGTTGTCCATCACTGGTTTTGCAATGGAGACAGCAGATAAAAGCTGGCTTTAAATATAGACTGAAAGCAAATCAACTGACAGGTTACAAACATTCACCCGCGACCCCCAAACAGGTAGTAAACTCTATTCTTCTCACCCACCTGGGAAGCTTCTGCAATTCAATAGCTTAAAGCAGATGCTTGTTATTATCTGTGTGTGCGTGCTTGTGTGTGGGAGCTGCTCAGCACTGAATGCCTGTGCATACTAATAGCATTTATTTGTGGCACGAATGACACCTCTGAGGCAGAGAGAATAGTCGGGGGAAGAAAACAAACACAGGAGGTGCTAATGAACGAAATGAGGGGAGAAGAGACTAGGTGTTAATGTAACTTGTTGTCTCCTGTGTCTTCACTCAAAGTGCAACTGTTGAGGCTTAAATGTAGTCTCAGAAAAAGGTAGGGTGACATCAAAAAGGCCAGTTTGTACACACTTTTTGGAGAGCACTTCTGCAGGTGGGATGAGAAGCTGGACATCAAAATGACAATGAGGAAATGTGGAGCAGAAGCAGCACTTGGCAAAAAATGTCAACTGTGCAATTTTAATAAAAAAAAGTGTGAAAGTGGAGGGATATTCTGCAACTATTACAGCTCATCAGTTATGGCCAGTGTTCTGAAGTTGATCCCGATTTCAGTGGCACTATTTTTTCCTCTGACACAACGTTTCTCCCTCAACTATTGCCAATACAGTGCTGAATGGTGGCGACTGCAATGAACACAGACAGTGCAGAAAGTGAGAATGAGAGGAAAGTAATTTGAGAATAAAAGCAATAAAGCTTTTTCTGATAAAGCTTTTTCTGAGACACACTTCGAGCTTTCCCCTTTGAACGACCTTCTCCTTGACACTTCTGCAGCAGTAATGTCACATACTGGTAATCAGTAGTAGACCTAAATGAGCTAAAATTAGACATTCATACACAACATGAAAAAATATGGCATGAGAAGGAAGGAATTAACACTTTCAGATGCCACATGTGGAAACTGAACAACAGTATAAAAAAGCTTAAAAATACAATATACACAGCGCTCAAAAATATAGTATAACATGGAATGTTGCAGGCAGATATCCCCCATAACACACCTGCACACACACACCTCCCTCTGATGCAAATTGACTCAGAGCCTGTTTAATGCACAGGTATGCACAAGCACAGATACATACAGACGCAGATTTATATATACATACACACACACATAGTCCCAGCTGTGGCGGGTGGCGCAGAGACAGGAGTAAATGGCTAATGTGAGTGTTTGTGACAGGCAGCCTGAGGCAGTGTGAGGAGCTCAGTTCTCTGACAGGTGTTGGTGTTGCCTCAACACCTCCTTCACCTCCTATTCACCCCAACACTAACATAAAGCCTACTTGCTGGGGAGCAAGGAGTGCACATGGGGAAACAGGCTTGGTGGGTGGCATACTATATACATTCGTGTATCGTGATAGTGTCGCAGCAATGTGTGTGAAAGTGTATGTCTCTGTGCGTGTCTTCTCCTCTGGGAATAAGACGGCTCCCAAACTACTCAAAGTGGAGCCTTTTAAGGTGGAGTAGGGAAATGTCGGGGGGTGGAGAGACTTGCTCTTGAAGCCTCTCGCTGTGATGCTGCTGGGGGATGCAAGGTCGACGGAAAATGCAAAGAACAGTGAGAAGCCCACCTGCTAAGCACAGAGATTTTCTAGCAGCAGAGCTCTTGAATCCGATTCCCAGGTACGTTCAATCTCCTCAAAAGATGAAGCAATACAGCACAAAATATATATACTACTGCATCTTTCTTTTTAATCCTAGGAGTGAATTATGCTAGGATCCAGGTCTTTTGGGGGGTTTGTTAAATATGTGTCACATTTTTTGACAGCAGTGAAATCAAGAGGGGAACAATGAATGTGTTAGACAGTTAAGGAGAAAAAAAGTGAGAATCAGAGGTGAGAGTGAACAGGAAGGACAGGTGAGAAAGAGGAAAAGGTGGGAACAGAGAGGCCATGGGGGAGATACATGCTGTCTAGGCTTCTCACAAATGCTCTACTTCAATTCTATCAACATCTGAATGCAGCAAAAAGTTCCCCCTTCTGTTTACTTAAACGCACAGATTCTGGTTTATACCTGTATATCACTCAACTCCAAGCATCCTTTAAATTGAGCATGCACACACACACAAGACACAAACACACACGAGAAACCTTTAATCCAAGCGTTGACAAAAAGACGTTAAAACCTGTCAAACACACCAATCAACAATGACAGAGTTGGGTCAATACTCATTTTCCACTCTGTGCAACCACAACCTTCTACACACACAAAGACACATCTACGCACACACACTCACTGACAGGCTGTATTGACTTGTCATGTGAGAAAACGTAGAAAATAAAGCTGTGAGGAAAGAGTGCTCAGTTTCTCATTGCGATGCAACATCATTAAATGACTGGAGCACATATCAGTGTAAGCTAAGCCAGCGGCTTCATTCAGTATTCATTACAGCTGGCTGGCCCACTGAAAAGGCACTGCAGGACAAATCAATTGGAGAGGAAAGAGACAGAGAGTTAGGACTGTAGGAAACTCACACTGTTTAATTTTACCAAAGAAAAGCAAGCGAAAAAAACACCAAGGAGGGAGTCGCAAATTAATAATTGGCAATAGATCACTGTTAATAATTACATCTAAGAAACATCGGAAACAGCCCCTCCAGGGTTAACACACACACACTTGTTAAACATACAAATCTCTCTGGCAATCACCTCTCTTTCACTCCCACACACTACACTGTTGGTTGACTCATTATCGTCTGAATGCTGAATTTAATAAGAGCACGTGTCAACAAGCACATTTGAAAAAGTGACAAAGTAGAACTATCACAGAAAGCTCATGCAGACAATAATCAGGACAATATCTACATCTAAATGCGTAGAAGAAAAGAATAACTTTCTTGTTTACATGGTGTTTTAGAAACAAGGCTACTGCTGAAAGGCAGGGGTTAACATTCATAGAAGACAGCATCGGTCATGCTCCTGTTTCCGTCCAATATGTCCAATAATAATGTAATTTTTAATATAGCCTGTTGAAATAGATGCCCATGCTTGTATACCAGCAGGCTTTAAGGATTTCCCTACTCTGATAAAGTACAGATACTGTACATCTCTGCCATCACACCACTCACGTAGTCTATTCAGTGCAGTGAACAGCTGTGGAACGACTGAGGTCTGTGCTGCATTAGTGATACAAAAACAGTGCAATCACTGAAAAGCACAACAACGCAACAAAGAACATCTCGACTCCAGCATTACTAGCATTTAAACAGCAAGTATAGCATCATATTTAGAATATCTTAATCACTCAGTCTAAGGTTTGCAGTCTGCAAACACAGAAACCAGGGTTGGAGCGCAGAGGTGCCATTCAAAGTCTAAACAGCAGAGGGTACTGTTGACTACTAGAGAAGGTTTCTGAGGGGAAAAAACTTTCTTATTCCTGCTAAATAATACAAGAATCTAAAGTGTAAAATCTTTAATCAAGTCATGTTGATTATAGAACATTGCCTCTTAGCCATAAGAGATAAAATTTGCTACTTCTATACATATATTTGATGATCTGAAAATGTCTGCTAAATGTTTAAAATATTAAAATGTAAGGTTAAGTTTGGTCACTTAACCTTAACTTGAGTGACCAAACTCAACCAGCCTGTGGCCAACAAGTCGCTGAGATGACCTGATAAGAAAGCAGTGAAATTATGTCTCAGACAATTTGCTTTCTAACTTTTAAATGTTGAGTGAGAACACAAATGTTAGTACACTTATGTTAAAGTGAGCCAGGTGTAAATGTGCTCAAAAGAGTTGAACATGGGGGGGATGAATGCCTTTATCCCCTGCAACTTACAAGGACACAAAAACTAAGCGAGGGAAAGGAAAGTAAAGTAAATAATATTTATTGTTTTGATAAATCTGATCGGCTGCACGGTGGAGCAGCAGGTAGTGTGCGTGCCTCACAGCAAGAAGGTCGCCGGTTCGATTCCCGGGTCAGGCCTTTCTGTGTGAAGTTTGCATGTTCTTCCCGTGCATGCGTGGGTTCTCTCCATTGACAGCCGAGATAGGCTCTGGCCCCCCCGCGACCCCGAAAGGGATAAGCGGCATAGAAAATGGATGGATGGATGGATAAATCTGATTCAATAAATGCTTGATGAACTCCTTCTTTAAAGTACACTGTTATATGGACACAAATTTTGTGTAATGCAGGTTGTTTGCTATTTCAACAAAGTATACATTAAGGCATCAAATCAACAGTTTTGGGGGATTTTCAGTGTAACAAAGTGCAACTCATCAGACCCACTAGTGGAGGACTGCCAGTATAGACCCAGAAACCACCACTCACCAGTATCTTGGCCTTTTCTTGCTCTTCATGGGCCTTTCCTTTCTCTATGATGAGGGCAGGGGTCAGCTCATCCAGTCCCGTGGTTGCTGCTGACTCTCTCTCTCTCTGAGCCAGTTGGGCCAATTGCTCTTGCACCAGGGCCTGTTGACGCTCAAAGCTAAAGTAGAGGAAGATAAAAACAGTTTTAATCTTTGACCTTTACTTATCCAGTGAAAGTCTGCTGATCATGCAAGTTCTTGTTCAAACAGAGAGCTACCCAGTGGGGTTTTAATGAATGATGATTATAGCAACAACAACAATCATTCATGAATTGTTGTGTGGAATCTGTTACATTCAAATCAAAGTGTAGCATCAAGTCACTTCCTGAATATTACTCTAACAAACTTCCAGGAAACAGCATTACAGTCAGAGTGCGTATACGTATTGTGGCTCAGACAAGTATATGCGCATTCCAGCAACATAGCAACACGCTTGTTACACAGACAGAGTAAATGAGCGCTGGCAGTGTTGACAGGTCACTCCACATGTTCACTGCATGTTAGCATCAAATGCCTGCTATTTTACACGTCACCTCCACTGGCTATTAGCTGCCTGTGTCAACACAGAAGGCCCAACTTAAATGCACATTAGGATCAAAAATTCTACTATTGTCCAAGCTGAAATTATAACTGACATCTAAGGTGAGTGACTCTTACCGAGTTACCCAGTACTACTGCATCATAAAACATGACATGCAAAGTTATAGCAGGTCCTTCACCAAATATGGTTGAATAACAACAAAAAACGAACAGCGACCTTGACATAATGAGCACCTACTTTTTGCGGATTTCTTCTTGTATTTCTGTACTGGAGGGTCCTGTTGGTTTTGGACCTGAAAATCAAGTGGGATAAATATCAATACTATTAGCAAATACAATACAGATCAATTTGCAGAACAACGTAGAAAGAGCAACAAATGGCTACCGCTTTATGAGGGGTTCAAGTCTGGTCAATTGTCTTCACTGCGGGCATAACAGCTGTCTTACAGACGTATCTATCCTATGTTGACCGAAACAAGGCCGCTTTTAAAACCATTCTCTATAATGCTGACCAAATTATCAAGTCAGATATAACTTAAATCACATTAATATTCATAAACACACACAGACTGTAAATATTCTGATAAAGGTGAGCACATAAATAACACAGCTTATGTTAGCTATACTCTGCTCTCTCACACAGCAATAGATTTGACCTTTATGCTGATACTGTTCGCATTTGGCACCACATGAGGACACGTGCTCTAACACGGAGGGCCTACCCAGTGGGAGCTCCGCAAGAAAAAGGAAACGTCTCTGACTTGGACTCACTTGATGGTGGTTTGTAACTGTCTGATGAAGATGGTGGCTTGGCGCTGTCAAGCCCCTGAGATTCCCTCATCCGCCGGAGCACATCCTCTGAGAGCTGGACAGGAATGTGAGAATCAGCCAAATGTGCACATTAACACACGCATGCATGCAGTCATGTTTCCTTCACTTTTGGGGACACTGGATGGACTTACATTCATTTCCTGGAGACTTACTCTCACCATAACCACTCCTCGTCTAACCCTGACCTTAACCTGAACCTAAACCCACAAGTTCCCACAATGTGACTGTGTAAACAGATTCATGTCCCCACAACAAGAGTAATACACACACACACAAATACAAGCCTCTTGTTGTACATACAGGACAGTTGTGTGTCTTGTAAAGCTTCCAATGAAAACTCAATCATCCAGCCTGGCGTAGTGCCCTTGAGCAAGTCACGTACTTCTCTACCAGACTGACCTCACTGAACAACCAGAACAGTAAGACAGACATCTGCCCACATGACCAACACATGAACACTTCATGAACTTACACACTTACTGTACAATTTACAGGTTCACAGGTGGGACAAATACTGTTGTTATGAAACTGTTTCTTAACGTCTGCCGTCCACTTGAATGCGCGTGCCAACCTGTATGACACTGTGGAAACTTCGCGAGCATGTTATCGTTGCACTGCGTTATGGCCGCGTAAATGTCCATTTCATTTGACTAGCCGCACGTCGTAATTCATCAAGCTGTTACAAGGGTAGCCTGCTAACCCCAGAGTAACATGAGTACCGTTAACTGCTCATAAGGGAGACAGACAGAGGGGGTATGACCGGTGTCATGTGAGGACATGGCACCGGTCATCTATTCAGCGCTTTAAACCGAAACCACAGCTAGTTAACCGTTATTAGCTTCAGTTAGTCGTTACGCCTGCTCTTAATTGTAACAGAAAGACAATACGTTTTATTTACCTTCACTCCTTCAATTACTGTGACCTTCTCGTCTTCGTCCAGTCCAAATGACACTTTCCGAGTCGCGCTGCTGTTACCCCCCATGTTGACCAGCGGTCTTGTTCCCACCGGACTGTAAATAACAGTAAGAACCCTGTCCAGTGCTGGGACAGGGACACATATATGAGACAGCGGCTGGAGTCGCCGCCACAGCGACCGGTGCTTAACACACTTCAATAAAGGTCATTCTGGCGCTGCAGTATCCTCAAAGCTCATTCGCTGGATGAAAGATATCAGACCCTATGACTCACGGTCGTGTAGCGTAAATCGACCTGGGGTAGGTGGGAATTGTAGTCCTACTGTAGTCTAATGCGAAGCCTGACATGTAAAGCTTTTCACAGTAATCACTATGAAGGGAAACAGAATAAAGGACAAATAGTCGCTCCACCTACACACGAGGAAATGTATTTTAAATGTGTAGAAAAAGCCCTTTCCCGGGGTGTAGTTACCATATGACACCACAGAGTGGAGTCCTATCATGACTTTGAATATACTGAATTACCTAAAGCAGCGGTCCCAACCACCTAGGTTCTGGTTCGTAGTCGAACTGCAGTGGACACACACACACACACACACACACACACACACACACACACACACACACACACACACACACACACACACACACACACACTGATAACACTGATAAGAACAGTTACAGTTACAGTACGTTAGAGCAGCAGTCCCCTACCACCAGTACCGGGACGCACAGAGAGACTGAACAAAAAATATTTTATTGATCATCAGATTCTGAAAGAAGTTGTTTTGAAAATCAGGTGCATCCGCCTGTACCTCTGCGCACCGCTCGTCACGTGATGCGGGAGTAAAAAAGCTAGTAAAGCTTTTAAAAATGCTAGTAAAAATGAGTAAAAAACAAACGTCTACGGATAGCTTCTTCGGACAGGGGAAAAGGCCAAATGATGAGACAGAAGAAGAAGAGCCTACAAGAATAAGAAAGCTGTATTTAAAATACGGGTTTATCGTTTCAGGTGATTCTCAGGCACCAAGTCCGCTCTGCGTAATAGGTGGCGACAGGCTCGCAAATGGGGCAATGAAGCCTTCTCGTTGAAAAGAAACAAGCGCAGGGCTCCCGCTAATTACAACAACTACATTCAGGGTAATGGTCAGTGGTATTTTTAATAATCTGTGTTTATTCGTTTCTCTGCCGGTCCGGCAAATTATTGCTTTGCGTGAAACCGGTCCGTGGTGCAAAACAGTTTGGGGACCGCTGACTTAAAGCAAGCCACGGCGTGGCGTCTTGTCCCATCCCCAAAACAAACAGATCCAAGTCCATGGTTTATTCTGAAGGTCATGGAATGTTCAATACATTGCATTAATATGGGCTGAGTATCATACAATCAATGCACTTAAATAAAAAGGCAATTTACAGATCATTTGCAAAATGATTTACACATCAAACATCTTGTGTATCAAGAGCCTGGACCTCCAATTCCTTAACATGTACCTCATGAACATGTGCCATCAAACAGCAAACCGATTTCCTAATCACGATGCCAACTCCAAGTCATAGAGCAGTTGTCAGCAGCACTCATGCTTGAATATAAAATATTTCAAGAGTCTGGCAAATACTGTAATATCTTGAAAATACCCATCTCCTTTACTGTGTTGTTGCTTTAACATTATGAAAAAATAAGTAATTCTTTATTTACTGCATACAGGTCACCACTGTCTAGGAATACTGCCACCTGAAGTACAGCAAATCATCCACACCAAACATACAACATTTTCAGGGGAAAACTCACAAACATCATATTTCCTTTGTTGGCATAAGGGAATGTGATGTGAGGTGGTTTTAAAAGACTGAAGTATGATATTGCAGTAAAACCACGAGGTATCATAATAACTGATTTCATGAGCTGATCCAAGAATCAAACCATTTAAGCCCAAAACTGATCAGAATGATAACGTTTTCTCTTTTAAAATTACCTTTCTTTGACACAACTGCCTGAGCCTCTCTCACTCTAAGGGAATTTAAAATCAATATCAATATAATAAAACTTTATCAACAACCTCATTTGATACCGTAAAATTGAGCAATATTGTTTATGGTCTAATTTCACCACTATTAACATTCAGGGAATCTCTGGACATGGGGAAAAAATGTTAGCAGCAAAATAAAAACTTAACCTCCTGCAGAAAGCAAAGCTGAATTAGACATGCTGATATGAAATGAGGGCACGTTTAATTTGGAATACAACAAAAAGGTTTCTGCACATTTGTTGTTCAAATAATGCACGTAATAATGTGCTGAATGACTATGAAGCTAACAAATGTGCTTTCAGTAGCTGGAATGATTAATCTGGTTTAAGAAATTCAAGCAAAAGCACAAAATAAAAACAAGAGGAGAGAAATGAAGGGTGGAAAGCTTATGTTTGAGAAGCAAGTTGAGATTTGCTCTGTCAAAAGACTGTCATGTTTAACATGAATGCAATGCCTGGATTTATGGGTTACTGATTTCCTTAGTGAGTCATTACACGTTGAATTTTGAACAGATTCTTGTTATCCTCTCTGTGATTCGATCTCTGTCCTCCAGAGGAAAACCTGTGCTTAAGTAATTTGAGGTGGTGGAAAATCAGACTGCCTTAAAAAAAATCTGACTTTTGTGAGTTGCGTTAGGGAAACTTTCTAAACTTTGTGAAATGCTGTCTGCAACAAATTCATTACTCCTTTCTTTGTATAAAAATATTGCCTGTTTGTCCTGATGTGGCTACTCTGTGGCTAGATAAATTAAAAGCCTCGTTAACAGCACATTAGCTGCACAGATGAGTACGATGCACTGTTGCACAGTTATTTCTTACTGTATATCATTCATTCATTTCCCGCCTGTATTGCTTTTATTTTTCACACAGTTCTGTTGAATCAACATGGCACAGAAAAGATGTATGCTTAGTAATTAGAGGTGTGTCTCTTTAAGCTGTCTCGGTTGCTCTCTCACTAAATTTGAACAACCTATATTTTATGTTAGCTAAAAACAAAAGTCCGTATCGATGTTCGCTTGTGTGGCTGCCACCACATTGTACAGATTGTGTTTACACCTTCCTAAGATCCAAACACAATGCAAGCCACACCACCTCCAGATGGGGTCAGGCTGATCTGATCACGATGCATTTACACCTTGCATTAACATGCATTTTTCCTCCAGATCGCATTTTAATACCAGGTGTAAATATGGTCTAATACAAGGCAGCAGATAACAAAGATACTGTTACTCAAAGCTTTTAGTGGGAAGTTAAAGATGTTGAGTCGCCATCAAAACAATGTTAGATAGAGTTTAAAGACTCGGGTACTTAAAATGGCATTAAAATGTCATCACTGAGGATTGAGCAGCTGATGCGTGATGCTGGAATGACAGAAAATGTGCGGAGAGAAGTCAGTAAGCTCCCAGGTTTAAGAGCCTGTGGAGCAGAGTCAACACAGAGTCTGTCGGAGCCGCAATGAGGGACAGTACTCCGAGTGTGGAGCTACAGCAGCAGTGCACTCTGGCAACAGTGTTACAAAAGCAATCACTAAATTCACAGTCCTCCAGATAATGGGCTTGCAAGGTCTCTCCTCAAGTGTCCACTTTTCAACTTATCCTGGCGTCAAAGCAAGACCAAGACAAACTTTTCTTGGTGTCCAACTTCTTTGTTCTGATTCGTTTTTTTCCTTTTTCTTTTTTTTGCCAACTCTGATCGCCACCCTGCCTAACACATTACACAAGCACAACAAGTCCAGCTACATCACTATCTCAGGCATTGACGGGTCTCCAGCGGTCTGCCTCAATGCTGTTAATGCTGCTGGACCCATAGGGTCCTGAGGCAACATCATCCAGGTATGCTCCAACCATACGAGAGCTGCCAGGACCAGAACCATCGATCTGGGTGGAGGAGTAGTAGAGGCCCTGGTCGGTCAGCTCCTTACGGCCAATGGTCGCAGCGATGGTTGGGGGAAGGTTGACATCACTTTCATCTGGCTCATCCACCTGTGACTTGTAGGAGAACAGGATCTTGGGCTCTGAACTGTGGACAAGAAGAAAGAAGTGAAAAACAGGAAGAAGCGGGGTCAACTGTCTTCAGTGCAACTATAAAGTATTCTGTATATTTTACAAGACTCTTTGTACAAACCCAAAGAAACCCTTGAGGAATGTGACGTAAATGAGCGGCGCAAAGGTAGAGAAGTACAGGAAGGTGGTGACATCCACACAGCTGGTTAGAAGAGACAAAATAAAGGCAGGTATCAAACTGTGTAAACAGTCCCAATAAAAGCTACAGGATATTATTACCTTCAGTAGAGACAGAGAGAGCAATCAACAGGTGTCTGATGACAGGAAAACATCTCTTATCATCTCATCCTCTCATCTAAACATAACTTCACAGGACCCCACAAACCCCTCATTGCAACCCAGCCAACAAATTGAATTAGAAAGGTTTTAAAAAATGGCTCCATATTGAGGACATTACTCTGAAAAGCTTCTGCTGCACAAAGCCAATGCTTTATAGCCAAAGTTGCCCTGAAGCCAAAAATACACACAACTTATCTCTCTTCCTAAAATACTCCTACAGATCTATTTACGCAGTATAATACTCCAAAGGATGACACTGACCAGAGTCCCTCTATGATTCCAGCACATAGCAGAGCGCTGCCCAGGCCCTGGACCAAGTTCAGTAAAGACAGGATGGCAGCGTACACGTAGAAACTCCTCTTGGCTGGACAAAGGAAGCAGAACAAAGATTCATGGGAAACTGAGGACAAACGCTTTCAATGCTATAAATTCAGATCTTTGCTGCAATGAACTCACATGGAAGAGATATCCTCTCTCTCACTGGAGTTTTAGGCAAGATGACAATCAAAGAGTACACCTATGAAAACAAACAAACATCAGTTTTCAGGTATCTGTCAGATGTGAGTTTATGCTGCTGCTGATGCTGCTGCCTGGTTACAGACTACCGACCAGGAAGAAGAAGCAGGAGCTGGCCAACCAGAAGTGCCGTCCTCCATGACCGTAGATGTTGAAGTCCTCAGCAGAAAGGTGACTGTCTGGATACAGGATCTCTAGTGTGCCCTGGAACAATGTCTCATTCACTTTAATTACATGCAGAATAAAAATTTACCAAAAACATCCTGCTGATGTTTTTAACATTATCTGACCTCTTATCATCTGTCATTACCTGCGTGATGGAGTAGCCCAGAGCCAGCACAGCAGTGATAGCCAGGACACGCTTTATACTCGACTTGCTCTCCAGGTGACCTGATAAATGAATTCAGAAAGAGGATTAACAGAAAGAAAAGCTGCGCAGACATTGCGTTACATTCACTGGAAACTATTGTGTCACGTGAAAAGAGACAGAAAATGTTCACATCCACAGTAAGTGAGAACTGAAACCAGTAGAGCAAACTAACCGAAAGCCAGTCCCAAGATGATAACACTGAGCTCAATAGCCAGCAAGAAGAAGCGGGTGATTTCCCACAGCACCTAAGATGACAATAAACATCATGAGGGTCTACTGTGGCAGAGTTGGCCGGCTGTGTTGTGACACGTATTACTCAGCACATAAGGAAAACTCGACAGGTCAGGTCACATTCCAAAGCGTTATACAATCATTTGTACTTTTTCCAGCCATAACAGCGCTATGGGAACAGTTGGTCCATCACTGAACTCCATAGGGATCTGTCCGGTATGTGAGGAATGTCAGCCATGCCTTTCCTTTTAGACACCAAAGCCCAACAAAGTCATGCTAAAGCTCACATCAGCCACTCTGGATATTTAATAAAAGATGCCTATGACAGGATATGGTGACTGCTACTTCAGTATGGGGAAATTATTTATGACGTAAACCTGCAATCGGTCATGTGCTACATAGAAACAAAAACACCAACCACACTATCAAACTCCAAAAAATCCCAAATTATTTTTCACCAGAAAAGACCCAGTCTGTTTAGAAAGGCTGGTTTCCCCTGAAGCTGTATGTTCCACCACACGCTGGTACGATAAGGCTGTAATAAGTACCAGGTTTTGAATTTTGGTAGCGGCGTGGCTAACTACTCATTACATCTGAATTACAGAATGAGCTTTTAATTTCCAAGATTTACTCAACAGCCATGTGCACTCCAGAAATGTTACTCATACTTCATGTGTTTCCTCACTTTGTCTATGATGGTGGCAGCGCTGGAAGCACTGACAGTCATGGACACGACGGCCCGGGTGATTCCGACCGCTGCTACAACAAACACCTAAAGGAATATAGTACAGAACATGTTAGCCCATGTAAAAGAGTCTGTCTTCTGAATACAATAAAAACTCGCCCTGTGAGACAAGATAAGAAGAACGAGGTGTTAACAGAGTCATTGTCTGCTCAGACTTTTTGGGGGATCAATACAGCAGTGAAATCTCTTGACCCTAAAAGTTCTACCAGTTCTGAGAATGAAGACAAGATTGAAGAAAGTATGGGCTGAAATACTGCAAAGCATGATGTCAGGCTCAAGATAATCACTTAATACTGTATATTGGTGTTGCTGTAGTATATGTCCTACCAGCAAGTAAAAGGTGATGAAGATGGGGCTAGAGGTGAGTCGAATCTTCGCCCTGGCTGAGGGCAGCTTCCACATCAGGAACACGAAGAAGGCCACATTAGGCACAAGCAGTAAAATGTCCCAGAACCTCACCCTGAGACACAGAGATGAATGTTGAAGGGATAATGCAGAACGTTCTAAATATGTGACTTTAAATGCAGTCAAGATGGAGCAAATACAGATATTTTGTGCAGTCTGCTGTAAATGATTTCCACTTCCATATACCTGGAGTCTCCTATGTCCTCATACAGAACTTGCAGACATTTGTGAGGCTTGCTGATGTTGGCTTCAGTGTCTGGTTGCCAAGTTGGGAATACTGATGTGTTCTCTAATGGTGAGGGTGAAGTACTGCCATTGTATTGAGCAAACCTAACCACAGCAGTCACTGTGGCTAGCATGGTGTCGGACCCTGAGGGAAAGAAATCTCATGTGAGACATTTAGAAACTGTACATATTGTGCATATACATAGGCTGGTGAAATTCAATGTCCTTTCTATGAAACAGTGCTTCTCAAGTGCAGTACAACATACAACATTGGTAGTTTTCTCATAAGAATAAGGCAGTAGTATTTGGTACAACAGTATGTAAATATATTTTTTTATTATCTTTTTATTCTATATCCTGTATACTATTTATCTTGACCCTTTCTGAACCACTGTTTTTGCTTTTTTAATACTTGCTGACTGCAAAGACTTACTTGCCCCGGTGTGGGATCAATAAAGTCTTATCTTATCTTATCTTATCTCGGTTGGAAGTGTTACTCACATCAGCTGAGGGAGACATCTTCTCTCTCAATCTGACAGTTTCTCTTTCGAGGGCGTTTCACACCTCTAATTACTAATTATACATCTATTCAATATAAGCATAACAAAATATTAGAGACGTTCAAACTTGTGCCGCTAGCTTCCAGAGCTAAGACCACTGCCACTGTTGTCCCTTGCAGGCACCCGTCACAGCTTTCTCCACTTTACGATAAACATTATGTAACGAGACTGGCTGCTCTATCAGTCAGGTGTAGTGCTAATTTTAAAGTTTCAATCTAACCTCGTTAGCATTGACTTACACCTCCTCAATAACACGTTGGAGAATTGACAAGGTACATTCACTTACAGTCAGTTACCGAACTTGTTTAAAGTAGACAAATGGAAATAACAAGGGGTCAATCTCCACTCAAGGCCGCTCTCCATAGGGTTGGTTAATGATGATAATGGGCAGCTAATCATAAACAGACTGGCGTACCTTACGTCTCCGTGGATGGTTTATCTGAATACTTTCACTTAGCATTGTGGGGGATTTTAAACGTTAGCTAAGGCTGCTATTTACAGTTTGCTAGCTGTGGTCGGAAGATGTGTTTGTAAATTAAAAACTATGTTCTCCGAGCTTCCACAGACAAACACAGTGATCCTACTAACGCTAACGGTAAATGTGACTGCTAATTAACATTATGTACAGCTGATATGCCGACTGGTTCATGTTAGCATCATAACAAACGTGATACTAGGGCAAGGGCAATAACGCCGACCCAACGTAGCGACAGCTTCAACTGGCAAAAAACATAAATATCTTACCGATTCAGTAGACTCGGATTCAAGGATATATCTGCTGTAAAATGTTTAGATATTATATGGCTTCAGCACACGCTTTGTACGCCGTAACCGATCAAAAAATTGATCGCTGATATGGGACATGGCTGTACTAAGCTAGATAGTTTCGGTAACAAATTTTCCCAGTGTGGTCAGCTGACACCCTGAAAGAACAAGCGGAGCAAGTCTCGCGAGATGATACTGTTAGGCATTTGGGGTTTTACGTCAAGTCTCAGAAGAGAAGAGTTTCAATTGATTTATTAGAATAAAGGTAAGTACACATTGCGAGTGAGTGAAATCTAATAATATGAATATGATATTGTATATTATGATATTATTTATTATTATGTGTATTCTCTAAGTTTTTCAGATGGAAAGAAAAAACATCATAAAACACAATATTCTCAACTGATGCCTTTTAACCTTTCCACCAGGAATTATACATCTCACTGTTCATTACCATAAAGTAAAAAAAAAGAAAAAAAAAGACAAAATATTCACATTTATTGACACGTCATTTCAGCATTGCATGTGAGCAGGCATGTTTCAGGTACATGAAATGTGATGAGGAAGTTCTGTCAGAATTCCTGAACTCTTTGGAACACGCTGTCTGAAGAATGAGGAACCCTCAGTCTGCGTCTTCTGTCATAGCACAACAATTTCAATTCTTTAATCAGACGAGTTTCAAGTCTCAGATTAGGCTTTACAAATTTTATATTATTATTACAAATTGGTGAGGAATACATAGTGGACAGGAATGTCGTTATGACTATGAACAAATAGTGACACGTGCTTTGGGATGCCCTGACATCATTCTGTAGGCCAGATGCACTGGTTCAGTCAGCTTAGCCTTGAATGTGTACACATGAGTCTTCCCGCTGACGGCGCTGATGTTGTAGAAGCTCAGCCTGTTGGCCTTGAAACTCAGTCTTATCTCTAGCTTGCACCACACTGTGGTCTTCTTCAGCGGCACGCTGTGGCTTTGCTCAAAGGCTGTCAGCATATTGTTGAACCACATCAGACTCCACGAACTCTGACTGCTTTCCAGAGCAGAGGACAACCCGCTGCGTGCTAGTTTCCCACTGTAGCACAAACCAATGATCCACGGAGAGCCTTCCAGCTCCACCTCCCAGCAATGATCACCTTCATAGAAGCTCTGGGAGCTGAGGACCTGGAAGAAGCTGGTGAACCTCTGAGGGGAGGATGGGTAGGGCTGTTTGGTAGCACTGAAAGTCACCGTCTTCAAGTCCTCTGAGAGGACGAGGTTGGGATGGGCTGTGTCTGGGTCAAAGGTCACCTCTGAAGGGTTGAGGGTGTTGCGAAGGGAGCGCTGAATCTCTCCAAATCTTTCCCTCAGCTCGGCGTTCATTTCTTCCAGCTTAGGACAGGCTCGTGCTGGGTTGACTTTTGATTCAACGTGGTCCTTTTCTTCTCCGACAGGCTTGGCCATCAACTCCACAATGAGTGGTTGTAGAGTCTGAAGATCCTCATGGAATTCGGTCGCATCCTCTTTGGTCAGCAATGACTCGGCTCTGAGCACAGCTTGTCTCAGCTGCTCAGTCAACTCAGACGCTCGACTGACTCGACCGCTCATACTGGCCTCACCTGGACCCAGCTCTTCTTCAATCAGCTGCATCACCCGTGCACTGTAGCTCTGTGACAAATCTTCTATCTGCCCTAAAAGTTTGGATGCTTTCTCTCTCAGCTGGCCATTAGCGGTGGCCACCTCTAACTCTCGTTCCTTCTCTGTCCTCAGGACACTCTCTGCCATCTCCAACTTGAGGCTCAACTCTGTGACGTGAGACGCTAGTCTGAATTTAGGTTCATCCATTTCCTTCTTGCCGTTGCTTTGTTCTTGATCCAAAGAAAAGGGTTGTTCTGTGGATCCAGCCTCAATCTGAAAGCTACTCTTTCCCTTACACCCTGAGCTCTCCTCCCGACTCCCTCTAGCTATGTCCTGGTTTGATTCTTCTGTAACAGACCCACCAGCGCTCTCGATTGTTACATGGGTGATATCAGAAGGGTTTGCAGGGGAGTCGACTTTCCCTGCAGTGGCTTTGTAGGTCTCTACGATGCTGCGCATTTTGAAACTTTTCACAAGGGCCTGGGATCCATGGTACTCTGCCTGGCATTCTGGGCAGCTGTGTTGGTCAAGACCTTCTCCCATGGCCTGGAGGCAGGTTAAGCAGTAGATGTGACCACAGGGAAGAGAAACTGGCTCAGAGAAGAGCTGCAAGCAGATGGGACAAGTCAGCTCCAAAGCCAAAGCTTCTGCATGATCCTTTTCAGACAGGTCAGTTTCAGTCTCACTCACAGACATGGCGGCAGATGCTGGAAAAACAGACAAGTCAGGGTAAGAATTCAGAAATATATTTACTTTATCATACATACATACATTACAGTATCCTGACAGCAGCTGGCCTCATCAAGGCCCAGGAGATCCACTGACACCGACTCTCATCCCCCTCCTCAGTCACTGAACGTTACATTAACATATAGCCTACACCACCTGACTTGATGCATTACTTATATTTTGAATTAATATCTTGCACATTGAAAATATTCTTTATTTGTTGTTATGCACCAAATCTATTTGGCAATAAAGCAGGCTCTGATTCAGATAGAAACTTATTTGACTCTGTTTAGATGGTGAAATTAGCATAGAATGGGTTAATAAATCTGACTGAATGCATGAGAGGAAAGATTATTTTAAAAAATATCATCATATCCAAGAATTTAGAAAGACACAAAATACAGTTATTGAGGAACTTTACAACAGGCATGACGCAGCACAGCACAAGGAAAGCTTTACTGTAGTATTTGCATGCAAGTAACATTATTCAAAATCAGCCCAAAATGCACACAAGCAAGTGATGTCTGTTGTAAATGGGAAACTTAAGTTGTGTCCATGAATGGTCAACAGATGTAACAATGTAGGTCATGAAGTCCCTGCCTCCTCAGCTGGCCCTGAGTTTGGTCAGTCGTTGATTGAGTTTCGATTTCCAGCGAACAGGAACTCCATGTTTAATTGATCGCTCTTACGTTGTTAGCCTACCTCTGCTGCAGGGAACAGGTTGGCTTCCAATGAACTTGGCTTTACTCCCTTGAAAATAATTAAGCCTACATTAATATTCATTAAGGTTTGCGCAGTCCGCATGGACGCAGCAGGCGGAGCCGCTGAATCCCTCACAAACTCAATACAGATTGTCCGCCTGTTTTTCAAAGGGCAAGAGAAAGAAAACGACTTACCTACAAAAGTGCTGCCTTGTGTCGAGACTTCCTGTTCAGGTAAGTCAACAAGACGCACTGACGCAGAGATCAGCGGTCGGATCCCTCTGTGCCAACACCTTCATCAGTGAGGTAATCCACTGTGAGCAGCGTGAGTCAGCCTGACCCACGAGCGCGTTGAACAAACCTTTGCTCAGTCTGCACCACTGTCTCACACGGTCACTCCCAGTATTTGCATATTCGCAGACATACTTGTCCAAATTACTGTGTATCTCTTATTGCACATATATGCATAATTGTGTTAAAATACAAAATGAATAAATACGACGCAGTGAATTGTAAATTTGACTTGTGCACGTTTATTTCCCAAAAGACAGAGACATTATGATGTAAATATTAACAGAGCAATCAATCATTTCACATTCAAACTGGAGGACAAACGGACAGTTGAGTTTTACATTTATTTATAGTTCTATACATTTGGTTTAAAAAGCTCCAGCAAACATCCTCAGTTCCACTGCATCTCCATACAGCTGGATGAAAGGTATGCAAAAATAATAAATATAGCAGTGTCTTTATAGCACAAAGGCACAGCGCCAGGCTACTGTAAATTTCCCTGCAAGGCCAGTTTTACACATCTGTGGAATTAAAGTCACCGTCAGTCTGACCCTCCTCTGCATTCACGTAGTGTACAAACATTTCTAAACTTGGTAGTGTGGTACCCTAAAGGAAGTACAATGTGCACGTTTCATCACTTCCTCAGATTAACTTAGTATTACAAAAAAATAAAGCTACTGTCCCTTACAGCTAACTCCTACTCCATACCTATCTGCAGGCTTGACTCAGCAGTTATCACGCCTAACGCTGAGCGTCCCATGCAGAGCTACAAACACTTATGACTCAGGGGAGTCAAATGTAATTAGAAAACACTTCTGTGCTTGACAAAAATGATCTCTAATGACAGCATAATGCTCAGCATCGCTCTGGGCGAACCCCACTTATCTCATCCTTACTTGGGTCAAACAGACTCTAAAATAATGCAAAGAATTTTAAATAGTCTTCCACCATATTTGGTTGCTTGGTACAAAAACCCTCCCCATAATGCTCAGATTTAAAGACATTCCCTGTTGTCAACAACACAGAGACACACAGCCTTTCTAATTTCGACTGAATAAAGGACAGCAGGTGTGTTTTGTGGCTGTGTGTGAGTGTGTCTGCCTGGATCCGTTTGAGCGGTGAACTGAAAATTTCCAGATCAGTCACAAAAAACAAGCAATTGCAATTGGACAGTTTTGGCATGTGTAGGATTTAAGCCTGACTCAATACTCTAATACAGTTCAACTTCTATACTAATGTGTTTTTGGCAAGTGTTCAGATCTGAAATGTGTGACAGTGTTGAAACTGTTTAAATTCTTGTTTTGGAATGACTGTGGTTCTGGTAAACACAATAACAAAAAGTTATAACAGTCTAAAGGCATATTTGTCCAGTTGTGTCATGTTCATTGTAGGATTTTCACATAAAAACAGCAAAATATTGCATTAACAGCCATAGTCAGTTTAAGCACTGAGATTAAGTACAGCATACTGCTTTGTACACTTAGTTTGAAATGTAGAGCTTTTTGACTTAATCTGGCTCAGTCTTTGTCAGGCACTACAGTGGCCTGTGTGTGTTCCCATTTATTCAGTGTCAGGGTCTATCAAAGGCAATATTCAGGCATGCTGGGAAAAATTCTTTGGAAATCCTCTGAAAAACAAAAACAAAAATAAGAGTATACGTTGCTTATGTGCTTTTGGTAACTGTGGGTGTGCGTGTGTGTCTACAGTAGGGCATCCAGGTCCAGTTCTGGCAGAGGCTCCTTCCAATAAGAGAAACTGCTGTAATCAGGACAGTCCAACACAGTGGACGAGCTGCCCTCCACAGACAGCATGGGGAAGAAATGTTCCACCAACTCACTGAGGTGGCTGTACCTGCAAAACGCACACACACAATTCCATTAATAATAAATAATGATGTACATGTGAAAGGTGGTTTCTATGTGGTTTATATGTGTCACCTTTCTTCTATGTGTCCGTGTTCTGTTGCACACTTACGAGGACTTGTTGCCTTTTGTCCTCTCCTGGATGAGCTCTCCTTTTGGGTTGACGGTGAATAACCTGGTATCAGGCACCCCCACCTGCTTATAGGCGTACGCATCCTGCAAAATCAAGGGCAGCAAAGCAATAGAGTCACACAGGCCTGCCATTGTAGCCTGTGCGGTATCTGTGTACACTAATTATTGTTTGTTACAGCGCTAATCCACAATCAATCATTAAGCCAGTATTTACTTTACACCCACAAGCAAACCCCAGACTTTCCTACTTTTGTCACTCTTCCTTTAACCTGCTGGAGTATATGACAGGATGTGCACACGAAATAGGTAAAAACATTTAAAACAGGCACAGAATTTTGGGATTATGTACAAACCCAGAGGCTGAAATCACTACCAATATGCAACTTAGAACCTGGAAAAGCTTGACTGACAATAGACTTGTTGCTGAAGGCTGTTGATGTATACAGAGCCAGATGGCAGCATTGCTTACGTTAGTCCTGTTGCCGAAGGCTGCGTAGAAGGGTCGTCTCTGTGGGTTGAACAGGTCCCTGATGTCACTCAGACAGGCAATTTTAAAAACCTCCGGCTTCCTCTCAATAACCTCTCTGCGTGGGTCAGGACAGACATAGTCAAACCAGATATCTCTCTGAGAAGGCCACTATCTGTACAGTGGTTGTATTTGTTACCTGTGTAGTGCTGAAAAGAGGCTGCTGGGAGCCAGCAGGACAGGCCCTTTAGGGAGGACAGTGCCTTTGTCATTGACCCACTGAAGGTAGTCCTTAGTGATGGCAGCCATACCAATGGCCCGCGCTGAACAATACAGGAACTTATAGCCATTTCTACAAGGTAAGGGGCAACCATATTAGCATTTTAGTTCAGTAAAACCAAGCAAGCATTAAGATCCTGAAGCCCTTCAACAGCACATGTGTACTCTATCCTGTTTTTCTGGATTTGTGTAACAAAAGACTAGCACTTCAATCTTTGTTCAAGTAACTGAACAGCTGAACTCTGTTTGAAAAGCACAACATAAGACGTGTGATTAGATGATCAATCAAAGTGACATCAGAATGAAATAATCAGCAGTGGATCTGTGTTTGTTTGCTGTGGTGTGAGTCATACGTGTGAAATCTGTCAAAGAAACTTGTAAAAAGGAAAAAAAGAGAGTGATGTTTGTTGCTCTTTGTTGGTAATATTTTCCAAAAAGGGATTTGACATACTGGTGTATTTTGTGGTAGAGTTTGGCGATGCCTTTATGTGTCCAGTCTTTTCCAAACTGAGGGAGAATATGACCCAGAGCATCAGACCTGAGGGGACAGACAGCGAAGATCACTCACAACACTGTGACAATTCATACTAATCAGCCTGCTCTGTATCCAGTTGTCTGTTGGACTATCTATGGATCATAGCGGGCAAGGACAGGCAGTTGTTTTTACTTAGTGATGGTGCCGTCTATGTCTGATATGATGACGCGATCGTCCCAGTTCCACAGGTAGATGGCAGCCTCACAGCGACAGGTGCCTTGGTACTGTGTGGTCACACTGAACACCACCTTGTTGGCTCCTTCACGCAGGTTTAAGTGCTCCTGGTTGTGAGAAAAGACCGCGTTAGTTAAAGTAACTAAAACCACTAGGGAGCTGGTCATCCTCCACATACATGAGACAGCAGAGTGAAATCGTTTATCTGTGCGTATGAATGTGTGCCTGTTGTCTCTCTTACGATCTGTTCAGAGGTCAGGCGGAGTGATTTGCGGTACATCTGGCTGATACACTGAGTGGCGTTGAGGGTTTCTGTTGATAGGCTGGGAGCAATGGTGGCTTTTCGGCCAAGGCCCGCTGCCTCATCACTGTCGATGTCGTCCAGTGTGGCTCTGGAGAAATAACAAGCCTCCAATCAAAACTTTGATTAACTGTGAGCTATCGATTATGATCAATAAATAGATTCACTATGAACATTTTGTATCATTGATTGGCCATCAGATACACTGACACACAGTAGCTACTCATAGTTCAGTGTCAGGACAGATGTTTTTGAGAATATTAATGGAGTAAAGTGCTGTATGGATCAAACTTTGGCACCCTCTGGTGGTGCAAAGGTAAACTACATTCAGAGAGCACAACAACTGTGATTATTCCTCTTGGGACTCTCTGTGTTTTCATCTGTTTCCACTGCAGCTGTGTTTGTCTACAGAGGATCCTAAGGAGTTCATTAATAAAAGGAAGAAATTCAGTAGACAAGATACGTGTCCCCACCAAATTCTGAATTTAACATTTGGATGAAATTGGTGGAAGCAGATATATGCCATAATTTGCGGCTGATTACAGCAATAGTTAATGCCTGCTTTTAATTCTTTTTCTGACATAGAGCCAGTATTTCTGGCTAAAGTTTTGGCACATTTACAGAACTGACTAGAACTCCTCTCGCTTTTCCAGCAAAACATCTGAAAGTCCTTAAGTAAACTCAAACATGAGAGCGCAGTCAAACAGCTGTGGATCAGCAGGGGCAAATTCCAGTTGACACACAGCATGTTAGGCTTTACAAGGTTTATTATCTTGTGTTAGGTCATTTTCTCAGTGAAGTGACTTACTTTACTGTGGTAGAAACACTTGCCAGTGGCTCCTCTTGCTCATCCTTTGAATTCTTTTGCTGAAAAACAAGGGCGGTTACCCAATCAGTACATTCTCACCAACAACAATGTCAAATGACAAAGGTGTTTTTTTAATAAACAGATCATAGAGCAACCAGTTGTGTCTGACGTAACCCTTCAGTTCCTTCAATCTCTACCACCCTTGTACCTCTTTTGTCTTACAACATGGAGAGAGCATAAAAACCAACCCTAGCTAATGAGGCCACACCTGCAAACCCTGTTAAAAACAATGGACGGATTATTTCACATAGGTGCAAACACGTGACATTTCTTTCTCGCTGGCACACTCAGTGAGTAACCATTAGCAGGAATTCCTCTGAATGTACCTGGTTATTGTCCATGTCTCTTCTCCTCCAGGAGAACCACCAGCGTCCAGACTTTTTGGGCATCTTGTCCTTCACGAGCTGCTCTATTGTACTCTATACGACACACACACACAAAGAGGGCAATGATTTTATTGGTCCTGTCACTATATTCACTGGCTAAATAAGATCCTGTCTGTTTTATGCAGTATAAAGTGCTCAGCAATAGACTTGATTAATGTTTGTAACTGGATGTTACGGATGCCTAATTAATTAACATTTTGAGGTCGAAGGTAGAAACAAATACCTTGGGAAGGTTTCTCTGGAATGTCGTCATTGACAAAACCATTGGAGCTGCCACTGCCCAGTTATAATAGCTGATGAACGATCACAGATAGAAACTTGTTTGGAATGACCATTTAAAGAAACAATCAAACAGCAAATGTGTTGTAATGCAAACTGTACAAAGTGAACAAATAAATATCTAAGTCCACGTCTTACTTGGAGTTGATGCAGACCACAAGGCTTGGATCCTCAATTATTCCTGGATTGTTGGCAAAGTCCTGGTACGTCACAATGTTCTCCATAAACTTTTCTGGATTAACAGAAAAAACAGCATGATTTTACTCCAGTGGAAGATGCTGTCCATTCCTTCATTTTCGAGCACATGTTGTAGATACATAGCACGGATTTGCTCACTCACCTTTGGTGATTTGGCTGGTGTCTCCCTCTTGTCCACAGAGGGACATGCTGACATCCATGTTGTAGGAGGCGGAATCTGACAGGTATTCTGTACCGCTGTCCATGGCCCCGCTGCCCACTGACTGAGGCGACTGGCTCCCTGAGCGGGAGCCCTGCTCCGGCCCTTGCTGAGACGCTCCCTCTGTCTCACTGCAGGGACAACAGACACTCAGTTCTTCTCCAGTAAAGGGCAACACTTCTTTGACAGCACAGCATAATTATTATAGAGTTATTTCATTGTAAATCCATCACTGTGGACACTGTGGGAATCGGTGACACTGCTGCCAGTCTCGTGAAGAATATCCAGTTTGTGTCTTTTTACCTCTTGGGGAAGTAGAGTGCAGCCACCTCAGGGTCCAACGTGGTCAGATCGTCCAAGTAAATATCTGCTGGTCCTAGATGGTGATTACGTTTACCTGCAACAAAATGACACATGAACCCAACTGGTGAACACTGACATACACTGACTGGAATAATTTTAAGTCTAAAATGAGACTTTAATGACACCTAAAGTGTAAGGACACAAAAAAAGTTACTTAGAAATATGTGTCACCTTTCTTCTTGTCCTGTTGCTCCACTTTGGAGGATGCCTCAGAAGAGTGTGCTAACCCCTCTGCAGCATCAGCATCTCTCCCTTCAGCTTCTGGTGCAGTTTCAGGCCCTCCAGGTCCAGCGTCCTCCTCCCCACCCTCTGCACAGGGATCTATCCCACTGTCCCCCTCACTGACAGGGGCACTGCTGGTGGATCCCTGTTCACTGTGCTCCAAACAGGCACCCTGCTGTTGTGACTGTGCTAACTCCGTGCTACTCAGACTTGTTGTTGTGCAGTCTTCGCTCTCTTTGATGGGTGGTTTTTGTGCGTTTTTTGGTTCAGTCACACTGACCACGCTATTAGTCATTGAGGGGATAATTATATCAGTCACAGTGCTATTATGCTCAACACTGGTTGTGCTTTCTTTGCTGCCAAGGGAATCTGTGCCATTAATTAGATTAGCTGAATAACAAGACAAGCTCCTCTCTTCCTGTAATGTGGATTCGAGCGCCTGTATCGAGTCCACATTGGTCTTCACTGACGGAGCAGCAGAACTGGAGAGTTCACTGGGGGTGGAATGAGCAATGTGAGAGTTTTTCTCCTTGGATAAAGGGGTTGTTCGCATAGTGTGGCTACCAAGGTCTAGGGACTGAGTCCTGGGTTGTGGTCTGACCACTGTAACGCTGCCCACTCTGCCACAGTTGATCACTGGCTCATAGCCCATGTCAAAGGAGTTCTGTCTCTCAATGGTGCGGAAATGTGAACTGCTGGAAGGCGAGATGCGCTGCAGCTCCACCAGTGTCCGCTCTGACTGGCACAGCTGTGAGGGGAGGGCAGAGAGGCATGACAATCTCAAGTCTACAGCATGGGCAGGCAGTAAAAGCATTTACATGTGTGTGTGTGTGTGTGTTACCATACCATGGGAAAACCTCCCCAGTTCCACTGTATCTGAGGTTCAGAGGACTGCTGGGATTTAACCAGAAGCTCAGAGTCGCTCTTAGGGGAGGATGGCCGGCTGCAGAACACGCTGCTGAGAAGATAAGAAGCCACTAAATAAATCGATCTGATTTTATCTCTCTGGGGTTGTTTAATTTATCATACAAATGAACCTTGCTCACCTTTCTGAGGGTGACTGCTCTCCATCTGAATGTGGATGAGTGTCTCTGGTCTGTGTGGCCCCGAGCTCTTCACTTAACTCGTCAGACAGCGAGTAGTACACTGATTTACTTTAACACACACAAAAAGATATGTTTTTTAACTACTGTTAACTTTGAAGGCATGAACACTGAACCACAGGACTCCCTGTGCAAATGCTGCTCCTATTAATCCTGCTGAGAATCGGCACCACAGTATGTGTGCAGCTCGATGCAGTTTTCAGCTGCTCTCCGCTCAGTTTTATTCTGGCAGCGGCAGTCCTGCACACTGAATTTAACAATTCAATAACTTTGAAATACCAACATCTAACAAGACCAGCAATAATAAAAACCCATTTCCCCAAGTGTGCTGCTTTAGATGCATCATTACTGTGTGCACTTGTGGATTCATTTACTAACAATATGCAAAAACCACTGCATTATTGAAGATGAAGCTCTTTCCTGTTTGCAGAATGCTAAGAGCGTCTCAGTTCGTCTGTTTTAATCACTGACCTGACTTGCAGTGGTGTGATGGGCTGCTCTTTAGCAGGAGCCTCCAGTCCAGCCCGATCACCTTCTCTCTCCTTCTCTCTTTCTCTCTCATCTGATGAGGAGTTGGCCTCTTCTCTCAGGTGAGTGTCAGAGCGAATGCGTTTGCGACGGCGTTTCTTCCTGCGGGTGCCAGACCCGGCGATGAAGGATCCCTCTGTGGTCTCCTCGATCTCTTCTGGGTCTTCAAAAGGAATTGGGGAGGTGCACAGATGGGCTGGGACTTGGGACTGAGGGGTAAAAAGAAAAGTTTAGAATGACGCACCAAACTGACGCACTGTTACCAAAGAATTGAGAAAACAGTTATCATCTCACCTCCATGTTTTCATTTTCCTCCACAAAAAAAGCCTCTCCATTGTCACCCAGCTTCATGTGTAGGTCAACCGATTCTCCATTTATCTCAATGTCCACCTACAATCACAGTGATGCACATATGTGTCAAAGACTGACCAAAAGCAGAGAGAGAGAGAGATAACTTCAGTAGAAAACACTGACAATTTTCTCCTTGGAGCGCAGAACGCCCAGCTTGCCAAAGCGGACGTGAAAGGGGGAACACTGGAACGATCCATCAGGCTGCCGCACCACAATGACGTCGATCCCTCCAGTAAGAGTGGCAGGGTTGAGGCCGCGGTACAGCTCCTTCACGGTCACGAATACTGTCTCTGCCAACTGGCCCACAATATTCATGGTTTGGGACTGGAAACAAAAAAACAAGAAGTGAGATCAGTGTCATGACACAGGAACAAAAAGTGTCTGCATTCAGCTGTCTGCGGTTTGATCCTTCACCCTTTTTTTCCACAGTGTCAACAGCACTCTCATCCATTTATGCTAAATATAAGAGTGTCTATTAAAGAATTCTAACTTCTCATTATATTGGTCATTCCAATTAACCAAATTAAAAAGCAGATGACATTCAAAACACATTCAGCTTGTACAACGTTTAGCATTTTTTCTGTGATACAGAGTACCGATACAACACAGTGTTCAATTAAGAAGCCATATGTTAAGAGTTTAACCTTTCCACTAAGGTTAACTTCAAATGAGGGCTGAACCTCTATTAAATCAACTGTCTTTAATGAATACAACTCGTCATGAAGGCAGCATGCTAATCCAATAAAGGCAGAAAATTATTATGAAATAATAACAACATTGCTGTTAGACTGCCCCGCTAATACAGATTAGCTTCCCTTTGTGTGAAGTAAATGGGAGAGCAAACAGTGTTTTATCCACTGTGAAAATATTTTTTGAAAAAGCTAAACAGCAACAAATATAGATTATAGTTAAAAACATGTTGGGAAGTTTGGAAGTGATTAAATCCATCTTTTTTCAATTAGTTTTGACTTTTGGACTTTACTTCGCTCTGGAGTTATTAAAAACTGTATTTCACGCGTCGGACACAATCACAGGTGCCTTCGCAGCATCGCACCTACAAATAGTATAATACTAATATTAGTGAAGCGTCATCTTTAATGCTCAATAATCATACAGGTTTAAACAGAATGAACAGACATATACCAAAAACAACAACAACACATTACTGACCATCATGACTAATGGGCTAAAGGTCAACAGCTGGGAGGGAAGATGACACGTATCTAGAGGTTTGTCACTAAGACAACAGAAACTATGATGATGATGATGATGATGATGATGTGAAAAGATTCACTTAGGTGGAGCTCCAGCATAGTTAGATGCAGAGCAAAACGTGATTTATTTGTCCACACAGTAAGACAAATGTGAGACCAAAGACAGCACGTATTCTAGCTGATTTTCAAATGTTAGTTCATTGTAAGTTAAGCTGAAAAAAGGGTCAATACAATCATGTCCCTTCGGTATCCTTTTCCCCTCAGCAGGCCACAACATGTCCAACAACAAGGAGCTTCAGTAAGACGAGAAGTCAAACTTTGCCAAAGGCTACTGAAAACATCACATTTGGCCTAGTTTGTACCTGCAACACTGCAGGGCTGTCAAAGTAGCTTTTGTGGCATTCAGGAACAAGTATGTGACTTCAGTTGGCGTTATGAGCACCTGTCCCATGCAATACTATTTTAAATTTAACTGAACCTGAAGTGAAGATTTTCATACTGAAAGAAAGTGAAGCTAAAAACTGGAGCTCAGAGGAGTCAACTTCAAGTCAATACTACAGCTCTGCAATAAATGATACCTTTGTGAAGCTTACACTGTTTTGTTTTTGCTGACACAACTTAGGAACTAAATGGATCACAAGAGACAGGTGTGTCAGGATTTGTCAGGTTCTACTGAGACCCAGAATTCAATCCAAGTCTAAACAACCGTAATCTACATAATCTGCTTTTACTGTCCTGAGGAAGAACAGCACAAAGTCTAGGTAAACGTGGGCGGCTGAAAACATAAAGAGTGGCTCAAACCTGTCTACAGCATCATCTGTACATAGTCCACATTATCAGTCTCATGTCTTACCCACATTGAAGGATGTGGATGTCCCCTCCCAACCAGGCAGTGCTCCCTTGACCTCCCTTCTGCCATACGACACCACTATAAAGGCTTTTCCCAGCACAGGAGCTCAGGAACAGTCCCAAGAAGAAACCTCCATTACCTCCATTTCCACCAGAGGAACCTGTCAACTCCTTCCCCCAGGATGCTCAGCTACATCTCACTGCTAGAGCCAATTAACCCCCCATATCTGGTTGGAAATATAACTGCTACATTTTGTTAGCTTTGATAACTGGGTCGTGGCTACAAAAGGTCGTGCAGTTGATTATAACTGCTAAGCTAAATAGAACTTTCCACTCGATCGGTGGTCATCAGAGATGACAGCGCTCCAGTCCTCTCCGGTCTGAGCTGGGACGCAAAATATAGCAATCCACGAGAGAGTCCCAGTATATTCAGTCACACACCGATGCTTCCTCTATCTCACACAATTTCACAGGCACACACACACTCTCCTGTCACACTGAATTCATACTTCCCCACTTGCACTGCACATGACAGCCAGACCAGCAGTTTCTGAAAGGCTCGGACAGACTATTCAAACACGCTTGGCATGAAAACGCACACACACACAAGCTGAGCGATCACACAGTTTCTGGGCTTGACCACAGCTCTCTGGTCCATCAGAGATGAGGGGGATTCTCCAGCAGTCACGCTCTACCAGCACTGGAAAATCCCTCAAAAGCCAAGCCGACTTGGGAAGAGCTCAAGCAAATAACTTTTTGACAAAAACTTTGATGGATATCACAGCCCGTGCTGCCTACGGAGGAGGACATGACAGGAAGGTAGGCCTCAGCTGGGAAACAATGTCTAGCAAAAAGAGTATTCATAAGAGTTGATGTAGCCAATCAGTTTGTGCAGTATAAGCAAACAGAGAAAGAAAAAGCAACGCTCTGGCCAATCATGTGACTGATCCCAGCGCACAAATGTAAAATATGAGCGTGGAGCTCATGGCCTTCTGATGTGAGTTACCTCTTTCTGGACCCGTTCGGGCTCCTGTAAGCTGATTCGGAGTGATACTTGTCTGAAACTGCCAGGTCAGCTGTATTTAGAAAGCGCAAAAGGACAAAAGCCCGCAGGAGACAATAGTGGTCGAAGATGATAAAGTGTAGGGAGGCAGAAGTGTGACAGCAGAGACAGATAGGGAGAGTCAAACTGATGTACAAGGACCAAATGTTTCTAATGTATTAAACACATTCCTGTACTTTCCCCTCGTCCGTAAACCGGCACAGTTCCAAGATTCACTGCCTCCATGCTCACTCAGCGAGGGATTCAAACCAATGATGTTGACACTATCTGCATCATACCATTGTTTTCATTGTGTATTAATCATTTCTTGACTAACTGATTAATCATTTTGTCTATGAAAGGTCAAACACTTGTTCTGAAAGGCCAACATGACAGCAATGTAAAACTGACAGATTCATATTAAAATGCCATAAGACTCTTAGTGAAGATTTGAATGGTGATTAAGCAAAACCTTGACATATTTGCTTAATCAAGTATCACAATGATTGCTGGTGACACACTATTGCAGATGTGCTTTAGTACGCAGGTTTCTCAATGTTTAGAGCCAGCCAAGAGTGTGGAGACAGTAGTCTTGGCTTTTACTGGCCATTTCCTCTTGAGACACACAGGTCACCTCACTCTAATGCAACACTGAGATTCAGCGGATCTGTTGCATATAAAACTGTTTGTTCCATCAGACTTTACGATTACATAACATGTGTCACCATCACTGACAGCACTGAGAAAGTCAGTGCCCCGGGGTGCAGGAAAATTGGGGGAAGGTCTTGTGCTGAACAGCGATCTCCTATCGGATTGTTTTCAAAATGCTACATGTATTAAAGGAACTCTTATTCAGTTTAAGTTAGCCATGTGCTGCTACATGTCAGATTATTAGAGTAACGCGCACAGACAACTTCCGCACACCGTCATCGTATGGCGCAACCCAGTGAAACTCTCGACCCTCAAACACCAGCAAAGAAACACGCCTGCTCTGCTCTTCATTCAAACGATTTCAAACTAAAGACACGTCTTCTTTATGGAAACAGCTATAGCTACCTGTTCACACCTTCGCTACAAACTTGCTTTGTTTGACAGCGAAGTCAGTGTTGAAACATATTGACGATTTCTTAACACGACGTGCAAGAGACAGCGAGTAAAAAGTAATTTTACAAACCGACAAAACTCTGTAAGCTCTCACTAATTAACATGTTTCACGACGGTTTAAGATGTTACAGACAGTTTATTCTTTCTACGCTGATGCTGAGACAGTGGAGACGGCAGTTTACCTCACGGGTGACTTTTCAGATTGAGATAACGATGACCATCCTGGACGCTTCCTAGTATGCTGCGCCTGCGCAGAACACAAGCCACTCACTCCAACAGCCAATGAGCACACTGGAAAAGAGCACATGACCCGCCTCTCGGGTTATTTTGTAAACAAAGCGTTCAGCCATGCATACAGTCCTTCAGTTTTTTGTTTTTCCTTATGGTAATATTTCACATTCCATCTAATCTATAAAAACTTCATTAACATATTATTGTTTTTGGCTGTTGATGAGCGCCATCTCGGTGAACAGAGCCTCTTAGTTTAACTACAGCAAAGCCCTCACGAAACCCTGGACACTGATGCGTGAAGTATAATTGTTGTTAACTCACATGACAAATCAATTAATTAATCAGCATCCAGTAATTCAATACTATTGATTCCGAAATTATTATTACATAAACATGTATTTACTCGTACATTTAACAAGCTTTGCCTATAGTACCTAAGAAAGTAAAGCTTGCATACCAGAGGACTGTGAAATGTTTGCAGCAAACACAAACAGCAGTCCTTCACTAAAGTGCTCTGCTCTAATTCACATGATGTTGTGCTAAATTCAGTCTCTGGGTGGAAGCTTTTCTATTTGGTAAATCCACAGGTGTCACTCTGCAAAATCTGTCTGTGGCAGCAGAAAATGCATGGTGTTAAGCTGTGTATGTATAATCTGTAACACCAAGAGGGTTCATAACACTGCTACTGTGCTGAAGTGTCACTGCATTAAACACTGCACTGGAGGACTTTTTATAGGAGTTTGATGCCAGGATCCGCAGGAAAAGTCATTTTCATCAAATCAACAAGACAGACAGCAAGTGATAGTAATGTTATTTTGTCACTGCTCACCACTGTGAGACACGCTCTGTCTGAGTATATGATGAACTGCGAAGATTATTTGCTTCCCCAATACACGTGTGTGTGCCTCACAACTTGATGCATACACAACCAGACCGCGCAAGTCCCCATCACTATTCGTCAAAGAGTTTTCAGTATTTCAGAAATGATAGCTAGTGAAGCCCAGCAGAGGGCATCACTGCACCTGCACCGAGCCTCGGTAAGCAGGGACGCCTCCTCTGTTCCGCTGAGCTCTTCCATTCATGCTCTATTTTTCTCCCCATAATTTAATCTCCATATTCCTAGAATACACGCTCAGATGAAGGACACAAACATAGAGATATGTAGTAAATTGTAATCTGTTTTATATTCACAAGACCGAGTGCTTTACGGTGAACATGACAGCACACACAGCACAAGACTAAATGGTAATTTTACAATTAAATAAAGACACACCGACACATTTGATGTATTATACTGATATAATGGACAACACATGAAAAGGGGTATGGGGCTGCTAAAAAAAAAAATGCTTTTTGCAAGATATCCAACCCAAAAGACACACACTACTCCTACTGCAGCACACATTACACACTGCTTTGGGACACACATGTTACACATGTATTCATTTTGCCTAGACAGTAGGTATTTAATAGTTTATCAATATTTGGACAGAAACCTGGCGAAATATTTCTAACTACACTTGAAGTGACAAACAGTTTTGCCAGAGCAAGCAGCGGCCAAAACACGTCAGAACACATTTATTCACACTGAACAATGGTCAAGCATGTTTTCCTTTGATGCTCCTTTAATAAAACATGCTGAGAAAAAGGAGTGAGCGGTCACCAAACAGATGTTGCTCCCATGACATAATTCAAGGTGTTCCCTGCACGTTCAAGGCAAACTGCCTATTTAAGGAGACTCATAGTCTCACAACAGAAACACTGGCTTTCAAAAGTGCTCTGCATCTGCTCACAACTCCGGCACCATCCGAGCCTCCTCTAAACGTTTAGGCCTTTTTCTCTAAATAAGGCAGCCTTATCGTAGTTCCTGTCATTTCTGCCTTTTTCCCAAACATCCCGGGCAGCGTCTGTGGCAGTAGCAGACTACAGCCTGTGCATTCTTTTGCCTTGTATGGAGAAACGGCCTGGCCTGAGATGTCTCCGTACGGGACAGGGCGGCCTCTCCATTGGCTGCGCCAGAAAGGGGCGGGACCCACCGGGAGGCTGATTCTTTAAACAAACTTTCCAGTACGACTGCCTGCTTCCCTTTCGTACTGCTGTATCGGACCCTGACAAAAGGAGTTTGAAGGACGTCCAGATATTCCTACCTGAAGCCAAGGTGAGAAAAGAAGCTGTTTTTCTTTACAACTGGAGTGTATACAGAGATTATATGATGTAAAAAATGGCTTTTGTAAAGACTGGATGGGTGAAGCCTCTTGAGTTGGGTGGTACAATGCTCTACTGTCAGAGCTGAGAAGGGGAGCATAGAGTTACAGAGAGCCTCTGAAGTGATCACAGATACCAGATCAGCTCCGACAGAGCTTCTGTTGATCAAGAGAGACCTGCAGAGGATGCTCACCTTACACACAGTCATATGCTTGTATATGTGGTGTATAAACGTGCTGTATGCCTGTGTGTTTACTTCCAGCTCATCACTACGGCACATTAAAACAGAGGAATTTCTGAGTGCTGCTGACCCATTTACAACTCTGGTTTAAAAAAAAAGCTGGGACGCTGCATAAAACATCGATAAAACAGAATGGGATGATTTCCCCTCTGACACATACTCAATTGAAATCAGCTCACAGGCAATATTTTTAATGTTTTACTGGGAAAGATGTGGAATGCTCCAAAAACACCTGTTTGGAACATTCCACAGGTAAACAGGCTCATTGGTAACAGGTGATAGTATCATGATCAGGTATGGAAGGGGCATCCTGGAAAGGCTCAGTCGATCACAAGTGAGGATGGAGAGAGGTTCACCACTTTGTGAACACATGATTGATAAAGGATATTAGTACATGAGCTCAGAAACACTTTGGAAAACTGAACGCATTCTGTTTTTATTTATGTTTTACACAGTGTCCCAACTTTTCTGGAACTGGGCTTGTAGATCTCATACAATTACACACACACTCTCTTAAACACAGAGACATACACACCTCTGCTTTTTTTTTTTTTTTTTAATAGGCGATGAAGTTTAACTTCCACTTCACTCTCTGTTTGTTTTTGGAATTCCTCAGTGTTAGTCTTCACTTGAGTAGTGGTGACCTTTATGACCTGGAGTTAGGGTGAGGGGATGACAGCCTGAGTGTTTGATGACATCAAAGTGTGTGTGTGTTCTTGCTGGACGATGGAACAGAGGAGCTTTGTTATCCCCGTGGATAAAAGGCTCCACTGAGGAGCTGTGGTGGACGGAGAACAAATACAATTAGTCAGTACGAGCCAGGATGAGGTCAGAAATAGTTGTTGTCTGCCTCTTTGTGAATCATTGTTGATTCACAAAGAACGCAGAAGATTTGGAGCTGTTGCTACGGCACCTGGACTGCAAATCAAACTGCTTTTCTTGCACCTGGAAAATGTGAAATAATCACGCCAGTCAAAGAATCTATCTTATTGATTGGCTGAAGCAGGTAGAGTTAAAGCCCAATCAGCCCCTCTCAGGAGACAGTACCCTACTTTATCACTGGAGCCACACAAGAATGCACAGCAGAGATAACTGCATTCCCGGGCCTAAAATTGTTTACACTGGAGCCTCTTTATGTGAATCCCCACAAAATTCTCTGACAAATATCACACAATTGCAGTGTAAATTGCTGCAAGCGTCCACATGATGAAAATGTGGTGTATTGTGAGAAGACTGCACCGTCCGAGCAGCAGAGAGAAGCCCTAATCAGATTGAGGAATTCCTCTGTTTCTGAAACCTTAAATTGGAGCGAGACGGCGTTTTGTTTCCAGCTTCCTCAGAGACTGTGACATGGAGAACGGAAGGGCTTCGGGCCAACAACACACACCTTCCAGATTTCTTTCATTTTTCTGGCACATGAGGGGACAGAAGCAGCCAAACAGTAGTCAAATGAAAGGAAAGTTGGATCCAATGTGTGTGTGTGCAGTGAAAGGAAAGGCAGGAGTGAAACCACTGCTGACAAAAACTGTATGTGGTATTAAGAGCAAGTGTACTACATCTCTGCTGACATGCTGTGTTTAGCACATAAATCAATGAATTCTCCACCTGTAGCATTTATTTGAGAGCCCAAACATACAGGCCCATGTTTGGCTATAATGTCTTTGTGTAAATGCCACGATGGACAGTTCCCAGAGCCATCATTTGCATTGACAGTGAAGGTTATAATTCAACCATAGTGGTATCACAGCATTCATTTGTATATAGATCACCAGAAGAAGAAACGTCTATATCCTCAACAGAAGAAGATTCGAGATAAAGAGATAGGCAAAGCTGCTCCAGGCTGCCTTCACTGGCTTTACTGTGAGACCTGAGTCAGTCATACAAGCAACAGAGACACAAAACTTTAAGACTACTCCAGCCTGTGAGACATGATGATGGACAGTGTCACACAGACAGCGCCATGGAGGCAGATAATTGTTGACTAAAAATATTTGTGTGTTGGAATATACCTTGGTGCACCTATTACTGTAATGTGCTATAAAAGCCATTGATTTTAATTATTATTTTAATGGATAAGTAATTAGAAAGGAAGACAATAGATTTTAAAGTATACATGTACATAACATTACACTGAAATTACCTGAGCCTACTGGTGATCAACACTGCAATGTAATCTGTCTTATCCTTAACAAAGCCTGTATTCATTTGAGGAAATTTCAGTGACTGTGGTCTTCAAATGCGAGCATTTGACATTTGGGGATCATCTCTTGTTACAGTTTTCCAGTGAAGGACTAAGCTCAGTGTCTCCGAGGATGCATTTGAGTCATGCTGAAGTCACAGTTCACCTGAGTGAATGATCTGATCGTGTGAGTGAGCCACATGCAGTGCTCACATCACCTCAGCACCTTTCAGGGCAGGATCAGAAAAAAGCACTGGCACAGAGGGCTAGGGTGCAGGATACGGAAGTCGTTGTTTTGTTTTGTTTTTGTATATATTTACTTTTCAAGGGTGAACATGAGATATAGTTAAAAGAGCAGGCACTAAAAACTACAGCTTCAGATTTCTTTGTATATGAATTTCTACATATACCCAATCATATTTATGACGGCACAAAATAACACAAAATAGATAAATAATCAAATAAATGCTCATATAAATAAATAAATGTCATACCTCATATGTCACCCATCAGCAACATTCACCTGCTGCTGCCCACTGGGTATAACGCAATCACAGAACACACGCGCACACACGCACGACAAATCCTGGTAGACCAGAACATGAGTGACGGGTCTAATTGTGGAAGGATGTGAAGTTAGCTGCAGTGAGCACTGTGCAGACATGTCATTTTCACACCCATCACTGTATCTGACATTCAGGGAGAGTGCCAGTCTCTCTAGAGGAAGCGAGAGGCAAAGTGTCTCCTGCTTGGGGCAAGCATTTGAAAGAGCTACATGCAGTGCTCCAGTTTTAGCACTGTAATGCAAAATCAGACTGAAGACGTCTTTTAAATGAATGCTGAGATCTGTACTCATGTCAGCCGCTGTTATCCAGCAGTATGCCCAGGCTATTCTGTCCCTGATGGTTCAGTGCTATTAGTGTGATCCACGCAACGTGCCTTTTGAATACACACAGGCCCAGATCCAGCTGCCACCATGTCGAGCAAGCGTGCCAAGGGAAAGACCACCAAGAAGCGCCCTCAGAGGGCCACCTCCAACGTCTTCGCCATGTTCGACCAGTCTCAGATCCAGGAGTTCAAAGAGGCGTTCAACATGATCGACCAGAACAGAGACGGTTTCATCGACAAGGAGGATCTGCATGACATGCTGGCTTCTCTGGGTACGCTTCCATACAAGTGTAGAGCTTGGCACTGCTTTTAAAGGGGCATTCCACCCATTTTTCACTTTAGTTTACCCATCATGATGAGTACTACTCGACCTGTGAACAGTTGTGTAATATATTCGGTCGCTCCGGTAAGAGCTCTCTAAAGTCCAAGAAAAACTGAGATAATTCAGTTTGTGCTCAGAAAAAGGAGGAGTGAAGCGTTCAAAGAGTTGGGCATTTATTAGATGTGGGGTCTAACAAAAGATGACACCGAGCTGCATTATGGGATATGAGTTGGAGCTGCAACAATTTGTCAAATCAAATCAATCGATCAAAAGAAAATCAATGGCAACTTTTTTGATAATCAGTAAAGTATTTCAGTCATTTGTGAAGCAAGGTTGATAAAAACAAAAGAATCTGTGTGGGTTGATTTGGTGGTTTGCATCCTGTCATGAATTCTTCATTAGTTCAGACAACAAACTAAGTTGCACACAGTTTCTAGCAACAGCTTTCAATTCAATTCAATTCAATTCAATTCAATTCAATTCAATTCAATTCAATTCAATTCAATTCAATTCAATTCAATTCAATTCAATTCAATTCAATTCAATTCAATTCAATTCAATTCAATATACCTTGATTTGTCCCGCAAGGGGAAATTCCAATTTACAGCAGCATCAGTAAAAGATAGAATTAGGTAAAAAACAGCAAGTATATACAAAAGAGTGTAATAAAAATAAACATTATCTTAAATTATAAATTGTATTTGCGGACTAAAGAAACTCTTCCTGGTGCTGTATAAAAAGTACATACATGTAACAGCGTTGTTCACCCTCAGGAAAGAACCCCTCTGATGAATACCTGGAGGGGATGATGGCCGAGGCACCAGGGCCCATCAACTTCACCATGTTCCTCACCATGTTTGGAGAGAGGCTCAACGGAACCGACCCCGAAGACGTCATCCGCAACGCCTTTGCCTGTTTTGATGAGGAGGGATCTGGTGAGTTATACCGTATACACAGGTGGTGGCGCTTACACTACCAGCGTTTGCAACTTTATCTTACATGTCATCTGTGGCCAGGTGTGATCCACGAGGACCACCTGAGGGAGCTGCTGACCACCATGGGCGATCGCTTCACAGATGAAGAGGTGGACGAGCTGTTCCGTGAGGCGCCCATCGACAAGAAGGGCAACTTCAACTACGCAGAGTTCACCCGCATCCTCAAACACGGTGCCAAAGACAAGGATGACGAGTAGAGGGAGAGTCCGGACGCCTCGGGCCCCCTGCACACACACTGCATCTCAAATCAGTCACTCGTCCCTACATTTATGCACCTTGTAGGTTGGAGAGAAATTGAACAGAAAGAGCACATAATGTAGCAAAGTCTCCTCTAAAAGGTTTGAAGTGGCCGCTGTGTAAGTTGTTTTGTGAAAGGTGGGAGCTTGGGATTCATTTGGGATCCACAGAAATATTTTGCAATACATTATTTGTATCATCATTGAAGGTTACCATGAAGAGAGGTGTGTCTGCATCTCATAAGCTGCAGCCTCAGCCACTGTGACTGCAGTTGCTCTGACTTTTGTAGATTGTTGCAGGGAGCCTGGTTGGACTTTTGAGATGCATCAAACATCATGCATGTGGGTGCGCGGGGGGTTTTGGACTGCCACGTTCAGTGCTTCATACAGTCCCTGCAATGTTTACCTCTTCCTGCCAATTAGCCTTCACACCTGCACAAGCACTGCAGTATCTGTAATATTTGTATCCCTGTATGTTGGAAATGGATATAAAAACAATCGTTCTGATTTTGTTTATTAAAAGTGACGAGTCCTTCCACCTGATGAAATGGTTAGTAGAGCTTTTAGTCTAAACTCATATCAGCTGGGTGTGTGTATTTGATGAAGGATCGCTCAGGCAAATAAAGTACATTTATTCATGCTGTTTACCGCAAAAAGTGAAGATGTGTTTTGGGGTGTTTGTTGTTGTTGTACCATTTCTTTCAAGCGAGCATCTCCTACTTCACATTGCCTCACCATGAGTGTTTGTGTTGATGTTTTAGCTCTTTGTCCTACAAAGCAGGATACTGCTGTAACTTACATTAGTGCCAACATCCTTTCCTTTACAATGTTAACACAACTTAATGTTCTCTACTGCAATTAGAAAAAATGTTTGGAGGTAGTGTGAACATCACTTGTAGTAAATTTGCTGAAACATGCAGTAACATTAGTACAGTCCTGTTAGTTTAACTTTCTGTATGCAGAGCATACTCTGCGGATAGCTCTGAGATAATCTGATGATTGAAAGCATAATCAATTATTTTTATTATTTTGTACACTTCAAGCTTTAAAGCACCTAAAAACTTTGCTTTAAGTCTTAGATACTTTCCTACAATGTTAAATACCCATAATATCAGAAGTTTGGAAAAAACATCAAAACATTTGCTTCATTGGACAGAATTGATGTGGTTTGATCACATCTGATTGTATCCCACAGCAGACATTTTGACTCCTCATAGTAGCATGAGCACAGACATTAAGGATAACATTAATGATGGCTCTGTTTTAATAAAGTATCCCAGTAAGCCATGACAGTATGACAGTGTGCCTGTTTGCACAAGTCAGAATGCCTTCCCTGAAAATGAGGTCCTATTGTAAAAGGGTTAATGAGACAATGTTTTCATGGTCTTAAACATCCAGCAATGATGCAGTTTGAGCTTTTTTTAGGCAACAGAAGACTACGAAATAGCACTTATGAAAAAACTGAACTTTTATTTCCTTAAAATGCTTATACAAAACACACATTTAAAGTTTAAGGCATATATTGCACAGACTATTGAGAAGTTTTTATATTAAAAAAAAGGGAGATTATCCCTCAGTCGTAGGTTTAAGGCACAGCAGCCAGTCTTACTGCCAAAGGTCAGTCATGAGCGTGAAAAACATTTCTGAATGTGTTCGACTGTGAAGAAACGACACAGTTTGAGATAAAGTTCATGCCAATACAAAGAAAATAAAAACATGACCTTGAAAATATTTACATGCATCATCACATTGTCTGATCTGATTGGAGCGCCATTCTGCAACTAAGATCACATATAAACCTTGCTATAGAAAACAAAAACAGAAAAACCTGCCTGCCTAATCTTAAGCCAGCCATGTCCAGTATCATAACCGATAAGGTGTTGTCACAGTGGAATGGTGTAGTATGAACAATAAAAATATTACTTTAATACTTAGTATTCTACACATGACCCAAGCCTGACATGATCTGTGTAAATTGAGGTATAAATGCACATCAGTCTGGTGAGTACCTGTAACACAAAAAGAAAAAAGTCCTCCGCTGACATCTACAGAGTGGAACTGGCATTGTGGGGGGACAAACAACAAAACAAAAGATGTGGAAATGCAAGAAGAGAGTTCATATCAAGGGAAGTTGTTCTGAGGGTGGGGGTCAGTGCTCAGCAGTACTCCGACTAAACATCAACTTTCTCCTTCCGTGTCGTCGTTGCACATGCGAAATGTAACCGTTTGAACGAAGCCCGGCTCAGTGACACTGGTAAACATGACAGCAACTTTTCCACACGATGCTACTGTTAATCCAGGTGGCCTTCAGCCAGATGTTGTGGTTTATGATAAGACCGTTTCATGGAAACTACAGCTTTATGGATGATTAGAAATTCTATACAAACCATTTCTAAAAATAGCTGGAAAGTACTGATGAAGAAAAAACTAAACAAACCCCCATCCCCCGCAAATTTCAGCTATTTCGGTACATGTGCTACATTTGCTTTACTGAGACACTACGCATCAATTCATCGTTCCACTAGTAAGACATTCAGCTTTGAAAAACACTGACCAAATCCTAAGGCCCCAAATCGACAGGGAAATCTGGATAATTCATATATTGCCCCCAAAATAAGAGGACCAACGTTTAAAGCATTTTGCACCACAGAGATAAAAGGCGCCATGCCTCACAGCAAGTGTAACGTTTCAGCTCAGGAGCTGTGAGAGCTTGATGGAGGACCCAAGCTGCTCACCTCTCCGCTGAAATTGATTTCTGTAACAGATCCAATGTGACCTTCTCCCCCTCGTCCCATATCCACAGCCCCCCTCCCCTTCAACAGTGATCGCAGACAATTCCACACAACCGATCACGGTCGCATAAACAGACATAACTGCTCCATTCTCAGCAACAACACAGAAAGCGTGGCTCGTTTTCATAGATCGGAAATGGCAAACAAACAGACATGCGGTACTCAAGAGCATGTGTTGAGTGGTTGGGATGACAGTTCATGAGGGCTGCTGAATCCCCTTAGCTATAAAAAGACAGGAAGATGGGTGGGGTGTGGGATGGGGACAGACACATCGAGGCGAGTCATTCGGTCAGGCTTGCTGCAGTACAATCAATTTCCTTTCAGCTCATCTCCAAGGAAAAAGAGGGAAATGTAGTGGAATAAACGACAGGCTACAGCTTGAAAAAAAATCATGTGAATTGCACAACTATAGAGAACTATGACGCTGATGCTGTACGAGGAAAAAAAACCCCTCATGTCTCATTTCTATCCTGGGAGGGGAACAGATGATGGGCAGTCCAGCCAATGATATCAATGTCTTTTGTACATTCAATACAGTCCAGTACTGCTACTGAAGAGGCCATCTGCTGGTGCTGATAATTACACCAACTGTACAATTAAGGGATATCCTCCTCCTCCTCGCTCATATATTGTCATGTGGAAAGTGATTTGAAAAAGTCATCAAAAGCTTTGTACAACACATTGGCTCTGCGCTGAGGAATGTTCTTAAAGAGAAACGGCATCAAAAAGGGTCTTACCAGCAGGTGCCTCCAACAAAGAACAGCATATGTTAAACAATAAAAAGCTGCTTGAAACAGCAAGTCTCTGTAACACTTCATGTCTGTGACTTCATCCTGGGTCACGCATCTCATTTCATTGCCTGTAATCTGCAGGAACAGGCCATAATGACAAAAAGGGACTGGTGATGAAGATACATTCTCCTATATACAGTGTTGTCCAGCCAGAGGGAATGTTTGGCTCCTCTCCTCCACAGATGTATATATATAAAAAAGGTGCTTTCAGCTCCTAGTTCACAGTTTCACTCACTGAGTGCAGGCTGTGCTGCGGGCCCCACACTGTGGTGATGGGGGTCTTCACTGCTTGAAGAGAGCTGGGCTGCCTCGTATCAGCATGAACCATGCTCCAAACGCTGGGCACCACTGCTGAACTCCTCTGTGCCCGACTATTCATACTGCCACTGCTACTGCTGGTGCTGGTGCTGCTCGTGGACGAGGGCTGAGGAGGAGGAGGAGAGGGGTCTGAAGTCAGGTCCAGAGGAGGAGTAACCGTTGGCATGGAGGAGGATGCTGGGGCTGAAGCAGGGGGAGGAGTTGGAGCTTGGGCAGAGGCAAAGACTGGGGTGTGAACAGGTGATGGAGATGACGCCCCGCTTGAAACAGGTGATGAACATGGAACTGTGACTGGGATTAAGGGGGATTTGTGGAATGGCAGGTAAAGTGGGACTCCTGTGGCAGTTGTAAAAGATGCGACAGCTGGAGAAGGAGCAGCTGGAACAGGTGCGATGCTGTGGGATGAAGCATGGCTTGGGGCAGTGACGGAGGTGGAACTTGTGGCTGGGAGAAGGACTGCCGATGGCACTGAGACTGGCCTTGGAGCCAGCACCGCTGTGTTCGTGGGACATGTGATAGGCAGCGTACATGAGACTGAGCCTGAGGCTGGAGCTGGAGCTGAGGTGACAGCGGGAGCAGCAGCTGGTTTCTGAGAATTCAGTGGTCCTAACAGTGAGGCGGACACTGGCACTAAGGTTGGCAGTTGAGCTGGGATGAGCTGGGGCTGGTTTGGACCGGAACCTCTGGCAGTGTCCTTCTCCAAGGGGCTCCAGATAACCTTATTAATCGGGAGAGGAGACACCCTTGGGGCTGAGACCAAGAGTGGCGCTGGGACTGGCACCGAGGCTGCTATGGACAGAGGCACTGGAGCCTTTGCTGAAGTTACAGCTGACACTGGAACAGCCATAGCCTTCTCCATCAGACTCTGCACCCGGGAAGGATCCATGACTTGTTGGCTGTCCTCTGGAGGTGGTGTGGGTCCCATGTCACTGCTGTAATCACTGAGCTGGGCCTCCACTAGTTCAGTCTTTACAGTCTCTTTAGGTCTGTCCTGGCTCTCCTGGAGTCTCTTGAGGTTCTCCTGCTCCGCTGCCCTCTGTAAAGCTGCATCTACCAGGAGCCTCAAGTCGCTGAAGTCCTGGGTGGGGAACAGCTCTGGAGGAGTTGGAGGAGGCGTGTTGAAGAGGCCACTGGTGGGGCTAGCTGCCATTGTTGTGCTGGTGAGACAAGCACCCTGTTCCTCCGCTTCCCTCAGCAGACTCTGCGTATCCAGCCTCATCAGCGCCTGCACCGACCCCTCCTTACCAGGGTAGCCTGCTCCTGTCAGAATAGCCGTTGCCGTGTTCCCAAGAAGACTGAGGTCCAGTGTGGGGACAGAGCGGATGACAGACGGGCGCTGCTGGGATGAGTTGCTTTCTGGAGAACTTGCTCCACCTCCATTAGACGAGTGACCTTCACTTTTACCACCAACCTTGCGGGAGATTGTGAACTTGGTGGGATCTTTGCCGTCCTTGCGAAGCAGGTCGGGGAGGAGGCGGCGGCGTGCATTGATGAACCAGTTACATATCTGAGGAAGGAGGAGGAACGTCTGGCATGAACAGACCTGATACTGACAGCTTGCATGGATGTTACATTTTTTTAAAAAAGATCAAGGAAAACACAATTTTCAGATTCAGATACATTTTTTGCCGACAGCTTCAGTCACTTAGACAGATCTATAACTCATCCCCTGCATCACATTCAAGATCTGAAAAACAATCTGAGGCCTGTGATCTTAGTAACCACCTACACATTTCCCTTCATCTACATCTGCAGCTCGGGCCCGACTTACCCCCTCTAGTGGTGCAGCCTCCCACACGAGGAAGAAAGAGAGTGAGACAGACAGAGATGAGAGCCCTCAGACAGCTGGCAATAATGAAGGTCTGAGCTCAAATATGCTGAGCCACAGAGAAGCCAGCCAAAGGCATTCCAGTGAACTGACTACATAACAAGAAACTCTGCTGCCGCCTCACGCTGCTCTGTAACGCTGCTCTATCACAGCCTGTCTCTTTGTGCGTGCTTGTGTTGAGAGGGAAAGAGGAAATGTCTCCTACTGATGCAATGAAGTGAAAAGGGAAGGCTGGGAAAGTGTCATTCTCAGCAGTACACTGCGGAGATACCATCTGATTATGGGCTTGCTTTCAGTTCTCCAGCTGTTGTTGATGTTGATAAAAATTAGTCTCACTGTCATGTCACAGGAGTCAGCACAGTGTAAGAGATATTGTGACTGTAGCACCTTTTCTTGGCTAGAAGGCTTAATTTAGTCACGACCTGATGCACAGGTCATGGTCACGCTTTTGTGCTATAAAAATAATAATTTGAGGATTTGTTCCCACCTGCTAAAGGGCGTCGCAGTCGTAAAACAAAATATTCAGCATCAAAGCAACCTTGACTAAATTTAAAGCACTGCTTCTTTTACTGTTCTTAAAGGGGGACTAGACAAAGCATTAAACTTCTGTGAAAGCTGTCAAAGCTTGGAGTTTCATAAAGCTTCATAAACAAATGGAAAGTAATAAATGAAAATGTCACATACTATATGAGTTCCTCCCACCAAAGTGCAGAAAACATCACTAGTGTCATTTCCTCTTCCAAGAACACAGAGAACAAAACTAAACACACACAAATCTGCCTCTCACCTGCAGCACAGAGAGGTTGGTCTGGCCTGACAGACTGAGCTTCTCCTGCTCTGACGGGTAGGCGTTGAAGCGATGCTCGTACAGCCAGCTTCGCAGAATCTGCACTGCCTCCTTGGGCAGGTTGCCGCGGCGACGGCGCTTCCCAAAGAGCCCTCTTCCTGACAGGTCGAGCGGGGAGCCGTCATCGCTGTCCGACACAGCCGAGGAGTGCTCCTCTTCCAGAGCTGAGGACGAGGAGATGGGTTGTCAGTGCACTGTTACTGCTCCACATGCGTTGTTTAGTGGTTTACATTAAATCTGCTGCTCAGTTTGTACACAGTGTTGTCTTTTCATACGTCCTTATGAACTGTGGGACGGTCTCTGCTGATCTGCTGTGTGAATGGCTGATCACTCATGCTGGCTTCTGCAGAAAGGGGTATGGTTTGATCCACATTTATACAAAAAAAAAAAGTGTAAGCACTTTTTTCACACTACTGGGAGCCATGTGAACAGAGACTGCTCACACACAAAATCAAATAATTTGCACTGATTTAACACTTAGCAGTGAGCAAGTGCCCAGACCTCATCAGTTACTTTTAACCTCCTATTTTTAAAGTGAGGTTCGCGAGAGCTTCAGAGGGCTGAGCATGTTTAAACACTGGCTTTGTGGTTGGAACTTTGTTGTGGGGTTTTTGTCAGTCTACGGTCGGCCACTGGAGAGAATCTCCCCTCAAAATGGAGCATGCCTGATCCCAGGGGTGGGCCACAGAATGCAGTAAATGTCTTTCTCTGGGGCTGGGTGAAACCTGACCCCCGGGGCAGCGCCTGTCTTCACAAAGAAGATTGTGTGCATATCAACATCACAGTAGCTAGTGGCCCAGGAACCTATTGACCATGCAAAGGGGGCCGTTGTCGCCTCATGCAACGTTGGCTCAGGACTGCTGGAGCAGCTGACAAATCTTTTGAATTCTGCATTCCTCGACAACGAGGGAAGTCCTGAACCAAGTTGGAAAAGTGGGGGAAAGTAAAAATGTGCAAATTCAAAGTTGATGCATTTCTCCCAGTCTCTGTAAATGAGCTGAATACCCCTAGCACCTAAAACTGTATGTCAGAGCAGCGGCTGGGCTTTACTGATTATCAGTTTGCAGTGGAAACATGTTTCATGGCAAGATTTATCATCCTGAATGAAATTCTTTGTCCCAATTCATGATTCTTGTGTGAGTGAAAACCACTCAGAAGCATTTGTTTGTCTCAGATCTGAAATATCAGCTGGTCCATCGCACTGAACATCACTTTGATTTTTTGCAGTGTGATTTTGCTTTTGCCACAAATATTCCAGTTAATATTGTTGATTATTGGACAGCAACTAATGATTATATTCATTAGCTGATGAATCCAGAAAATAAAGATGACTGAATGATTTGCCCACAGCCCAGATATGAAGTCATAGATGAGTGAAGAAACCTGAAAATATTTAGTCAAGAAGCTGAAATCAGAGAATAGATCGTTAAAATTGTCGATTAATTAAATAGGGGACATCTAATCGATTAATGATTGATTTCAGTCACAACGCCCAGCTCTACATTAAAACTCTTTACGGCACAATTTCTGGACTAAAATTGCAAATCCACAGAAGCAGTGTCCCATTCATTAGGCTGACAGACATGTCCTGACCTCCAACTCGGGCCCACAACAAAGCTGCACTCCCTCAGCTCTGAACACTGGATCACTGGAGACACACTCAAAGATCTGTCATAAAATATCTACACCCAGTCAATGTGGGATTGATTTGGTTGATCGAGCAGCACACACACATTTTAGACAGATGTGTGCTCAGTAGAAATAACGTCTCCTCCAGCGTTACCTTCAAACAAGTGGCTAAATCTGTGTCCTGGGAAAGAGACTCTAGCATTTATTATTTATTTGCTTTAAAGGACAAATTGTCCTCAGAGGAAAGTTTGCAGGCTCAGCCGTGAAATAAACTTCACAACACACTCACACCGAGGTGAGCATTTGAATGTTAGGAACAGCCTGAGAGCAGCTCGCTTTGTCAAACTCAGGTCAGACTCAACGTGAAATTAAAAAAACACACAAAATGTGACATTTAAACAGGGCAAACCGAGGAGCTGCTCGGTGAATTAGCCATCTGCTGCGCACAAAGGAGGCAGGCAGGAAAGCACAGCCTCCCGCATGTCACTCCGCCAGATGGACACCATGCCTGCCTCCGCAGATAACTAGCTGGCTAGCTGTCCCTCCAAATTTAAACACAAACACACGCTGCATTTGCTCCCAACAAAAAGCCCGCATACCAGGCAGAGCCAACAGCGGAGACACGGCGGGCTCGCAGACGCTCTCTGTGGGTCACAAACGAGCCTGGCAGTGAGAAAAAACACGACTCACCTCGTTTCAATGCTTTCATTTTTTTGTTGATGAACACGCAGCTGTCCAAGTTGCTCGCTGTACAAAGCGTGCCCGCGAGCCAAGCGATGGTTGACACAACGGCACTTTCTTCCAAGAAGCTGGAGGTGTTGCGCTTTTTCACCGACTTAAATAGCTCGCTGAAGGGGTTCGGCCGCGCGATAAGCTTTCACCGGACAGTCCCTTTCCATCGCACTCCTCGCTTTCTACCAGGATAAATGTTTTCTGTTTTGTGTCGCTTGTTCCTTTTACCTGCGCGGAGCAGCGCCAGCTCTTTGCCAATCTTGACATTCGCAGCTGCAATGAGCCCGCCTCATCAAAGGCTGTCGGCCAATCACGGCCCTCTATTACGCCTCCTGGGCAGCCATTAGCCAATCACGGCACTTCGCTGGACAGCAGACAGGCTCCGTCACATTGTGACTGACGGAGGAACCATTTCATTCAAAATATATCGCAGTCATTGAGGCAGTGTTATTTTCTCAACACGGTTGGAACCACACGGTTACATCGACACAAGCCAGTCCACATACAGCAGCGCACTCATGTTTTAAACCACGGTGGTCCATTTGTGTTCCTGTGTGGCAGCCAGCGCAGTGTAGCGGCCTTTACGTAACGTTGAGCGAAATGTTCATGAACGAGGTGATTTATGTAACATTACATAAATCATAAAGGTCGAAAGCGTCGACTGGTGAGCGCGTTGGTCCACTTCATACTGTAATTAACCAAGTCCTGACAACTCCCACTGCGGGAACCTTTCCTGATGTGACATCTAGACATCAATTGTCCAGTTTGTTTGTCTCATACATAGGTGTTACAGATGTGCTGGGATGCTTTGAAATGAGCGGGAGCTCCCATTTAAAATAAAATGAAGCTGGTACAAAGACAGCGCCATACCGAGCTGCAGACTACCTGCTTTTACTACTTTAATTTATGTGTCCAAATCTATCACCCGTCACTATTTCTGCAAAGGAAAAAACTAAAACAAATGTGCCTTAACACACCTAGGTACAAGTCAAATCAAGCAGGTTTTGAAAAGATTAACAGTATTGACAATCATATGAAAAAAAACAAAAAAAACAAAACAAATGACAGCCACAAACTGAATCATCTGAAAGTCAACAGACAGCTAACAGTAAGCAAATACAGCCATGGTGAACTTTTTGAGAAAGTATTGTGTGCATTTTATTGAATGTTACGTCTCTCCATTATACATGTGAACAACTTTCAAGTAGTATAAATAGATCTACAGCATTGTAAAAGATGGCGCTTTTCAGTCTGCTTTTGTTCTTATTTACAGAAGACGACTTTAAGAAGCACAGGGGGAGAAATGCAAGGTTATTAGGTTCATCTTAATATCAAATACCCTTTTACTCAGTATTGCACATATACTTTAAATGTTACCAAGAATATAGTGAGAAGAATCTAGGTAAATCTCATTTTATGCACAACACACCCACTCACTCACAACCCTTTTATACTAAACCCCCACAGACCCCGACATGCACACAGCCTATAGAGTACTATACTGAACAGATCCTAGTTTTTTAAAATATGTGCTTGCTTCATAAAATATTTCTCCTAGTATTTTTACAGATGCTTTTTGCTATATCATACGACTCTCCTCTGGCAAAAGCAGAGGTTCGGCCCCTCACCCCTTTCCCAGTTTTCTGCCTGACTCAGTGGAGCAAAGCTGCTGAGATGCTAATGAGCTTGTTTTTGTTTGTTTGTTTGTTTTTTGCAAGCAGGCCTTTGGACTACTGCATAGGAGTGGATCCACTGTCCCAGCACTTCTGGGATTTAACTTTTTCTCTTTGTCTTGTGGCCTCTACTGATTTTCTCCCTCAGTACTGGAATGCATAAAACATTTTGAAAGGTCAGCTAAACTTTATATAATGTGTAATGAAGTCAACCCCATTTTTACAGGAAAATGTCAAAGATGAAAAGTGGGTTGGTATCAAATAAGATATGGCACAAGTTTGACCATTGCCTTGTTGAAAATGATCTTGTTTAACATTTAAACTTTGTTTGTGTGTATGGATGATAACACACTCCAGCAGCTTCACTGTTGTTAACCATGGTTGAAGGAGGCCTGTTAAAGAGTGCAGCTGAATACAAATGTTGAGAAACCAGTCGCCTTCTCAAAATAAAGCTTTACCGTAACGGGCCACTGCTTAAGCAAATGCTCAATTTTGACTTTAAAGGGCCAAATCCATCAAACCTACATGGAGACCATCCCCCTCAAATCACCCTCAAATCAATGGCCTTACAGAACAAACCCCCCCCACAGTGCAGCTGTTTGGATCATGGATAACTCTACCCAGGAAATAGGCCTAGGTGTGTCCCAGTGATATGTGTGTGTATTGGAGAGATGCCTTGTTTAAATGCATGAGATAAGCTCTTTTCTCTCTGTAAGTATGTCACTGACATCTCTTGGTATTTTAGCTGGCTGGTAAAGCATTGCCTTTCAGTTTGTGAGGGTGAGACGACGCAGCGACTTTCTCTGTGTTCCTACCCCCTTCCTTCAGCAGACTTGAGATGCCACGCTGTGTTTGATGTGCGTTCAAATCAGGCACAGATCTACGGTTTTGAGTGAGGAAGGGTGACAGCAGGGTTTGGGCCTGAAATGGAAGAAACATGTAAATATGTTACAAAGTTATTCTACATGTTTTAAAAATACTCTGGCAGTGGTTGCACATAGGAAAGAAAAGTAAACCCAGTTGTTGCAATGTATTGCCTGTTTACACATACAAGAATTTTTATCTTGAGATTTCTATATTTTATGACTGAATATCAAATATACACAACATAATCCAAAATGTGTCGTGACAATCTGAAGTTTACAGAAAACTGGGAGACACCTTCACTGACACCACACAGCTCGTTTGAGGAAAACAACTTGTCAGACACACAACTTCTTCCTGGCAGTCTGAAATCAAATCAAGCTAACGACGGAGTTTGAGTCACACAAAAGGCCTTCAGGTGCTAACAACGACAATTGACAGCAACCAGGGAACAGGCTATTGACACCCCTGAGCCATTCTCCTTGCTGAGAGTCATCCACAGCAGGCAAACAAAGGCCCGCCATCAGGAGAAAGCTCTCGCCAAGACAGAGAAAGAATGGTGGTCATCAGGCTTTTCCAATTCAAAGCCCATGCAGGCTGCATTTTTGGGTCACAGTGGGTGAGAAAGAGGCACTGCAGCAGCCAAAGCAATGGAGTGACACTGCGCTAGTTTAACATATCTAATCGGGAAGTCGGGTTTTGTTTGCTTACCGTTTGGAAGAAACCAAATGTGAGAGGAAGACGGGCCAACAACTGTGGTTGATGTAAGGTATGTCAGGGTTGGCTTTACGGATGGATATGTACTAAATCTTTATTTTGTGTTTACACAAATAACTCCCAGAGACCTTGTTTCAGACCTCTTTGTGTTTCAAAACTGGCTCCACGTGAGACAGTAAATATGTGTAATCCACACAGCTTGTCCCCGTCATGCAAAGCAGGGCAGGGCTGAATGTGGCCTTATGGTGTGAACGCCTTTCCATTGTGTGCATACAGTGCACGACTAAGTACTGTATATTGGATTGGAAATTAACCACTGTTGCCCTCTAGAGGTCAGAAAGGACATTTTTAAAGATGCAGAGTTTGCAGGCTGAGAAGGGGAGGGTCCTGAATGCTGCAAAACAGTCACTCAGTATTGTTGTAACAATGGGCAGTTCTAGTAAAGCTTCTGTGTGTGTGCATATCAAAACGTTAAGCCTGTGCTGTGGCTACAGTCCACTACTTTCACATTAAGCACAGTGACTGCTGAGCTCCCTGCTGCTGACATTTAAATACATGAGATGAATTTGAAACAGTGAATTCATCTTTGGCTAATGCAGTCTTCCATAAAACAAAACAAAAAAACAAACAAAAAAACAAGCAGAATTTAATAAATGATGAAAACACAATGACTAATGTATGTAATGCTTTAATTAAATATTTTTTCTTTGAATAAAAAAGTGCAGGTACTTCGCATGATGTTCAATGAGGGGAAACACTAATGGTAACAAAGAAGTAAGATTGATTTTGTTGAGAGATGGGAGGCAAAATAAATCAAAACGCTTCTGGAAACAAAGTATAAAAATGCACGTCCTAATGTGTGTCCCCACAAACAGTAACACAGGATCATCCTGCATACTCAGCCTGCTGCATTCCTTCAATAACAGCCTTAGATTCATTTGAGATGTACGAGTTGAAAGCTAAGTGTGGTTAATAAAAGCACTTAAAGAAGCATCAAACAGCCAAATGGAGCAAAACTGAAATATTCACGCATCTGCAGTTACAGCACAAACATGGAAAACAAAGTTAAGGGGACAGAGAGAAGCTAAACAGACTAAAAAGGAGTCGAAGATGTCTTCCCTACACAGAAAATAATACTCAGCGATATTGTGGCCACTGACATTCTGACTGAAATGGAGATCCTCATGCTCGGGATGTGCTTTCATTCAAAACCAGTAAGAAACTAAACTTTACAGCTTCTAGCCCGTGTTAAAAATCTTTGACACAACAACATTTTGAAGGACACACACGAGAGTTGATTGCTAGGAACTCTACATATACCCCATCAAATCTGACTTTCAATTTCATCATACCAAAAATATTCAGAATAACCAGATCAAAACAATTTTTTTATACAAAAGGATGAATAAAGTAAACAAATAAATACAAGGAAGACATACATAGGTGTGGGTTTGCATTGTGTGTGAGTGCAGTGTGTATGTATGTGTGTGTGTGTGCCATGGCCACAAGGTGGTGTTGTGCAAAGCTACAAGATGGCCAATGACCTGGGAAGAGAGGAGGACGATGGGAGACAGAAGAGCCTTAATGTTTGCCTTCTGTCCACTTAATAGATCTTCTAGCCAAGATAGAGGGACATTTAAAACAGTCTTCATATAGATTCTTTAGGATATAATCATCGAAATAACAATACCTTCATTAACAAGTTCATGATATCAAGAGTAGTAACAAGAAATGACAAAGTTCATCAGCTGAGGTTTTCAATGGCAGCCTCCAACGAGGAGTCTCCTGCTTCAAAGTCTGTCGAGCCCACCAAAGTTTTTCATGTTCTGTTTGTTAAATAATTGGATGCCACCAGGACCAGCCTTGAACTGTAAGTGTCAGAAATGCCCAAATCCACCCCCACCCCAATCTCTAGGAATCTGACCCCCCCCCCCACCTCCATCCGTGTTTATTCAGAGTAGCTCATTTGCATCACAAAAGTTTTCCTCTCCTTCTTCCAGGTATTTGAGAGAAACTTATCTGTCCTTTGATCCGACCCTATATCCTTTCCTCTCACTGTCTCTCTCAGAGGCGAGTCTGGGCCTCGGGGACATAGATTTCGATGCTGTCTGCGCTCTCTGTGGCGGAGTTCTGGCGAAACGAGGCAGCCTTTTTAGCAGCCAGCAGACGCTTGCGAGCCTCTTGTCTCTGCTTCTCTGCCGAAGCCGAAGAAGAAGTGGACGAGGAGTCGGCGCTCTTCTCGCGGCCCAGCAACGGTCGTCCCTTACCGGGCTTCTTTGACGCTGGAGGGGTTGCCTTCTCCTCGTCCTGCGGTGTTGGGAGTGATGAACATGACAGGCAGAGGAGGAGAGACGGAGGAAGCGGTGTGAAAAAGGAGGAGAAAAGACAGATACAAGACAGTGAGAAAATGTAATGTGGAAGCTGTCTTCGAGAGGTTGGTTTAGGCAGGTTTAGCAGACAGGACTTTGACAAAGACATTATGTCAGTGCAGATTCTTTTTGTTAAAGCTTGAAATAACATTTAGTGGATTAAGGTGAAAAACAGAAAACAGACAGATAGACAACTGGTAAAAAGAGGCAAACACTGAGAAAAACAGTCATTGATATGACAATTTTCAAAGACATGACATGGCAACATGAATTGATGGTAACGTGAATTGATGGCTCAAATTTAAAGGACAATAAAAGGATCACAAGACACACAGTCAATGCATTTGCATTGCAAAGCAACATAAAGCAAGGGCATCTCAGCTACAGCCCGCATACACACACATACACACACACAGAAGAGAGAAAGAGCTAGAAACAATGACAAAGACACGCAAACAAACACAAGCAAAGACGTTTAAGCAGAAGGAACAAAAGCAAGACTGCATTCGGACACATGAGCCAGTGCATCTTAGCCGTGCTCCACTGCAACACACATATCAGTAAGTGACACATGCATGCTCAAAGCAGGGCTCTACATTTAAAAACACACCAACGATGGCCCTCTTTGAGATGAAGTTTTCCATGCATGCCTAAAGGGATCTCTCTGGTCCCTTTGTACTGGACAGGGAGGCCCTGTTAGAGTCCATCCCACGCAGGGACAGGGAAGTCAAAAGGGGAGGTAAAAAAGAGTGGGAGAAATGGCGGTGGTGGTGGGAGGAGAGAGGCCGGTTTCGGCGGCTTTCCTACCCCAGCCAGGGCACTGGGCAGCAGGGGTGGGAAGTACCTTCCGCTCAGGGGGCGACTGGGCAGCCGCAGACGGCACGGACTGCCAGTCATTGGACTTGAGATGGTAGAGCTCATCGAACTTGAGGCTGATGTCCTCGATGGAGAGTTGTAGCAGGTCCCAGAAACCAGCCAGGTCCTGGGCTGTGGGCCGTGGGTTGGCATTCACATTCTGACCAAAAAAGGGAGAAAAGGGGTGAGAATGAGAGAACAACCAACAAATGATGAGGAGAGAGAAGACACGGTCAGTGTTGCAGTCCAGACATTTCATGTCCAACACAATTCTCTAACAAATCAGCTTTTGGCCTTAAAGAAACAGACAAACCAAACACAGAAATGACTGAGTCTACTTTCAATGTGTCCCTGGTCTTCAATTGCAGATGTGGATCAGGTTTGCAATAGAAAGAACAAAAAAGTAAGATAAGAGTTGGAAAATTCTACTCAAGTTAATTCGAGAAGATTCTGCATGTATAAACTAGGCTATATTTCTAAAAATACTTCAATCTAGAAGTGTCCATAATGTGAGAATCAGGGCAGTGGGTGGGGTATCTGTGGGTCAGTTTTGTGGGTCCCCTCCACCACACATCTGTTTTTGGTGCTCCTGGTTTGAAAACAGTGTTATTTATCTTCAAATCCATTCTGGCAATGCAGCTATGAAGTGGTCGGCCAAAATCAGGCTCTCTGCTGCAGCTCCCGGCTGCTGGGCTCGACAGCACGGACTGTGTGTTTGTACTGTATCTTTTTTTTTGCTTTGCTTTAGGTGTGGTTAGAGAGAGATGGTGGTTCTGGTGCAATGTTACTGACTATTTTAGGGGGCATTCTGGCATGAGACAGAACGGAGAGAAATGAGGAACGACATCCAACCAAATTCCCTGGGCCAGACTCAAACCACAGAGGCTGCGGATCATGGTCAGGGCGCCCTGACAAAAGGTATTTACTGGCTAATTACAGCAGCTTATTACCGTGCTACACCTCAGCATTGCATTACTTGCATGCTGAACAAGCTCACCATCCAGTGCTGCTCTTTCCACATTCATCACTAGAGGGAGCTATGTCACAGCTCAAATCTTCTGTCCCAGCTGATCTCCAGACCAAATTTAAGAATCACAACATAGCTTCAGCCTTTTTTGGTAGCCTAAAACAATGTTGAACATGTTATAAATGCTTCAACACAAACAAGCAAAATAAGCCCGTGAAGCAGCAGAGAAGTAGAAAGGAACTAAAAAGACATGCGATCATTCAGGATCCAGTGTCACGATGTGGTTTAAAGTAACAGATATAACCCCTCAGTGTTTCCAAACAGCTGCCTCTGTGTTTATTGTCTGTGCAAAGCCTGCACAGATTGCCAGACAGATGTTAAGTAAATCCTGCTTTGACTTCTTTCCCTCTGTCACAGCCACTGTTTGCAATGCTCCAGGCAGACGGGCTTTTCTTGGTGCGGGCTCCACTCAGTTCCTCATACTCGAGCAGCTGCATTGACTGTGGTGATGTCCAGACATTTTGAGCAAAACAAATGTGCTACGTTGATACGTTGCTATGCTAATGGGCCTGTGAAGTCCATGAAAAGGCAGAGTAATTATTGATTATGATTGTGTTCCTGACCGAGTCAATGTACTTTTCTGGAGAGCTACTGAATGCGAAACAAAAGATGTTTAGTTGTTGCAAAAGCAGTGAAGGAACTTACACACTGATACAGACAAGATGGCTTAGTCAGGAGTACAGTGGTATCAGTGCATATGAGGCATCCACTGCTGATCTGCTTAACTAACCCCTTTTTCTGTCAATAGCACAGAAATAATGACGGCTTTGGAAAGTAGCTTTAAGTGAACAGCTGATGTGATGTGGCTTCATGTGTGGATTGGGTCATTTTGGTACGTACCGATTCGTGCCCAGTTTGGCATTTGGCAAACTGAGCTTCATATCGAACAACAGGCAAAACAGATGGTTTACTAATTTAAGATGCTGTAGTGTTGTCGTGTCATGTGCTGTAGATGGCTACAATTGGTATAATGCCATTTCCAGTATAACACATCACCCGAGAGGAATGGCTTATTGGCTTATTATAAGCTTCTTGTATTTTGTGCTTGTGGGCCACCATGCATTAGTCTGTGTAGGCCTAATATGCTGTGCATCATTGGCCGATCCCAGATTAGACTGTTCTGTTTGTTTGAAAACCTTCATGTGCATCGAGGCAAGAATATTTTGCAGAGGACAAAATAACCAAAATATAACACTGAGTTTGGTTCGGTCTTATAAAACATGGGTCTGGGATGCCTGATGGGAGTCTGAGTTTCATGCTCGTGCAGACCTGTAGAGCGGAAGCGACACAGAAAGGCTTTATACACACCAAGTTTTGTTCACACAGTCCCCGGAACTGCTGGAACTTCTGGGATATCAGGAGCTGGGCACTTCCTACTGCACTGCGAACCTTTCCCAGCACTGAAGAGAGAACAACAGTCAACATCATCAACAACAACACATCTTTATCTCGGCAGCATCCTGTTATTCAAGCTATCAATGACAAACGATGTCTTCTCTGCTGTAGTTAGAAAACATGGCATACACACCAAGACCTGCCCATATCAAAGGCACAGCAACAGCCTCAACTACACCAAATGTTCTCTGGCTTACATACACAGCTCTGGTTTGATGCAAACAAAAAGCCTACCACAGGTGTCTAAACATGAAGTGTGCCTTGTAATGTATTGCCCAACCAACACCACTGGATGGCATGAAGGGGATTACAGTCTATTGGACAATGTTATCCTCTTTCAAAGGCATCTAAGCTTATATAGATACTCCAGCCTTCTGTCTGCCAGTGGTCACTGTGCTCGTCTGTTGCTGTGTGAAAACTAGGACAAACATCTGCCCTGACAGAATTGGGACTCCTATCTGATCATTGGATTGCAAAGTTATGGCAATGTGATTATAGTGTGGTGAGATCCAGCTCTGAGGTACAGATTTACATGAGATTTAATGCTGACCACTTCACTGTAAGTATGCACACACACACACACACACACACACACACACACACACACACACACACACACACACACACACACACACACACACACACACACACATCCATAATTTCTGGGGAAATTACATAGACTTACATTCATTTCCAGAAGACCTACACATAAGCCTAACCTTAACCTAATCTTACCTTACCTTAACCCCAGTCTTCATCCTAAAATGTAATGATTCACATTAATGGGACTTGGTTTTGTCCCCATAAGGAAGGCGAGCCCCCAATATCATGACTATGTAAACAGATTTATGTCCCCACAACTTGAGTAATACATTGACACACAAACACACGCGCACACACACTCACAGCCCTGTTTATACAATGATCCACTGCTTCCGATATGAACTGAGCATCCAAACTCTTCCTGCCGTTCGTTTGTTTGTGTGTGTGCTCACTGCTGATGTTGAAGCACTAATCTAATCTGGAGGTTTAATCAGTTCCAGAGTAGATTTGTGTAATTCTGGGGATTACAGGCGTGCTCGTGTGTGTTAACCCCAGGTATTACCGCTTCATCCCCTCCATGCTGTGCATGTCTGATAGAGCGATTGTAGGACCTGAGACAGAACCTTATAACCGAGCTCTGTTATGGGGTTCAGCCTCAGTGACCAGCAGACCTCTGGAAGAGGCTCAAGACACAGGACTGACTCAGAGGGCCTGCTCGTGCTTGACTTCAGCAACGCTTTGACTGTACATTTGGCTTTGTTCTGCCATTTCTGGGCCAAATGCCTCACCTTCATTTCAGAAATGGACATCCAATATGCAATCCCAAGAGTAAACCGTATAAATGTAATTGAATATTATCAATGAAATGGATCACACCATCACCATTTTTGTATCTCTAGTAGATAATGAAGCATATCTTTACAACTCTCCATCTTTTTTGAGTACTTTGGTAAGGGAATGTCAAGGATTGATTGGATTGTGCAATGATCACTACAGTGAGCAAGCTGACCAGACGAACCTGTCAAAACAGCCTTGTTCACTGTTTCACAATATCACCTTGCCTGTGTGTACCCTGATAATCTTACCCTCCTCTGAGAGCTGGTTGTCTTTGGTCTCCTGCTCCATCTGCTGGCACCAGCCTTCCATGCGTCCTGTTTCGGCCAGCAGCAGCTTCAGGAACCAGTGGCCATCTCTCCGACACAGTGTTCCCCCTCCTCCGCTCTGGGGAACACTGCTGTTACTCCCATTCCCACTCTCCAGCCAAGGGTCTGGAGGTGGAAGAGACGAGGGGTCCAACGCTGGGTCCAGACTTTCTGAGAAGGAGGAAGAGCTACTTCGTGTGGTGGAGCGGTTAAGGATCTGCCTGGGCGGTGGAGGTGAGGAGATGTCACCAGCATTGTCTCCATTGTCTAAAGAGTCCTGTCCAGGAGGGGAGCTCATGGATTGGCTGGCACTATTGACCATGACTTTCTTCTCAGAGTGTTTGACATTATTGACATGGGAGATGAAAGGGATGTCGTGTGTGTCTGAGTCTGTTTCTTGCTTTGAGGCCATGTTACTGGAGCCACTGAGCCTGAAACAAACAGGGTGAGACTCACTGTTACAGATGGGCCTTTTGTAGAACAAGAATACTCTTTTGCCAACTTAGTGTTCTTTGTCCACTTTTATGTGCACACCAGTGGATAGAAAAACACTAAATTATTCAAGAATGATGGCTCCATTACTGGAACAAACACACAATGCTTAGTTTCAACACAGAGTCCCTTCTGCTGGTCAATATAGATGTGAATAAACAGGATCGATCAGAGACTGGGCTCTGTATACGTGATAATGGGAGAACTCAGACTGGCATCAACTTGCATTTGGCATCTTATGACTGGGAGTCCAGCTTCTTGTTTTCATATGGCAAGCGGACAGGCTGAACATGACAGTTGTCTGATTCCACATTATTTCCATTTCCTGTTATCACAAAGGAAGTGGTGATTCAGTCAGATACTGAAACACTACAACTGCTTGATTGAAGAATCTTAACTAATATCAGAGGAGGACAAGAACAGCATCAGACTGGAAGAGCACAGGGTAAGCCATATTTTGGTAATTGTTGAACCAAAAAACCCCACACAGCTGAGGGACTGCCACATAGCACAAACATGTATATAAGTTGAATAAAACATGGGGAGAACAAAGTAGACAAAAAAAAAAAAAAAAAAAAAATCAGGTCTGAACAGCTGCTACACCCAAAACACCAAATGCAGCATACAAGGGTACAAAAATATGAGAGGACGGTGTCACAAAACTTGCTGGCATTCAAACATCACGAGGACAGAACCCAAACTGCACTGCAGTAACCTAGAAAAGGTCTGAAATATACAATAGGCACAGACCAGTTTCAGTAGTAAACTCTCATGCCAGGAATCGACTTCAACGCCATCAATACAACACACAAAGATAGTTTTCTGACATAAAACTGACATTCACATTGCTTTGACATCGACATAGCTCCTGGAAAGGGAAAGAGTAGTAAGAGCAGTGTGTGTGGCTATAATATAAATTCCTCACATTGTTACAAGGACAGGAAGAGGACTTACTGCCACCCGTCCTCCACCTGTACTCCAATTGACTGAAATTTGGCCAGTGGCGGGGTCTCCTCTCGTGGAACTTCCTGAATACAGTCAACCTTAGAACAAATAAACAGTGAAATGAAAAAAGCATAATCTGTGACCAAGTCAAAATTTTAAACATTAACTGTCCATGTGATAAAACCAAATCACCAAAAGAAAAACAGAAAAATACAGAGAAAATTTGTACAAATTTGTGCTCGGTTTTAATGATGTATTTGTTAGAATTAATGGCTACCCTGACTGAGTTCTGTTCATGTACAGGGTCTGGAAAATGAAGAAAAGGGCTGTTATTTCAGCAAACAGAGAACAGAAAGTTATGGTTGAGGGGGAACATAACTATGCATTTTCTGCCTTCTCCACAGCGGCCAGCTCTAATGATAGAGGGATGCTCACTCTGTTGAGACCTTTAGCTTGCAAGCACATTTTTGGGCTTGAGGTGACATACTAAGACATAGCAATGCACCGCAGAGGATTACTGTTAAAAATGAGCTTTTTTCCCTGGATTCAAGCTCAACAGGCGGAACAACCTACACTTAAGAAAAACACTAAGACTAGGACTCTGTCTTGACTGTGTTAGTAACTGTTAATAAGTGGCAACAGCACTGATTCAACTGTACCAGCCCTGTTTAGTGCAACTGGCCCATCACCTACCTGTATGCCAATGGAGGACAGTTTCCGCCTTGGTACTGGTGCAACTAGGGGCTCCTCTGCTGCAAGATTCCCTTTATTTAATCCTGATTTCAGGGGTTCATGCTGGACGGCTGAGTCACTTGTCTCAGTGGAAGCATTAGAGGTGGTGGGGACGATTGGCTCTCTCGGGGTGGCGATGGGAGTGGGGATGATGTGTGGAGGGCGGGGAATGCCCCGGGCAAGGCTGTTGGCACGGGTGCTGTCAAGGCTGTCAGAGGAATTGCTGTGAGCGTGGCTTGACTGGCTATTGACCTCCGACCTCCTGTCCTGCTGGTCCAGATAGTTGTCCTGGGCTGACTCTGTGCTGCTCTGTACTGTCACAGAAATGTAGGGCTTGGAGGTGGTCCGGGGTGGCACTGGTGGAGGAGCAGCCTTCTTACAGGTGGTTATGCATGTAGAGACTGAAGGAGAAAAGAGGGAGGAGGATAACAGGAGGAAAAGACATGAGAAAGGCCGGAAAAAAGGCCTACAGATGACAGAGGGAAAGCAGATATTTACGGCTTAATCATGTGGGCTCAAATAAGGGTGAACAAATTACAGTCGAACAGTCTGAAGCATCGCTCTAAGTGCTCATCAGCGTCACTCCAAGAATTGACTAACAAGTTTTCTCAGCATGTCCAGAGCAGAACGCTTCAAACTGTACATGAAAGCACAGGGACATTGTTGCATGAAAGCTGGAACACAAGCAGAATGAGGGAAGCGTCCTGTAAAGCAGAAAATCTAATCAAGACAAACATACCGTTCCACACAGGTGCCTAAATGAAATCACACACTCGCTCCACACTTCAGAGGCTCGATCACGAGACAGGTGACGAAATGGGTAAAGCATTTTGTTGACCATCTGACTCTTATCACCGAGTATAGTTGAGAAGTTGAAGGAGGACGTTTATCTGCACCACTAATGCCAGACCAAATGTGCCCCACAGCTATACAGGAGACACGAGAGGTACATTAACCATGGAGACAGGAAGGACAGACACCACTCAGACAAATCTGTCTAGCAAGGACAGCATTACACTGTATGACAAGTGCAGTTTACTCCTTTAAAAGTATGAACTAGACAGTACACAATTAGTACTAAGCCTCATTAATATTGGACTATTTTACACTGCTTAGTTTTACGGTCACCATACAGGTTTAAAAATGTAACGCTGAGCTCTCACTGTGGGAACTGTGGGCTTAAATGAATTGCACGCAGTGAGTCCAGCACTCAACATAAAAAGCAGATTCTACTGCACAAAAAAAGACTCAGTCAAACGTCTTCATTCATTCAGTGCTCTGTCCTCAGCCTGTCTGACATTACTGCGTCCAACTACACTATTTATCAGCAGAGCCACTCATTCACTTATCTACCAAACAAATCAACTGTCCAGTCAATGGATACTTCCCTTACAGTCTGAACTGTATCAGTAAGAGAGGAAACAAATGGGCTGTCTGTGAGGAGGAATTCACCCAGTGACGTAAACAGCGTATCAGAAGAGATCAAGTTACGGGGCTGCAAAGAAAAACTGTCCAAAGTAGTGCCAATTTACAACTGTGCGTAGCTGAAACATGAATCAGACATTATGTCCATTCATCAAGATGGTTATAAAATGCAAATAGGAGCAGAATGCTGGAAAGCAGATAGATTACATGAAGACTCAAATTTACATATAGGAAAACTCAAAGACTCTGATGCCTTCTGTGAAGAGACCACAGAAATCCCCTCATGTTCCATCCATAGGAAAGGCAGAGCGTGAGGCTGGACTGATAAAGTCTATAATCTAAACAGAGAATTTATTTTAACATTCTGCACCCTGTGGCTACTACGTGATCCCTTAAACAGATGCTTTATTTGACACCACACGAGGAAAAAAAAACACAAACCGTGGAAAGCTGGTGGAACCTGCACAAGACCAGAGACCAGAGAGGAGAGTTTGCACAGAGAGAGGAACAACCTGTATTATGAGGCTTAGCAGAGAGTAATAAGGTCTGAATAAATAATAGCACAAATGGCAAACCATGTTAAGAGTGCTGCTTTTCTATTTAAAGCCCTGTTATTAATATAATCATTTAATTTGTGGATTTGACATTTTTGCTTACAAACATCAATTGATGGTGTGGCCCACAACATAATCAGGAAATCAGCGGGACAGTTAATGCCCTCGTGGGCTAAAACTGACATCAAAAATGCTTCCACCAGATGAAACAGTGGCAGAAATCATTTATAGAGGCTGCTGTCAGTGCAGTACCACCACATGACGGGTTTTAATTCAATCAAATGATTTTCAGATTAAATTACACAGTATATGCCTCAAGACCTCACGGAGGCCTAATTTCAACACAAGTTATATTTTCAGTTTTTTCAGATTTCTGTGTTTAAGCACATTTTGTCATTCACATTTTGATTTTTTGATTTCACCGGAAACAGACATAGCTTTTTCATTTCCTCCATCAGAATATCTGACTGGGCACATACGGCTACGGAGTCTTCCACAAACTGGCCTCTAGCATGTTCCCATGTGGTTGCAATATATGAGAGTTTGCTGAAGTGAGAAGCTTCTGCTAGCATGCTGCCTCTCTCTCCCCTTCTCTCAGAGGAGCTTTCTCTCTGTGTGTTTGTGTGTCACTGAAACATAGCAGCCTAATTTTTTATTGTTCCTGTTCATGCGGCTTAGGCACGGTGGAAAATGCTTATAATGGCGGGGAAAACCCCACTTGTTATAAACTGCATGCATATTTTGGCAATTTCCATGACATTCTGCATTTGTGTTCTGTGTTTTCTGTATTGTGGCAATAAAAGGACCCTATGTATATATGGATGGAAAAATTCTAAATCTATGTGAATGTGGTGTCTGCTGGCAAATTTACTGACTCTGGTAAAGGGGCCCAAACCTTTCTGTAAAGCTCAGCCATACTGTGACAGTCAAAGCCTGCACAGACACAATGCATAGTCACCAGATCTGAGGTATTTCTGTGAGTAAAACTCACAGAGAGAACGCAAAAGAGAGATTGTGATAAACAGTCATAATTTCCTGTGGAGACACCTGAAAGGTTAAAGTTTGCCACGAGAGGAAACTGCACGACAGCATCTGATGACCCCCTGAGGTACAGCATGCAGCAAACACTGTTTATGCCTCGTGCTGCTTCGCTGAATGCTGTGGTCAGAAATCTCGACAAGTCATCAAGGAATTTGAAAAAGCCTCGTAGCAAACATGTGAGCTGCTGAGAAAGCACTCAGACAAAAGGGTTGTTGTTCACTGTAATCCACTTCTTAGCTTCATCTCTAATATGTACCTCACACAGATCTTTGTGTCAGATTAAACTCCTGAACTGCGAGTTGAGTCGTCTAACAAACTGCTGTCAGTCAGCTATTTCAGAGAATTGTATCAACCTGAACTACAGCACCACGAGCAGCTCCATGGTCCTCCTCTCAGAGCGCCTTTAAGAGTAACAGAGCGGTTCTGTGGGTTTGCTCCCCTATTATTTAGAAAAGCATTTGCAGTCTACTGTTGCCAGATATTTAACCCAAAGATCATCCAGTCCATTCCTGCTGTGTTTAGCAAAAGCTTGCGTGAGCTTAGCATTGTTTGGGCTTTCCTTTCATGATTCTGCTCATTTAAAACACACACACACACACACACACACGCACACACACGCACACACACACACGCACACACACGCACACGCACACACCCACACGCACACACACACACCCACACACACACACCCACACACACACACACACACACACACACACACACACACACACACACACACACACACACACACACACACACACACACACACACAGATTTAACTCAGACTGACAGTGGATTCAGTCAGACCACTCTCCTGTGCTGCCACTGTGCTAAAGTAGTGTGGAGCCCATCGCAGACTGGCTCTGCTATTGATCATCTTCTGATCTTTTTATCCTCATTTATAACAACAACAGAGATGACACCCAAATTGGACTATCTCCAGACCTTGGCTGTGCCTTTATATCCTACACGTGAACATCCTGAAGAGGAGACTGGAGACTGTAAAAAACAAGCTGACAGCACAAACATCACTCCAAATGTATGAGGATGCACGTTGGGAAATTAGCATACGCTTTCCAAGGGAAGCTAAATGTGATGCTTTGACAGAACACACCCTCAGCCTCATATTTAAAACATGGGAACCACCAACCAAGTCTGCTCGCCAAAAAGCCGCCCCTGACACCCACGGGACAGCGAGTAGATGTGTCAGCCATAACATCTCGGTGATATTAAGAACAGCTCTTGCCCACCCTTGTAAGACAGACATCCAGTCTAACAAATCTATTTTAAGAAACCTGCAGTTTTCATCCGTCATAGCTCAACAGCACATGCCACAAGCCATGGATTATCCACCGGCCTCGGACCACCATCCTTGCCTTAGGAAAGCATGCTTTTCACTGTCCACATTCCCTCTCATCACAGAGACAGATGCTGGGCAGAATGGGGTTGCCATTGTTGCGGCAGCTATGTGATGCAGCGACTCTACTCCTGCATCCCAGTTTGCAGGATGGCTATCACTGGCTGGGTGTGAGAGGGCATAGATACATGTGTATATGTGTGTGTCTGTGTTTGGACACCTGCCCTGCACTTCTTCTAAGTGTTACATCATGCTTTCGTCACTCGGAGGAGAACTCACCCTTAAGTCTTAATACCACAGAATCTGCTTTGCTCACCAAAAACAAGCCCTAAAATCATAACTGACAGCTGCCTCTGAGATTAGACAGGAGATAAAGTAGCAGAGCTGGACACAATAAATAGGTCGGGCCAATAATATCAAATGATTTAGCTGACCACAAATATACAGATGCTGTATATGTCAGCCAATAGGTAACAAGAAATGCAGTACTGAAATCCAAAAGATAATGTATTATTGAGTCACTTTTGAAACAGTGCTGTGCTTTGAGTTTACTGTGAAGGACACATTAGCATGCTAGCAGCATGGCTCTAACATACTGAACATCAGCGTGTTAATATGCTGAACACATTGTCAGTGTGTTTTGTAAATCTTTAATGATCCTCCTATCTGCACCTAAAAAAAAACAGATTGTGCTTCTCTGGTATTTTTGATTGGATTGTCATTGAGAGTATGTTGGCATGCTGAATTTAGCATTTAGCTGAAAGCACTGCTGTGCTGAAGTACAGTCTCACAGAGCTGCCAGCATGGCTCTAGACATGCAGTCGTCTTTAATTGTAAAATGCCTCATATGTGCATATATTGATAACAAATTAGCAAATATACAGGGATCCTTATATGTGTCTGCATATGTTAATGTGTTGATGCTAAAAAACAAACACACATCATTATCAGACATTCTCATTGCCACAATATGGGGGATGTGAAGACTAATGGACCCAGCAGGACAACCACATAAGTGAGCATCCTAGATCTTAGCAGTGGAAATGGTGAGTAACTGTTAATAGAATAACAGCCGAAACTAAAAAAAAAAGAGGGTCGTAACACATAGCGAATATATTATAGCACAGAAAACAGAATCCAGCTGATTCCTAATTAGTTCCTGTTAGAGCCAGAAAGTGCAGCCATGGCAGAAACTCCACACAGACAGATGGACATTAAGTGGCACATGCTCTAATTCAGACCGGCTCCTGTATATGCTTATTATGCACAACTTGGCCACACAAACATACACAGCTGTGCAAGCATAAAAGATATCCTCGACAATAACACCAATGCTAACAAAGCCTTCCCTAAATCCAAACACTGAGAAAAGAACTATAAAAAAAAACAGATGTGAAACCAAGTCCTGTTGTCTCTTTGATAAGCTGAATTTGTGCATAGGAGCTGCTCTGAAGAGCTGACTGGTTGCTCCACAGAAGGGAATTGAACAAAAGAAACAACCAGATGCTTTGTGCCACAGTGTTTGAGTGGAATCTGGAGTGGGCAGCGAGCACTGCTGTTTTCATGCATCTGGACAGTGGTTCTGTTGTCCACCGCGAGCCCTGCTTCAAGATGTGACTTTCAAAAACAGAAAACTATTAGCTGCAAGAAGCTACAGCAGCTGAAAACAGTTTCCATCAACCCCACGACTGCTTTCCACTCACCCTCTCACCAGTGTAAGACCTCCTGTCAGCACATTGTAAATGACGCAGCAGCAATGCAATGGCTAAATATTCACAAAATTAAGAAAAAACATGACAATTGGAAACTTTGGTCAACTTTAACGTGCAAGAACCCACACAGCAGTGCCCTCCCTGTTAATGGCATTTTACTGTTTGCCTTGGAAGATTTTAGAAATACCTAACAACCACAGTGCCCACAATGACACTGTTGGTATAGTACCCTAAATCCTATTTGTATGTTAGGCCTTTCTCTCATATTACAGGAATGTTGGGAAGTGGCAAACTATGCCATTTTTGTTTTATCATTCATTTTATTGATATTATATCAATACCAATTACATAAAAGTAGAATAAGGTCCTCCTTTGCCATCACATTAGCCACGATTCTGTCAACAGGCTTGAGTCTCAAATATTAATCACTGTTACTTTTAGTAGATCTATCCCCTAATTGGGCACATTACAGATGCATCATTTCACTGACGAACACCTGATCCGACCTTCTTGCTTATTTAATCCACTGTGGAGGAAAGAACTGATGGTAAATGAAGTGGTTGATGAACCTCAGTTACTGTGGGGCAGATAAAACACTCAGGGTGGCAGTTCTGTCCCTCTTTCTCCAGCGTTGTCAAGCCAGCAACAACACACATTTATGACTGTTTGAGGTAGTGCTGTTCTGTGATCAGTTGGAGCTGGACAAGAGGCAAGGACAACAAAAGACAAAAGGTGGATCGTGATGCTCTATTTAGCAGTTCAGCATTGCTTGCCAAGTTGCCCTGCTGCCTGCCAGTTGATCCATCTGTATTGTTTAATCAATTAACAGCCATGAGACAAAGACAACCTTCCCTGAAATGATCCCCACTCCCTTGTCACAAAAGCCATTACTCCAATGAATTATCACATTAAATGCTTTCAACAACAGCTACGCACTTTCCTTTTTATTAAATGTGACCTCAAAATGGGATTTAATCCATGTTACAATACACAGGAAACCACAGGGACAAAAGTGGGGAAACCCTCAAATAATCCCCCACAAAAGGCCAATTTTTCATTTGAGCAAACCAAAAAGAAGCAGCTTCCAGGAAGATATGTGAACGCCTTAAACTGTAGGCAGCTAAAGGGACATCCAGACAAGCACATATAACTTGACTCCCGTGGTGGAGCATCACAGCCCATAGTGGGAGCAAGCTTTCCTGATGTCAGCGACATCAGGAGTGCTTTGTACTGAAAAGCTGGCAGGGAATACTCAATAATTGATATAGTAAAGAGAGCATCAAACAACACCACTGGAAGCATGACAGACCACAAAACATCTCAATAATGGAGGCAGTTGCTACCCAAGACATAACAGATCAGTGAGCAGACACGCCATCAGATATTTATCAGGGTGATGAGAGCTGTCTCAAATGGCTGGATTCTCCTAATTCCCCAAAGTTTTGTTTAATGGTCCACACGTGTTTGCATCTCACTCTCCATTTATCAGACACTTCTTAAATTGAACATGTTAAACAAATGAGCCAAATGAGCATCCATAGTAAACTGTCAGACAGAGACAGGATGACGTGATAATACTAACTTTATTTATATGGCACCTTTTAAAAACAAGGTTTCCAAAGTGCTTTACAGAGCAGAGGGCCAGTAAACAGGCTGAACATGCTTAGGTCAATAGCAAATAAAATAAAAAGGATGATGGAGAATAGGAAGGTCAAGAGTAAGAAGGTAAAATCAATTTCTAAAGAGGAAGCAAAGAGAAAATGATAAGAAAAAGAAAAGAACAGAAACAAACAAACAAAAAAACGTACAAGTTTATGTGAAGTTTATGTTTAGTTAAAGTCACTGTCAATAACACCCACGCACTGATGCAAAACGGTGGCTTTAAGGTATTTTACTGTCGGATACCTGCTCTGCTGCTCACAGTCGAAGTAGCGACAAGAAGAGAGCAAAACATCACGCGCTCACGTGAACGTAAGTTCAGGTAACCACACAGGCTAACGTGGCTGCTAACGTGAGTAACGGAAAACACAATTAACGTCAACCACGGCAGCAACAACACCAACAGTACTTACCCTCAGGCGCAGAAACGTACACAGACACGACGGTGTCTTCAGTTCAGACTTACAGTGCTCTGCAACCGGAGTGGACACTGTCTCTGTCAACGGTGTGGGACAGACAAGCCGGTCTCGGTCGCCTTTTGTTTGTGTCTACAGTTAAGATCGAGGGAGGCGTGGTGGCGTGTCTGCTGATGCGTTCAGGAGCCCCTCGGACACTCCAGGTTTACTTATCGTGCGTAAACATATTGTATATATTGTATGTAATGTAACTTGAATGCACATAAAAGTGCGACTCAATAACGACACAGAGACTTTGGTAGAGTCGGCAAGTCAATAATTTGCATGTTGCAATCTGTCTCATTCAGCGCAAGTGCTCTCTGTCCTGAGGATCTTCTGCTTTCTCAGGGACCCAGATCCCTCCACCCTGTCCTGCACTGACGCGCAAAACACACTTCAGACCGCTGAACCACCAAAATGCATTATAAACACTGAACAGCAGACAATGAAGTCATTCAATTCAGAGAAATAAAGCACTCAGAATTAAACAAACAAAAAAACCTGAACTGGCTCCCTGTCTCCTTTGTGCGTAAATTACTTTCTTTTCCGCTTCCTACAATAAATAAATAAAATAAAATAAATAAAACAGTTGTCAAAATATGTCGATTGATTGGCGCCCACGGACAGATTCAGACTAATAGTGTTGACAATGTCAATGTCAGACGGCAAAAAAATCCACCAGTTTGAAGGCAGCATGCTCACTCTGGTCTACAGAGGACTGCGGTGAAGAGCGCCACGATGTGGATGTTCTGTGGTAATTATAACTCAAGCAGATGAAAGCAGACTGTGAGCTCAGGGAGCAGTCAGATGTCAGCTACCAGTGAAAAGCTTCTTTGCCTGTTGTGTGTCATCACAACCATTCACAATTCCTGTTACAACAAATTTAACATCAAGGAGGTAGGCAAACTGCCCAGTGTATTGTTGTGCAGCTGTATACTGTAGTCATGTCATGTAAGAACTTCAGTGACAAGCAAAGCTCCACAGTGAAGCTTCATCTGGAGCAGCAGTGTGATCTAGTGTCTGTCTCTTAAAGGCTTGTCTAACAGCTGTCAGGGCAGAGTTCTGATAGATTAAACTGCAGCTGTGTGTGTATCAATGGCTCTTTTTGATCAAGGCTGTCTTTTGTAGTCCTTTAAGTGGTAAATGGATAAACATCATGTTGGAGGACTAGTGTTCTACCCAGGACCAAGGCTATGAAGAGAATTCAAAGCAATGTTACAGAAAATACAAATCAAACTAAGAATTTGGCTCATGTGTCTGCGTGACTCTGGAAAAGGGGTTACAACTTGCAAGAATGATCAAGATTTTAATGACTCAAAAAGTAACCAAAACAGATATGTACTATATATATCGCATCTGGCAACACATAACACTGCATCATGGTAAGAACTCTTCCATTTTCCCACTTTATATGGTTTACGAGGTCAAATAAATTTGTTTGCAGCAAATGTATCATGTCTCTTGCAGCCTGTGACTCACCAGTGCTGGTGCTGTAGGTGCGAACAGTGGTGTCAGTCAGGGGTGGTGAGCAGCCTGAGTCCATGGATGCTGTGTCGTCATCTTGGGAACAGCCAGCCTGGATGGCTCTCAGGTAGCTGTGGCTGCGTGATCGGAAGCATGTTGGCATGGGCAAGTCTGGAGGCTCTGAGTTGTCCTGAGAGTAGGAACGGGAATCTCTGAATGTGGACTCTGAGCTGCGGTCCTCATAATGATGACTCATGTCAAGGTCCCGTAGCTGCAGGACGAGATTGGTAAAGGAGTAGCAGCAGTGTAGCAAGGAGAACATTATTGTGTGAGTGCGTTCATTCTGATTGCAGTAGCTGCTCCCAGTGCTGGAGGTTACCAATAACTACCCAACTGTTTCTGTAAAGGGTGTTCTCTCTACCTGTGGGACACATTTGCTTGATTAAAGATTAACTGTGTGACAACTGGGTACAATAGGTCTAATTAGTGCTAAGTAGTGGAGAGCATAGTGCTCTTCAACCCGAGTGAAACCAGTGCTGCTTCACTTCATGGTGCATTTCTGGATGGGCTGTCATTTCATCTACAAAATACATTTTCATTTTTTGACATTTCCTACGCGGCCTGCAATACAAGAACTGTCAACTTACAGAAAATAAAAGAAATACAAAGGCATAAGACGTCACTTTGAAAAGTTTTTAGTATGTTTTATGCAGCAACTGCATAAAAAGTCATTCGTTTCTGAGACTTCCTTTGAAGAGTAAGAACCAGCCTTACAGATGATGGGTTTCATTTTCTGCTGATTGACAGAAACAGAAGAAAAAATGCATTTGTAGCAAAGTTATTTTGATGGTTCACTGATGGCAGAGTGCAGGAGAGGCAGCACAAAAGAAAACGAAGCAGAGAATCTGCTGGTTACACCTCCACGCATTTTGGAGTCATGTTAAATGTATGGCATATTTTCACTTCTGATTCAAATTAATTTCATTTTGGAGAATGCTCCGAAGTGTACAGCTTGACCTCAACAAGGCTAAATTACAATGCATATTAAATTTGTTTGGTATGCTGCTGTGCAAGCAGATTGAAGAAATGCATTCATAAACTGGACACATTTGTTGTAATGTGGTGACCTGTCAGAGATTGGGTGCAAATCCTGCTCTAATAGCCTGCACTGCCTCATTTGACTAGTTCATTGAAAAAGATCAGAGCCACTTCGCATAGTTGTTCATCATCTCAGTGACCTTGTCAGCGGGAGGCTAATGGCTCTTATGCAAGTCGATGAATCAGACTTAAAACTACTGATGTCATTCATTTTACTTTAAGGATAATAACATTAATATGAAATGCATTCAGAAAATAGGGATTCTTTGTTCACTGCAAGCAGTGCAAGCTGTATCTGTGAAAATGCAAATTATACTATGGAAATGAGTGTAAGTAGCTCAAGGCAGAAAAAGGAGTCTTTGAAACTCATTGGTGATTTGAAAGTAGAAAGTTTTCTCGGAGCCAAGTGATGTAAAGATCAAGCACAGATGTATTCTTAACTCATTAGAAAAATATCTGCTGAGCTAATGAGAGAAAAGACACAGATAAAGAGAGAAACAGCAGGACTTCATTATTTGGCCTCCAACAGCTCACAAACCACACATCCAACACAATCCCCATCTGTCCTGTCCAGGCTAGCACTGACCTGTGCCATGCAGCTACGTCTGCCCAAGGTGCTGCAGGCCTGGCTGAAGTCGTCATCATCCCAGGGTGGTAAAGACGAGCCTGTGCCCCCAATGCAGTCTAGGTTGTCCAGGCTGCGATTATTGGAGAGCTCTCGGAGAGATGGAAGACAGCTGGACAACAGGATAAAGGAGACGTGTTAAGGATATTAACTGTAGGGAGGAAAATTAAAGCCAATGTCACGACTGCATGAGCACATATTAGAGGAAAAGATGGAAAAGTTGATGTTAATATACAATGACAGGGAGGCGGTTGGGAATCGTGGATCAGGGGAGAAAATGAATGATCCACAAAACGAGGAATTGAAAGAGGTATAAAAGGAGGATAAGGTTGTTTTTCAAGTTATCCCTTTCATTTCCACTTTCATGTATGAGTCATCATGAATCCACATCTCGACTCTATTCCAATTTCATCTAATTTTAGCATCAATCATTGTAGCGTCTCAGCATGCAAAGCCAGTGATGTCAGGCGACGCATGTACACAGCTCTCTATGCCATCATGGTGCCAAAGACAAAGAACAGGGTTAGGCTAAATCAAACAGCGGCTCTAAAGTCAGCTTTACATATTCTTTGTTGGCACACAGTGATCATTACATGGCAGTAGGCTGCTATGCCAGGGTCTATAGACAAAGATGTGCCCTCATTACCCCATTTGAATAGTGTCAAGCTCAGCTACTTTTCACCTAAAAGCACTGGGCAGATGGTATTTACAAGCTTGAGGGAGGTTGGCAGTTGCTGGCAGCAGGGCATGAATTTGGCATTTGAAGTTGCCACTAACTTTAAAGACGTCTGAGGGGGTGCAGTGCTAAGTCATTGATTGTAAAAGATCCAATCAGACATCGGCGTTTTGCACCGCACCCCTGAGACGTGGCTTACAGACCTATCACTGACCTGCTCATTGACCTGCCCAGCTGGTGCAGAGAGGACACACTGTGGAGTGGAGACCACAGGGCATCCAGCTCCCCTTGCAACAAGGTGTAATCCAGGGTTCTGCTGCTCATGCCAATCAGGGTGGAGCAGACCGGAAGAGAGTGGGGTTGGATGGTCAAGGATTGGCAGGGGGAGTAAGGTTAGTCATCCAAGCACGTTTTAGGGAAAATAAATCCTTAACTTTCTAAACATAGACTTTAAAGGGATCTGAAAGCTTATTTGGAGGTGTGTATGTCAGTAGGCCTGTGGCTGTGTTCCTCAAAGTGATGTGCTCGTGTTTCAGTTGAATGCATCAACACTCCAGCTCTGATCCAGCCAGAAGTATGCCTGCTGTGAGTGCTGGCATAAAGCGCGGCACTGACATTTTGACACCGCAACCTCCAAACTTGAGGACAGCAAAAACAGGGACTGCTTTATAGAAAGGTATCATGCATTTACTGTATGTATCTGAATGCACTGGCAAAACTCTAGAAACATACAGCAGGGAATGCCAAAGCATGAAAATCTTTGGCAAAGAATTAATTGAATCATTAAAATTTCATCATTTTCTTGAGCAAATCCTTGCTGACACTTATTTGAGTTGAGAATGAGACTGTTTGAGAAACGTACAAACACAGAAAAAACATTATCTTAGACAAAATTTCAATAGCTGCCATTATAGGTCACTGTGATTGTTCCACTGCAAATGTGCAAAACACTTGGAGTTCTGAAATTTGAGTAGACGTTACAAAACCTGACAGTTCATATCATGCTTGAATTTGTTAAACATTGCCTTTGATAGAAATGAAAGAATGCGAACCTAATTTCCTTTCCTATCATTTTCTGAAAAGGCACAGTGAACTCAGCTGCGTCCCTCTGCACCTGCATCACATACTGTACTGTTCAATATATCAGCTTCAGAAAGCGAATAATTCAAAGACAGGTGAGGCGTACTGCCAGTCATTTAGAGAGATTAAGCTGATTTATGGTGATTCAGTGGTTGAGTGGAAACAAAAGTCACTGTCATATTATATAACTTCACTAATGTTGTCTGTATCCTCTTGACTGACGCTTTGCAGGTGCAGTAGAACGGTAAGTCCCAGATGAGGTATGGTTGTAAGGCTGACATGTGGAGGACAACAGGGAGTCTGACACCACTTATTTCTATGCGTGAGTAAGCGCAGCGTGTACTGTGTATGCTTCTGTTGCATGTTGTATGCACCTGTATTTTCTTGCATGGTGAGGCTGGCTGTGATACTTTCCTGCTGTACGCCCAGAAAATGTGAGCTTATTTATTTTCTTTTGATTGTTGGGAGGTTGTGTCAATCAGTATTTATAACACTTTCTAAAGGCAGTAACTTTTCATTTAAGTATATTGGCTTTAAGGATATAAGTGAGGCTTTTAAGTTATATAGTAGAAAAAGACAGGAGTACATTTATTAAAGGACCCATCTGTCATTTTGAGTCTGGTAGCAGGTTGCACTCCTGTGTTTTGAATTTTAATCATGCGACTAACTTTGGTTTACATTTGAATCACACGCTGTACCTTTAACACGAGGCTGTCTCTCTTGCTGTTGAATACTAATATGCACTGCATGATAAAGCTCAGTCTGTTGTCTTACTTGCGTGGGGGGAGCTGGTCGCTCAGAGACTGCTGCGTAGCCCTGAGATAGCTCTGGCGACGAGCGGCGGTTTTTGGCGAGGGTTTGGGGCTTCCCTCCGAGTCATCACTGTCTTCCATGTCTCCCATGGCCTTCACATAGCTACCACTGCGCATCCGCCGACATGGGATTTCATTGGCACCCCCAGTGCGGCCTAATGTGCTACTCCAATCCCCCTACAGGCAGCATTAAGCAGATAAAATTAGTAATTTCTTTTCACAGTCTGTCATCACTGTAGTAGTGCTCTTGATAGTAAGGATACCTTGATATGAACCGATGCATGCACATGAGCCTGTTAGCATGAATACTAAATATTAAGTGTAACTTTTATCAACTACTACCACTTCACTTCAGGCCTACTCACCCTCCGTCCAACCTGCAGATAGTTGCAGGTTAGTTCCTGTTGGCAGGATTTGGACTTGAGCATAGACCTGTCCAGAGTAGCCGAGCCCTTCTGGATCACCTGTCTCGGCTGGCCCATGGTCAGTGTGGACCAGGACCCTCCTTTCATATAGTCATTATCATTTATTAGCATTCTTCCTGTTCCACTTAGTCCACCACCTCCCCCACCCCCAGGCACAGGAAGTGCCTGATATTTCATGTCATTGCTGCTTTTGGAGGAGCTGATAGTGTTGTAGCCACTGTGGATGTATCTGCTCTGGCCCCCCTGGCTGTCGTGGCCAGTTGGATGCCCCAGAGTCATCATGGCCATGGTGTTATGGTAACTGCTCAAATCACTGCTGTCCAAATCGTCTGAGCTCCAGTAACCTGACATGTTGGAGCGTGGTCGTCGTTTGGCGGTTGCCTCTGATTTTGTACCCCGATCTTTACTTTTGGATCTGCGATTCTGCTTCCCTCCATCTTCGGTGCCAGACGAGCCTCCACCACTGCCGGTGGAGCGCCCGTTGATGTTTCCTTTCATGTTGTGGCTTTCCAGTGACTGGGACTTTGCAAAGAGCTTCTGCACTGAGTGCAACATGTAACGGATGCGACCAGGACTGTCTGTGCGCTGCTTGGCAGCAGAGACAGCAGACGTTCGATGAAACTGTAACGTGCTGAATCCATCACAGCCTGCAGGTAGCTGCTTATCAAACTCCAGTAGACTGGGTGGTGCCTGGTTTTTGGTCATGTGATGGGATATAGTTGCTGAGCCGCTCGTTATCATAGGTGTTCGTCCACTCAGCCCTGTCACGCCCATTCCCATGCCCATGGACATGGATGTGCCCATGGTCCCTGTGCTTATCCCCCCAATGCTGTCCCCTGGTGGTGAGAAGTCAGACTGGTCGTAGGAGTTGTAGTGAATCCTGGGGAAGGTGCTGCTGTTGGACAGCTGATTGTTGAGGGGCAGCATGCAGTCTGGTGGAAGGGAGCCTGGGTTGGCTGACTGATAGAGTTGGGGGTCCATGGTGCCATAGTGGTCCATTGTGGGGCTCAGTAGGTAAGGGCTGCGTGGCAGGGTGCTGGTCCTCTGATTGTAGAGGGCCTCTGGATGGCCTGAGGAAGGTTCACAGGAGTCAGACAAGTGTCTGTTACGGTTGGTGCCCAACCCTTTCATGGTGGCAAGGAGGTCTGACCCTCTAGAAGACCCCCAGGCCAAGAAGAGATGACTGATGACCTCGAAGGTGATTCCTAGAAAACAGACAAAACAGGACAGAAAGACACAACATGAGAGAGAGGAAAGAGGTTCAGAACAAACCACACAAACACAGACAAATTCAAACTCAACAGCGCCTATCAGCTCAGCCACACAACACGCCCACTTATATGCCAAACCAGACAACAAACAGGCTAAATGTAGGGCTGTGAGGGAAATACTGTGCAGTGAACGAGCCAGCTTTCCAGTGCTTCTCACAGCGAACATCTGTGTTAAAATGCTGGAAGTGAATGGAAAAACAAAGTGTGGAACAATGACGTGCGGCAGCCAGTGGGCCAGGGCATACATTATGGGAAGAAGAACAATTGCTGGCAGTCATCCGAAACTCCTCCACCTCCACAGCTATGTGGGGCTACAGTACATGCCGGCAGTCAGTAAACAAATATCACAGAAAAAAAAGATTAGAAGAACACTAAGTCACCCAGCACAAACATTTCCATTCATGCGCACAAATCAACAAATTAGACTTTGTGTTGGTGTAGAATTGGATACTGAATCATGTGCCCTTTCATAAGAAAACAAACAAACAAAAATTGATTGCAGATTAAAAAAAATCTAAATAATGCACCTTCTGCCCCCGCCTGCCTCTCTGCATATCGCACAGGTTAGTTGTGATACAGAAAATGTCTGGGAGAGCCCTTTCTTTCAGCTTGTAGAACTCTTTCTCTGCCCATTATTCCATCTGTTTCTCTTTCTCTCTCTTCCTCTGCAGTTCCCTCTCTTTCCTCTTCCCACCTCCAGTGGGTATCCCTGGCGCTGGTCACTGAGCTCCTGTTGTATTTTAGCAAGGCGAGCCAAGGATGGTGGGCAGACTGTCATAGTGAAACCAGTAAAGAGGATTTGACCAGTGGGTGGTGGGTTGCAGGAGTTGGCAGCTACACCTCCTTGTCCTACTAGTCAAGCTGTGCCAATGCCCTGCCTGGCAAGGCGGCAAGGCTGGTACTTCTTCTCTTAGAAAATAATAGATGATAATGGATGAGGGATATTATGTAAAGGCAAAGTGAAGGTAATAGAAACTAATATGCTATTAATGACTAATTATTATTGTTGACAGGTAAATTTAAGTGGCTCAAAATCAAATATTTTTTTCTATGTTTCTGTTTGTGAAGAATATATGAATAAATAAATGATAGTGAGTATCAATACAATCTGTGATTTATTTTGTCATTCCTGCTGGACTAAAGGTGCTCTGCCCTTTAAGGCAGATGGCATTATTGAAAGTCTATTCAAAACTCAACAGCATGCATACTGCTTCCTTATCTCTGTTTGTGCAGTGAAGTGGATGCAGTTTAATAGATTACTGTGCTGCTTTGGGCCAACAGGTTATCTGAAACCACAGAAATGAATCTTTCTTTTAGTAGCCTTCAGCATGTGGACCTAACCTGAAACAGTTGTGGGCCATTTATTGCTTGTCTCAATGCTTCCTGAATCCATTTGTCATTTATTAGTCATCTTGGCAGCTGCAGCACATCAGTTTAAATCAGTCCCCGTAACTCTAATATTCAGATCTTTGCTTGCATTTTTAGTGTATATGTAATATAGCTATAACACACTATCAAACTCCTCTTGAAGACAAATAAATATGTAGTTGTGGTGTATGATAGCAGACAGAATGAAGGATATGTCTAGAAGAAAACTAATTAAATGGTTAAAAACTCAACTGCAGACTTGTAATTATAATTATAACAATAATAACAATGGTAACACACTATTTGAATAGCACCTTTCATACAAGAAAAAAGAAGAATAAATAAATCACATGAACACAGAAACAGACATTTGGCTGCCCTGATATCTATAGGTAGTGTGTTTCAGAACTTTGGGGCGCAATTCACAAAGGCTATATCCTCAGTCTACCAATAAACCAGCAGCAACTGCACTGTTTCCTATGGGGCGTCCAGTAGCCTGGCAGACTTCCCCACTGTGATTCTGGTCAGGTACACTTATTGCAAAAATACCAGAAAGATGAAAACAACAGAGACTACGACTGAGGGGAGGGGACAGTTCTGTTTTCCTCACTTATGTTTTCCCTGTTGAGGCAGGTTATGTGAACTGTCAGCCTTGCAGTCAATGGCTTTTGTGTCTAAAAGTTTCAATCAATTTGAAAAGTTTACAATCCCCAAAATACCTCAGACTTGTCTTATTTTGTTTTTTTAAAAAAGGAACATACAGAATAGACTGATCTATTTGTTAACATGTTGTCGGGAAGTATGCTTGCTGTAAATCTCAGTGTTGACCTTCAGAGTCCTAGAAACCTGGAGCAAATCAGATAACTGCATGTTGCCGTGTGCTGCTAGATGGACAATAAGTGGGATTGCAGCTCACTTACAAGATTCCACTTCATCCACAGCTCAATGTGATTTGAATGTGATTCATTCTTTCAGAAAAGGGACTGAAATGTTTTTTGTGTTACCTTGCTTTCACATAATATGAACACAGACACACACACATACACATTACCTCAACACACTTTTAGCAATTAGCTATTTGCAAAAAATCTCCATATAAATTATAAGCCTGGCTTTCATGCCACCATTATTAGCATGCTGCAGGCACAGACTCATTTAGTGTCATTAACAGAGCCTCTCTGAGTGTCATCTGTGCTGATAGGGTCAAATCCTCTAAATCCTTTTACACCACATTAGCTAACTGCCTCATATCCCGTCGTGACACGCCACTCAGCTACGCTTAGCATACCCTCCTCAATGTGTCAACCAGTACGGCTCAAAATGACAGTGATAGCTGCATTATTAATGGAGCAGGATTGTAAACTGTACACTGCCAGTCAGAAGATTTGAACATTTTAACACATTTACAAAATGTTTTTTGTTAATGTGTAATAATTGTAGATAATTAGACACTGAAATGAGAAAGCACAGGTAAATGGGAAGTGAGAAAAGAGTGTGATTTTTATTTTACTGGACGAGACCTTGAAATGGCCTGAATCTAAATCACTCTAATTAAGGGTTTGTAGCAGAAAACATGATGTAAACTTGTTTCATAATTGACATTTTCTATATTATCAAGTTGTCGACCATTCCATTTCACTGACAAAGTATTACTTAAGATCTAATTATGGTGCTGAGTCATCAGTTCTTAAAGACACACTCCCTCACAGTAGGATTTTGTCACAGTACCCAAATGTACCCTCAAATCCATTCATTTCTATTAAACATTATTCAGTTTATTCATACTGTATGAATTACTGACAGACAGCAGCCTTTTTGAAATGTTTGGACTGAAGCACTGCCTTCTCAAAGAAAATGATGGATAATATGGTGACTGGGGGACACCAGGATGACATAAAATGCCTGGAGGATGCTACAGGTTAGCCAGACCTGCCACTGTAACACTGCAAAGCATAACGACAGAGGTCAAGAGAAATGCTTATCCACAGACAAGAAAAAGAAAAGAATTCAGGCTCTCATTAGCTCGGTGCTGGGCAGACGAGTTTGTGTGTGCATCTCAGTCTGTGTGTGCACCACACACAAGAACGTTAATGTGTCTGTGTTGTGTGTGTTTTTACACCCTGCTTGGAGCGTCTGGTGGCAGCATCTCCCTGCCGTGTGCACTGGGGAGCTGCCATCTGCTCTTCCAGTGGGAAAAGGGGCGTTTGGCACCAAGTCCAATTCATGACCTTACTCATTCTCTCAGCTACCACAATCACAGAGCCACAGGCAGTTCACGCTCCTAACCAGAGGAGGGCGATCACACTCAATACAAGCTGGACTGTGTTTCTGCCAAGATCTGTCACTCTCTGATGTTTTCATACAGCATGCAGGGAGGTTATTACTTGTTAAAGGCAGAATTTAATTTAATTGTTTGTCAGTGGTGAAGTGACCAAAAGGTCTGAGTGGATGTGAGGGACAGAATAATTAAAATCCACAGGTCCCCAGAATCATACCTGAAACTATAGAAAATATATTTTCTGATGATGCTCATAAATGAGGGAAGTACGAAAAGTATGGATATATCATCAGCAAACAAGTAAAAGCACATGGTCTGCAGAAAGATGGCATCTGTAAGTGATTTTTTATTATATATGACATTATTAGACTGCTAATAGTCTACTGATGCACCAGTGTAAAAGCAGCATTTTAGTGTTGCTGCTGGTTGAAGTGGAGGTAGTTTTAGCTACTTTATATATAACTACTTCATATAGTCAGTCCAGTGGCCCCAAATTTGGGAGCTGAGTCTCCTCCTATCATTTTTGGATGATCAAATGTTTTCTTTTTTGTGAAATAATGTACAGTTTAAATGAAACCATGTGAGGAGTTTCAAGGATAAATATCTCTTTGTTAGGACTGTGACAAGAGGAAACTACAAACAACTCGAAAACACTGGTTTTATCTATAACTACTGTATATGTTGTATTTTATAGTCTGACCATATTTTTTTTTAAATGTTAAGTCTTAATTGGAAAGTAACTAGTTAGTACAGCTGTCATAAGAAGTGTAAGTTTTAGTACATGTTGTACTAAAGTGCAGTACATAAGTAAATGTACAAAGTTAAAAATAACTAATAACCGCAGCGCTGGTGCAGAGGGATGAATATTCTGGGATAAAAATGGTTGAATGGAATCAAAGATGTTAAATACCAGCACAGAGTAGAAACATAAAATACTGGGATCAATGTTTGATCTTTAAAAGCACAAACGGGTCAATTTTCTAAAAGGAACCTTCATGTCCAACATACAGCACCTCACTGTTGTTCCTGTCTGTTAGTCTTCATCTGTTAAGCCTGTAATCTGTTGACCATCAATAAAACTCCTCTGAGTCCTCCTCATTTAAATTCCAACAATATTTATTCAATTCAGATATTCCCTGACATGAAATATTTCCACTCCTCCCTATGAGACAAAGTATTTCCATACACAAATCTAAGCTCTGCCATCCTGGAAACATCCTTACTGATTGCTCGATTCCGTATCTAAACGGCTCTGGCTTGTCTGTGTTGTGCCCTTTGTGTTGCCAGGTTTTTTGACCGGTTGCCAGTTTCTAGACTGGCAAGTCTGTGGGTGGCCAGATTAAGATGAGGGACTGTGCAAAGGACATCATCCCCTCATTTGAGCAACATTGTACAGAGAGGCAGTTAGTCAAAGCATAGCTCAGTCATTCAGCCAGTGAGCCCATCTGCTCTGTAGGCTTATAGAAGTGCCCTGGAAGACAGGGGGCATCTCTGCGTGTGTGCATGTGTGTGTGTGTGTGTTAGTGTGATGCATCTAAAGGGAGGGTGTGTTACATGTAACAAGGGAGGCGAGTGCTTACAGACTGCTGGAGAGGAGGAAGGGACAGAAGGAAGTGAGGGAAAAGCTGTGGGGAGAAAGGTGTGGGTTTTGACGGCAGTGAAAATGAAAGCAATCTCAAGGGATTGAAGGTGTGAAGATGAGAAAATGTGTTGTAAACTGAACACTGGGGACAAGGAATATAAAGAAGAGCAGAGGAAGATGAGAAGTGGGGAGCAACAGAACATGGAGAAGGAAGAACAAGAGTGTCAAGAGAGTTATGTTTTTTTTTGCATATACGCAGGAAGGCAAGTTTTTAGTTGAAGACAGCTGCTGGAGGAGGAGATGTGTGTCAGTTAGCAGAGCGTCTGATGTATGTGTTTGTCCCAGAAAAGGTGTGAGGGTGTAAATGAGTGTGAATATGTGAGGCATATGCGTGTGCAACATAATAATTGCCTGTGACTGCTTGAAAAATGAGTTTCCTGAGCTTCGTTTTAAGTTAGGAGGCCTTGTTCAAGCGAGAAGTAATTGAATAATTTGTCAGTCACTGAATGCCTCTGAGTGCTGAGTGTTTGTGTCTGCGCTCACAAACACTCACTTGTATGTATGTGTGTCACGTAATTAATAATAAATAGTGTGTAATGTGCGTACATGCATGTGTGTGTGTGTTTGTGTGTGTGTGTGTGTGTGTGTGTGTGTGTGTGTGTGTGTGTGTGTGTGTGTGTGTGTGTGCGTGTGTGTGTGAAGCAGGCTAACCTTGTCCTAATTACAGTCTATCTGTTCCATCAGTGCTGTGCTCTGGCCTATTTTCACAGCTATAAATTTACCGCTCCCCCCTCTGTTGTGATAGATGACCCACTCATTTTAGCCCATCTCTGAAGACTGCAAGCCGGAAAGGAAGTCAGTGAAAGACAGCGGCACCACTTCACCGCTTATGATGGCCGATGGAACTTTCCGTGTCCTCAAAACTATTTCTTCGTGTTGGCACGTTAAAGAGGTGTGGAATGATGCTGTTACCATATTTTGTTTTTCAGGAGGAGGAAAGCCTCATATCAAAAAACAGTGAATAAATTTGGGAGCTGAATGTGCCATCTGGAGATCTCCAGAGTGTTTTCAGTGTTTGACTTTAAGGAAGCAGCTCTTCCTTACACAGATTATTTGTGAATTTGCAGCTCTGATTATCATAAAACGTTAGCAGTGGTTAGAGACTTCAATGCAGTGAATTAACAAGCATCTAAGGCGCTGAATTTTAGGCACAGTTTTATTGCTGCTAATCCTTGTCCTCTACATTACAAAAACATTAGTGGATTTTCAAATATCACCCATTGTATTTTGCCACAATATGCACACAGAAATAATATTAATATAGTGTATTAATATCAAGTATTTAAAAACAATTCAACAGGTGTTAAAAAAATGAGTAAAAACAGTGAAATCCTGCCTGGTGTGAGAGCATTTTTATGTTATTTTTAGATTTATTTATATATACATCTATTTTATTTCCACATAAACAGACACAGAAGTGCTCTCTTAATGTTTGCCCTATAATGATTCAGGACCAAAGCCAAGTCTGAGTGCAAATCAGCCCCAAAATCATTCCTGTGCATAAAGCAGAGCTGCGGTAGATTTGAAAATAACACTGAGGAAAGTGGAAACATTTAATCCTGAAGCCATACAATGATATAAAATGGAGCCTATTCTTTTGACCTTCACCTCTAATCTGTGTGGCAGCAGTTATCATGGCCATGTTCCAACATGAAGCATGCACTCCCACCCCTTTGACCTTGTTGATGTGTCTTTGTGGATCTGTTGGGACAGTCTACCTGTAGGTGTGAAGCCAACTGTGCACCACTGAGCAAATCACCGGGCAGACTCACAAGCAAACCACTTCATTTAAATGGACGTGTGCATCTAATGTTATTGAATGAATCACATTTTTTCACATGGCCATATGCGTGCTGAAAGAGTATTCTTCAGTTTAATATTTTCTCCATTAAATGATCTCTTTACAGCGTGACTCCAGTGTGAGAGATGGGGAACAGAATCTGGGAAATAGATTTCAAAGGGCAGTAGGAGCTAATTTGAGGCTTCAGCAGTCTGAGATAGTCAAATCAAGTGTGTATCTTCCAAAGTTACTGTCTTTTGAGCATGAAATTACAATAGTCTTTTCTTGCTGAGCAGCGGGAGAGATGGTAACACAAAGCATTTCGTACGAAGAAGGATGTAACTTTGGAAGAAATACACTTGATTTGACTAATTTCACAGAATGAGGACTGCAGATTTCTGCTTTTACATTGAAATTCTTCAAAGGTGGGACATCGTCACAGAGAGTATGAACAGGGCGACTGATCTCAGCAACCAATAACTCTGTCCAGGCATATATGGGCATGTTAGTATCGCATTCTGATTTGCTTTAACTGAATTGAAAAAAACATGATCCTTTCGTTTAAGTGTTAAATCTGCAGGAAGTGAGAGCACGCTCGAAAAAGATCAAACACCAACCTCATAACACAATCAATGTGAAGCCAAGTTTATGCTGAAGACACGGTGGCCAGACATGGCCTAGTGCTACTTCATTCAAAGAGTGTATTTTTATATTTGGGAATAACAGGGGGGTGGATGTCTCTCGCTCGGTCCTGCACACAGGGAAGCACAGTGGGAGGAGAGGGTTGTGGGCTACAGCTGCGGCCTCTATCTCTAGATTCAGGGCAAATCAGAAGGACTAATGCAAACAGACATAGAGATGTGCACATGTGCTTACACACACACAGACACTAGCATATTATTTATGAATGCACATATATTAAAATGCATGAATGCAAAGACACCATTCAAACACACGCTCGTGAGACATGAGACACACACACCATCTCCCACACACAGTATAAAGATCCACTTCAGGTTAAAACTTTAACTATAAAGCTCAGAGTTCATTCATATCAAACTATCACATCAGAGCAGTCTGTCTCTAATTATATGCTACTGCGAACAACATGTACATCAATAAGGATTAATATTTGAAGCTCAGGTCAGTATTCAGTCAGTCTTTCATGTGTTTGCGCATCTAAAACTGAGGTCAAGCTCTAAAGTGCCAGACATAGTTAAATGGAGGGTAAGAAGAGGTTTGATGTTTTCAAACTTTCAGAAGACCTGAAAGCATTAATGAAAGCTCTCACATCTTATTCTGAAACTTCAGCTCAGCCATGTCCTTTGCTGTGTCTGTGAGGTGCTGCATTGCATGTGTATGAGCTACAGCATGAGCCACCCACAGCCTGTTATGAACAACCACAGCACAGCTCAGCCTTAAACCTCACCCACTTTATAATGCCCTTGGCCTGACACACAATAGCCACACAACCTTGACCCCACAGAGGAAGCAGTGGCGCGATGAGATTTCCTGCTGTTAAAAGGAAAAGGGGAAAAGTCACTTCCTGTGGAGACAGGAATGGTGGGAGAGGACAGGGGTCCCCTTTGGATGCCAAGTGGGTCAACCCTGCATTCATGCCACACAATCCCCACGTCAGGTCACAATAATACCCTAATGGCCGTCTGTCAACCTATCAACCTGTCAATGGCACAAAGGGATGAGCCGTTGCCATGACAACAGCCATAAAGAGATAGAATGTCTACATAGATCGCTGACATTTAGGAGACGTAACCTACAGCCTCAGACTATGCAGCTTGTCCAAGGTCACATAAAGCATAATATAGCCATGTGACCTCTATGTGCAACACAGATAACAGAAAGTACCGAAGTACAGCTGAGCCTTACAGGAACATTAGTTTTGCAGGTATTTGGTAATAAAGCATAGTACTGAAGAAAGGATGAATGTCTGCACAAAATGTCATGGCAATCCATCCAATAATTCTTGAGTTATTTCAGTTTGGACCAAAGTGCTGGACCGACTGACCAAGAGGTTGACTTTGTCGTCTTGAGAGCCAAACCAAACAGTGGCTTCACTTCTACTAGACAATGTGCACAGATCCAGAGTCTGTGATCCCGTAAACACCCTCTCAGTTTCTGTCATCACACATCATATTTACTTGCTTTGTGTGCAGATCATATAGAATTTTTTCTCTCTCCATGCACTTTCTTTGGATACTGTTAGCTTACAAAAGAGCCCGAACTAAAGAATATTCTGCCATGGCGTAAAAAATCCTGTAAAATTCCCCATTTTAACCAACTCCACCAACTTTGGATTCACAACCAAAAATTCAACATTGTGTTAATGTGAGCAGTCTGTAAATAATGAACAACAAAGATCCACTCTCTTATTGTCTTGTTCCACAGTATGATTCATGAATTAGAGGCTATTTCACTACATCACAAGTCTGCTTAATCAACTGACTGGCTCCCATGAGGTTTCCTTCCCACTGTGGTTTGAATATCACCACTGAGACTCATTAACGTGTTAAACTGCACTGAGGCAGGTAATGTGGATCTGTGCTGAGGATTTCTGAGTCAGAGAGGATGTTGACCTTGACAAAGTAACACAAAGTGACATTAATTAATTTCTTCCATGTTCGAGTCACAGTGTGAGTGGGCAGTGTGCTTGCGAGCGAGTTCCTCCTGGTATGTAAGAACATATTCATTTAAATGTTTTCTTTGCTGTGACTCATAAAAACACACAGATTTCAGTGGGAACGTCACTTCTGGGGATTCATCTTTGCTTTTTAGGCATTCTAAATAACAAAAAGTAGGAAGAACGGGCTGGTTCACATCATGTTTTAAATCTGCTCATGTGCAGCAAATTAAAAGCAACAGTAAGATTAAGAATTCCTTTATTCGTCACATTACACACAACATGCATGGTTGAGGAGGGAAACTGTACACGCCATGCAATTGTGAAATTCTTTCCCGCTTTTTGACCCACCCATGGTCAGTCCTTCCTCCACGGCAGACCAGGAGTGGTGGGCTGCCAGTCGACCAGTGCCCGGGGACCCAACTCTCATTTGTCACCATTGGTCAGGTGGTGATCTTCTTGCATGTTTTTAGTGGGGGTATTTTTTATGGAGGATACCCCAGGTGAACACGGGGAGAACATGCAAACTCCACACAGAAAGGCCCCTTATTTTTCCTTGAGCAGCAGGCACCGAAGGCATGGTGAAGGACATGCCCCCTGCGCCCACAGTGGGATTCGAACCAGGGACCTTCTCGCTGTGAGGCGACAGCGTTACCACCGAGTCACAGTGCCACCAAATGACATGAAATAATTTTGTATGCCTCTGAAGTGATATCCATATATGTGCAATGTGTAGGACAGTAAGAGCACTTTTACGCTGTCCTTCAGACTAAAAAGTGTTTCCACGCCTGCTTCTTTCTGTCTACACACATAAGAGGCCTTTTAATAGCACAGGACGGGCACTTTATAATGCAGGTGCATTACAAGAGAGGAGGCAAGGAGTGAAGGGACAAAAGAAGTTCTTCTCTGTGACTGAAGGAAATTGCCATAGTCTCCTTGCCTTTGTGTGCAGACAGCTAGGAGAGGGTAGTGCATCAATGACAGCTGTCCTTTCCTCCCTACATTCTCATTCACAGAGCGAGCTCAGCGTTGATCACAATGTTTCAATATTGTGATCGTATTCTTTCTGCCTTTCCATTGCAAAGCTCTCATTGATCTGATTATCCCCTGACAAATGCTGTGTGTCTCACTTTGACCAAAAAAGGAAGGCATGAATTAATCCGCCACGGAGAAGGTTGTGCGGTTAATTTGTTATCAAGTGACGGTGCACCTCTTGTGCGCAGTTACCGTACAAAAGCCAGTGTCAAATGCAACCTCCAGATCCAATTCTAACACCGCCAGCATGGCCTATTGTGAGCGGGATGTCAGTTACACCCTCTCATCCTCCACCCCAGGGAGGCTCCCATAAGGGGCCTTATGGGGAGGATTGAGAGGAGTCCTGTGATTGGAGCTTCCTGTTATCTCCTACCCACAGCAACACGTCTGGCAGGCCCTTGTTTGTGCAGAAATGTGTGCACATGTGTGGGTCTGCTGATGTGCCCATGCCTGTGAATTCCTGCTTTATTTGTATGCAAATTCATGTATCAGAGTGCACGAGTTATATAGGACATAGGATGTAAATATTTGAGAGAAACTACAAAGACTGCATGTTGTGTGAAACGAAACGAAGGACAGTGAATTGACATTGAATATGTGTAATGTGTAATAAGTGTGTGAGAGGTGGTCGTGGTTGTGCTATAATCCCAAAAGGTCCAGTGTGTAGGATTTAGGGGGAAATGTAATATAATATTCATAATTATGTTTTCATGAATCACCTGAAAATGAGATTAATTGTGTTTTCGTAACCTTAGAATCAGACATCTCCTCTGCCATGGAGCCTGCTATGCTGCACGGGAGAGTTTCTACAGCAGCCCAGAATGGACAAACCAAACACTAGATGCCACTAAATCCTAGACACTGGACCTTTGAACTGAATATTGCGTAGTATCATGTATACATTTTCAAGTCTCCATTAAAAGGGCAGAATGGAGAAGAAGCCACATATTCCTCAAAAGTTGTTTTCAAGTGGCAGATTCACCTGTTTATGGCTGGGATTTGGACAATTGGATTTACTTTGCAAACAAGCTCAAATATTCTTTCTGCACTGGCAGATTTTTAAATTTGTTAAAAAAGACTTTAAAGCTGCTCTAATCAATTCTATTAACAATGGATCAACTTGGCTGCTGATAGTAACAAATCCGCACAGAATTATTGCCCATCTCTGGAGTCCTCAGTTCTAAATAACATTTTAGCCACTTTCAGGTCATTATTTTGGTTTTATAGCCCATTTTTACAACTTTACTGTTTTGGTTCAGTCTCACCACTCTCATTAACTTAATTTCCAGCCACTGTCGGGAGCTGTTTTCAGAAAAAAAAAAAAGCTCTGAAAACCTTCACAGCAGAACAACAGGGCTACAGCTGGTGAATGTGATGGAGCATTTAGTTGCTTAAGAGTCAGATCTTTCAATTAAGAGACAAAACAAAGAGACAATGAATATTGGACTTATATTTGTCAGGGGGTCAGAAATGCAGCTTAAAATGATGGTAATGTTGCGCTGTGTCTGCTAGCTGTGTAAATAGGAATTTGTTCTTTTCACACTCTTCATATCAAACACATCAAGTCATAACATGTGTTTACAGCTTATTGCGCTGCAGTCATTGGAGGTTTAAATAGTAAGGAATGTATTTGGAGTGCATTTGTTTACTCATAATGGGAATCTACTTTAAGTGAATGCACTTTAAAACTTCAGCACACTAGTTCCAAACATCTTACCCGCAGTGATTCTCTGAAAGCTGCAGCTTCTTATCTTTACTGTGAGCAGCGCTGACCGACTACACTGCCCTGAAAACTGCTTGAAAGCTACAACACCAGTTTCCAGGTGTACGGAGAGACAGCCTGGCTTTAAATGCAAGCACTAAAGCTTCTGGAAAACACTCTGGAAAGTCTCACATCCTCATCCATTATTGATAGCGCCTTAAGCCTCCCTTGTGCTCAAGATGACAAACTAAAACCAGAAGTGGCAACTCTCTCGCATAATTCTGAAGGAAGGCTTGTGTCTGAAATTTGAATTTCACTAGCTTGTCCTGCAGTGAGTCATCCTTTGATGTCCCATCAGTGTGTTTGCAGGGAATAGCAATTAGCTCCTAATAAATGAAGTCAGTCGTGAACCCTGTCCCTGATGGTTAATGCGAAGAAGGCAGTTAAAGGTTAGGGTTCCAAGCCTATGGCTGAGTGCATGAATGAGTGTTTGTGTACTCAATTACAACTTTTAGTCAGTTCAATTAATTTAAAAGCAACATTACCAGTTGAGTGCTGAGGTCAGGCAAAGGACTTACATTGGCAGCTCATTTCTCAGAGGCCTCGATTTGAGTAGGAGGAGGTTTCCTGAAAGAGATACGAGCAAGACTGTGTCAGTGTTTATGTGTGTTATGAACCCATACAATTGTGTCATGCTTTACTTGTTAACCCACAAGTAAACCTGAGCATTTTCTGCTAAAGACACACACCTACACAGACAAACACGCACACTTGCACAGAGCTGAGGGGAAGGCTTTGCCATGCACCATTGTGAATCGGGTTAAAATAATCTGATTGAGAACCAGTGCTTGAGGGCAAGTTGTGTTCAGGCTCAGGCCAGCAAAGTATCAGCAACCAGCTCCACCTTGTTGTCTACTTCACTCTTCACTGCCCTACTTTCTGTGTCTCTTCCTCCTCTCCCACACCTCGGAGGGTAGTACAAAGGCACCGACTCGCTTTAGCACATCTCAATCATGGCAGTCTCCCACTCATCCATATTCCAGTCGCTTTTATAACACCTGCAGTGTTACAGAAGCTTTGACAATGTTGGATCAGGGCTCTTTTCACCCCAGGCCTCTGCAAACAGTCCTACACTCACCATGTGTCCTGTCTGATAACATTACACAGTCCATGCTCAAGAGTTTGATCACTGCTCAGACACAAGATTGTGTGTGAGCATCGCTGTGCCTTTGGACATCTACAGTATTTATGTGTATGTGAGTCTTTATTATACTTATTTCTTGATGAATGTGTTAAGGATAAATTAGAGCTCTGTCAAACACACTACAAACACCGTCCCTACTTTCTTTTTATAATTTCCACTGTCAGAGAAGGAATTCAAGCTTCTTAGTACCAACTACAAAGGCCCATGCTTTGCCAAGTGTCATCTAAAATCTGTGGGAGAACGACTCTCCTGAGGTCATACATCAAACTCCACCTCGGCGCTCTTATTTTGCATTATGGATTCCTTTATCCTTTTATCCTAGAATTTAGTAAGAAGAAGCCTTTGCCCATCAGTTCCACAAGTACTCACATCTACAGTGTGTAGAAAGGTATAACCTTGGTGTTAATATTCAAATGCTGCTGTTTTTCATGCTTTATGCCACTGTTTTATTCCCTTAAACACATTCCACTCACAGCGTGAAAACTGCTACATATTCCCTTTGTTATTTTGAGCATTCATCTGTTGGTAGTCTTTGATAGCGGAAAACATACAAAGATACTCAAGAGAGAGGATGGCACAACACAAGTATTCAATGCAGACGAACATAACAGTATCCACATGGGAACCTGTTCCTGTTTTTAAATGTGCATGCTACATAGATACCATGAGGTAAAGGGTGCAAAGGGTTGTTTTACACTCAGTTGTTCTTGAACATACACAACCTCAACTCTCTGCAGATCCATCAGGTGGGGTTTGGAAGAGGTCAACTTGGTCCACACAAACACTGCTGGCCCATTGTCTCAAACCCTGACATCCCAGCTGCAAAGAAATGAATGTTACTTCATGAAAAGGTTAAAGAAGCACTCCTCATAACCTGGTAATTGTGCTGCACTTATATAGCACTTTTCCATCTTATGACAAAGGGCTTTACAAGTTCCAGTTTCTTGCTCAAGAACACTTCAACATGTGGACAGAAGTTGGATATCACATCTGTGATTAATGGACGACCTGTTCATGTCCTCTCAAACCTTTTAGGGATGAGGATGAATAGACTCACATTGTTGAAATACATTGAATGTTTGGTTATAATGTCAGTAAAATAACTAAGATGCTTGTGTTGGAGAATTGCACTGAATGTTCCACCAAGTGCTCCAACCTGAAGCTCATAAGCCACTCTTCCGCTGTATGGTATGGCTCGGATTGGTAAGGAGGCAAACTTCGTTTCAGAAAAGGCTGAAACAGCAAGGCAACAGACTGCTGAAAAATACAGCAGAGTTTGGAAACCCTATATCAGATTCCAGGCAACAAAATGACTCTGGTTGCTTCGTGTCATGCAAGTGACAATCATCTCTCAACAATCAATGGTCTGCAGTGTTTTCACTCCACCTTTTAGTATCGGCTCAGCTTGCTTGGAACCTTGACTGTGGTGATACCAAAAAATGTACCAGGTACCAGGTGCTATGCACAGCTTTTGCCAACAGAACACCAAAAAGAGTTGAGTGGAGGTGAGCTGCACCATGTAATAGAAATGAGACAGCAGTCAATCAGAAAGTGGTATCTGGTAGGAGACGTGATGTGAACCGAGACCTCCCATGTCAAAGTCACTCTCTTTTTTGACTCAAACATCCATTCAGATCCCTGTTCTTAGAAGTGTTGTGGTGCTACAACATTGTGCTACCTCCGTGTTTGCTGTTGAGTGAGAACAGTCATTATTTGCAGGGTCTCACGAGGCCCTTGGTAGGAAAAAGTTGCTTGTTTTAATATTTGAACGACTGACCAATGCCAAAACAATTTACAAGAATGTCCTGTGCTATCCTTATCTTCACTATGCACGGACGCGCAAGTCTGCAATGCAAGAGTGTTGACATTTCTATGGCAGTAAAGATGTTAATGGTGCCCTTTGACATCCTCTAAAAATCTGACTGGCCATCTCAAGCACCAGATTGTCAACTGTAGATGGGCATGTCAAAAAGAGCAACCATTAGTGCAAAAGTTCACATGAAAAAGAAAAATCAAGTCTGACTAAACTGCCTATGAAATTAGCAAATATGAATTTGGGATGAGCCTAAAATGAAACCAAGACACAGTGATGGCTTGAAAATGTTAAGCACGATCCGTTGCAGTCAGCGTTAGAAGTGGAGACGAGGCAAAATGTCATGTTCTTTGGCCAGAACATCCCCCAACACAACCATCATAAAATTTGTAAAAACAGCTTCACCACTGTGGCTAGCTTTGATTTTCCAGACAGAGTCAACAAACACAAAACTCAAGAGTGTTGTGACCTTTAGCAATAAAATGCCAAAAAAAATTGTGCATACAAACAGACATATACACACTTCTTAACATTGTTAAAGGTCAACTTCATGAAGAGGCATGACAAGGACAAGAACACAATGCAACGTCACCTGTTCGCGACCAATATCAAATATGGATCATTCTGTGCACAGAGGATAAAAATGATCCACCCAATGACTGCAAGATAAAAACAGTGAATGATAATGAGTAAAGCTTCCTGAGAGAAGAGAAATGCACATTCGTATGCTCATTCATAAAGCACAGATCAACTACAATAGAAGATAAATGAAGGGCACTTTATGGAGTTTCGGGGACTGAATTGGGAATGGGATTCATGCCAAGCCACTCCTCTCTCACTTCATTGCGCACTGTAGATTTGAAGGACTAATGTCAAACACTTCACGGCACTGAGTTTGTTGGGGCAGAGTAAGATAAATTAGAAATGAGACTGGGAAACAGATTGAGGCATCGGGACAGAGGGATCTGCTGATTGGGCTCTTCATTTAGGGAATGCATTATAAATGCCTGTTCACTGGCTGTGGAAAATCTCTCACTGATGGAAATTGGCCTCAATTGGGAAACAATTACATCAGATTAAATATTTCAGATTTTGCTGCTAAAATGAGTGCACTGAAGATTGAGGATGACTTTTTACCACAGCAGATGTCTTGCAGCAGGAACAGTGTAGTTTATAATCAAAAAATATATATTTATTAAGCAAACACTTCTGCAAGATATATTTCAATGAACTTTGAAAAAGGAGATCTCGTGACTTTTCCTCGAGTGTCATCAAGAGGTAAGGATCCCTTAACTTTTCATTTTGTCTTCATCAAATCAGTGTGCCCAAAACTTTGGTTTATGACCCACAAAACTAATGACATTCCCATCAGCCTCACCTGTACTTTGTGTTTAGTGCTAATTAGCAATCACTATCATGTTCACATGCCACGCTAAGATGGTGAACATTGCAAACAGTATACATGCTTAATATAACTATGTTAGCATTGTCATTGTGAGCATGTTAGCATGCTTACATTAACTTTTAGCTCAAAGCACAACTGGGGCTAAATACAACCTCGCAGAGATGCTAGCATAACCATAGACTCTCAGTCTTGTTAATCCTTTACTTTGATTTCTTTTATCAATATTCTCTGCAGGGCGTGGCCCATTGGTTTTGTTTTCAAATGTCAAAGAACCTGAAGGTTATGGTGTATTTGGATAGAAATAGGAGCTAGTGCAAGTACAGCCTTGCTTCCCAGATCAGCAGCACTGACCATTCACCATTGGTGCTTCACTTAAATGTGCTGGTTGCTGTTTATTACATTAGCTTTAAAGGATTAAAAGTAATTCAAATAAATATGTGTATTTATTTATTCAATGTACCTCCAAACCCAGTTGGTCCGCCAATGTCTGACTGAAGAATTCTCTCTTGAGTTACTCACTAGTAAACTTTCACCAAATACTTTCATACTCAAGTTACAGTGATGATTACTTTTCCTTCCACTTCTTATTTGTTATTTGGTATTTATTCTAAAATAAGAACACTGTAAGCAGTTTTCGGCCCACACAGAATAATTAGGTGGTACTACAATGATAATTTGTTATATCTCACATATCCATTCTGGTGTAATTCCAAAATGTATGGTTGATAGGCAAAGTTGTGGAAGTAATCGGCTCTACATCAAACAATCCCTTGTTGTCACTTCTCAACCATGAAATCCAATTACTGCAGGACCTGAAGGTCGCTACATCCAGGTGCATTATCAAGCAAACATTGATTATTCAAAAGCTCTTGCTGCAGTATGTAAATTGTGCACAGAGTTACAGTACATAAAGGATGTAGGAACTATATTGAGCTGAAGAGGGAATGGCTGGTGTAAAGGCCAACAGACATGAGGGTCCTTTAGAAATCTGTTGGGCCATTTCATGAGGATGAGAACTTCTCCTACTTATACAATTTGTAGTATTCAGTGAGCAGATGGGAGGCAACTTGAGTGTGACTGAAGATGAATCCCACAAGTGAGGCAGTGTGACAACGCTTTTGGAAAGAATCACACACTCATTCCAAAATCTCTGCATGTTATAATTATGCTAATGACTCAGTAGCTGGCAGCGGATATAACGACTGGATTAAATGTGGTCACTGCAATAATGGAAGTTGTGAGTGTGTGTGTGTGTGTGTGTGTGTGTGTGTGTGTGTGTGTGTGTGTGTGTGTGTGTGTGTGAGAGAGAGAGAGAGAGAGAGAGAGAGAGAGAGAGAGAGAGAGAGAGAGAAGAGACAAAGGTGTGAGCGTATATGACAACAAAACGTGCTAACATTATGTTCATCTATTAATTGAAAATAATCCCTTTGAATTCCTTTGTTGCTGAAATGAATGAATGTTTTGGTTCTATCAGTTTGAGCAGGGGAACCAACCTTTAAAACCAGCTGCCTGCTAACATTTGGTATTTCATGAGGAGCAATCACTTAAAGATTAACAGATCATCACAAGATATAATCAGAATCTGTTGCTAATGTCCTGGAAAGCTTTTTGCATCTTTGAATGAACAGATGCTGCAGCGCAATGATTTTTAAATAGTGTTGTCTTTTGTTTTTCTTGGGCTCTTCTGTGATGTTGTATTATGAGGAATGCAGTTTGGATGTCCAGGAAAACACCCGTTGGTCGGAACATTCCTCGCACTGGCCATTGTCAAAACAACAACATGAAAACAGGGTCCTTAGATTCCTTTAATTGCTAATTATCATGTCTTATCAGGTTCTGTTGATTCAGATGGATTCACTTTAGTTATGCAGAGACAAACCAAATGAGACTGTAACGCTGGGGACATCAAAGCATTAACTTTATCAACAACATTCTTGGATAACAAAAATTACATTTTTCACTTCTAACTTTGACAAAATCAAAGAATCTTTAGGTTGAACACAGACAAATGCATGTGATTTCACAGCTTATCATTTACTCCACGTCAACAAAAGTACAGAAATCCTCGACTCCGCAGCAAACTGTTTGAGGACTACCGTCTGTTTTCATATTCATTCTTTGAACTTCCTGCATGCTCTGAGCGAGGGGATGGAGCACAGAGAGGGAAAGTGGTGGAAAAACAGCCAGCTCAGCCCGTCCTCAGGGCTAGAAAGTCACACACAAGAAAAAGTTGAAAGTAAAACTCTTTCAGCGGATGCCAACTTTCTGCTCTTGCCCATCTTTAGAACTTTAATGAGTTTGCACTTTGGTTTCAAAGGTTCTAAATAAACCATTAAGTCTACAGGGACGCAGTGTCAGTGCTAGACAAAGATCAATTGGTCTTTCTCTTTATCTTTTCATTAGACCTTGAATCACCCCTCACAAGGCTCAAACAAATACAGTAAATATCTGAATTAAACAAAACAAACAGGATTTGTAACGCTATAGCTACAAAAAAAAAAGCCAGCTATTTTTCCCAGACATTAATCACTGACCTCATATCTCAATCAATACCGATAAATAAATGAGCAAATATTTAAACACTAGTGCAAATGTGCGTCACAAATTTGTACATTGACCAAGACCAAGTAAAACAGATCATACGGTAAATTTTAAGGTGATACAGTTATAATTATTGTTTTAGGCAGGTTTTTCTAAGGTTTTCTAAGCTTTTTCTTTTTCAATTGTCCAGCAGTTGTATGTCAAACCATGTTTGAGCTTCCCAAAAACCAATGACCAGAAACGTGGTAACTGAAAATCTCATTTACACATTGAGCTGGTTGGAGTTGCGTTGAAAACCTTTGCTCTAGTTTCGCTGCAGAAGAATCAAGAAATTACTCACATATTCATTCTTGGACAGTTCTCTCAATTCAACTCCAATGTCTGCGAAAGAGAGGGTGCCATACCCTTTAGATACAGGATGGCATCTGGCAATTAAAAAACTTCCAGTTTTACAGAGCACCTCATCTCCTACCAGCCGAACTTTTAGTTTTCTTTGCCTCTGTCATTATTGGATGAAGAAGTTTAGATCTCAAGGAGCCTCTGGAGGAAACTGGTTGTTGACAGAGAAGTTTGTTCCTTTTATTTCCCAGAATTAAAACGCACCAGTCAATTAGCCCATCCAAATCAATCAGAGACCACTTAATTAGAATAAATTAGTCTTGAGCCACCAGTCCGGTCCTATACTCAAGCTTTCCAAAGCTCACTTTAAGTGCAATCAATATGTATACCTTCTTCAATTGTTTTTATCGTTCAGGAGTGGAGATGGGAGAATATACAGAGCATTATATAGTTTAGTAAAAGATAAATTAGACATGGCTCAGTTGTTTACTGAGAATACTCCGCAAACACTCATGGAGCAACCAGTTGATTGCCTATTCAACCCTGTGAGACAGGCTTGATCAGATCTGAACACCGAGGATAGGACATTACATAAATCTTGCAGTGTGCCGCCCTCAGGTGTACCTGTTAAAAGCCAGAGGATCCATATATTTTTCAGCTGGGGACGGTCGAGTGGCAGACGGTGTAAATGGAGACTGCTGGTAAAATGCAGACCGACTGCGAACGCAGCACGCTCGCTCTGCGGGACCTGGCTCAAGAGAGAGATGTACTGCCTTCAGCCAATATGTGCACAGACACACAGACACAGACACACAGACACACGCACACACACACACACACACACACACACACACACACACACACACACACACACACACACACACACACACACATATAGCACACACACTGTGCATATGCGTTTGTGCATGGATACCTTTATTAAACACCAACGCCACACGTACACAGTCACACAAGCACAGACAAATCTGGAAGCACACCTATCCATGAACAGACACACACATTCACACACATACACACAAGGGACAGAGATGCTGGCACTCAAGACAGACAACAACTGTCTCTCTCTGCCTGTCTCTCTGTCTCTCTGGTGCTACACCTACAGCATTTGGTTGAAAAGTTGAGGACAGAGAAACTGAAATAAAGCCTTATTTTGCATCACCAGTCATAGACATACACATACACACACATAAACACACTCTAAACACCCACGCACACACACACACGCAGATGACGAGAGTAAGGGACTCCATTGACAGATGGATAGAGGGAGCAGTGAGGGAGAGAAGGAAGGATGGAAATAGTGATTTGGACTAAATTACCACACAACATTTCTTCAGACTGCTTTGAAGTGTCGGAAACAATTTATCTCTGCTGCCTACATGTATGAGGTGGAAACTGATGGTAATCAAAGCCCACATTTCCTTTCATATTGTAACTGTGAAATAATGTGCCTATGCCTGTCTGTGTATAGGCTATGTAGGTAGTATACAGTGCATTTAGACCAGTATTCATCTTTGACTCAGAAGCTTGAGTTTTTGTGAGTGCAAGTGAGTGTGAGTGATTAATCAGGGATTTATTTAAACTGCTGCCGATGTTTAATGAGAATAGCATCCAGTCTATTATAGATTTATTAATTAACCCTACAACCAGCACATTCTCTGGCTAAAAGAACCACTAGCCATCTCTCACATATGTGAAGATAGCAGGTTCTGGGTGAAGTCTCATGTATGAGAGCTACGCCAAGAATCCAAAACTGGTCCTTGCTTTAACGCCAGAAATGTTGCAGCAGTCTGTTTGCCACATCACACATTTGTATGCATAAACCAGAGAAGAAATCCTTCCAACAAATATTTCCAATTACAAAGAATCTGCAACATGACTGTTTTCTTGTGACATTTCACCCACAGGCACATCATTTCATGCAAATATGTCAATGAATGACATTTGTTTGTATCAGCAGATTTCCATTGTTACTTGAAACATGCTAACAAACAAGTTCACATCGACAATGTTAACATTCTGTTTATCTAAAGTGAAAAAAATGCCAACACACTGATGTTAAAAAGGTTTACCATGTTCACCATCTCAGGTTTGCATGTAAGCTAGCATTTGCTTATTAGCACTAAACACAAAGTCCTGGTTAGGCTAATAGGATTGTCAACAAAATTGGTGGCATTAGATGCAAATGCAATTTGTCCTGTGGGCGATACGAATGTGTAGGCCAACTATCATGGCAAACCATGGACCAACCGACCCATAAACAGGCGCTGACATCCATAAATCTATGCTGCTAACATGACTAATATGAAAAGACAGAGGCTGACAGCAAATTAATGTGTACCATTACACACACAGACAGGCAGACACCTACTGTAGCAGATGTACGTCCATATGGCAGATACAGTAGGTGTATGTCGGTCCTGAACGTCAGTCACTGACTATAGGTTACAGCTGCCAGCCGAGCTCTGTTAGACCAAGACCAACTCATGTCAGTGAAGCTTCCAGTCAACAATGTGACCATTCTGGCCCTCAGCAAGGTTGCTGAATGGCAGTGTGGGCAATGGTAAGTGAGCCTCGGGTTAACAAGTGCCCACATGAGGCGTGAACTGGGCCTTGCCGGTAACGTGATTATTTCCCATGCTGTGATGGGCCTGTGCAATAAAAACATCAACACAGAGAGATGTTTTGCAGTTTAGTTTGATTTTCTGCTATATAACAAGGTGTGAATAGAATCACATCACTGAGCCATGAAAACAAATACGCAATATGACACCTCAAATTTTCAATTACACTGGCAGGTAGCAGCCATTAAACTGCCATTAGTGTTATTAAACTCTCTGCTGTCTTTATTGCAAGATGAGACTCAGGAGATACTTTCAAAGCCCCGGTGGGAGACATAGATATATACGTGTAACTGAATAAGTTACATTCAATTACTGCCTGTTGAGACCCATAGCATTACCAATGATGCCATTACCACTTTCTTGAATATGGCCCAATGTGCTGCCAACAACCTGGCTGTGGCAGTGATTCTCAATGTGACATCCTGTTTATTGGTTTGGGACAGCTGCTGACAACAAAAGTCAAACCTCATTCCCTCCCTGCCACTGGGATATTGTTAGCCTTGAACATAGCGTCACCAGGCCCTTTGTGAGTTACAGGCCAGCAGCCAGCACATTTGAAAAGAGAGAATAGAGTACAGAAGAAAGTAGAATGGGGAGATAAAAACCTAACTGAAACAAATGATGTGCTTGCCGCACCTGCCCAGACGGCAAAAATTCACGAGAAGCAAAAGATGGATGAGTGTCGGTGGGGAGGCGTGCATGAGAGGAGGGAATTGGATTTTACAGAGGCCAACAAGATGGATGGAGGTAAGCCGAGCCACCCTGTCTCCACGACAAGAGGCTCTACTGTCTGATACCTCAGAGAGGTCGATGAGAGGAAGGCAGCACGTCACATTTAACAGACAACAAGGAGGGAGGACAGGCGTGCTGGAAAGTAGGACAAGAACAGGATGGCCTACTGTAAAAGCCCATGGGATGTTCATAGATAAAGAAAGACCACTCACTGACAGCAGAGTGCTGCATTTACTGAGCCGCAACAATAGCCTGTTAGGTCCGTGAGACAGCCAGAAAGCAGCGCGTGTGAAAATTTAGCTTTCATTACAGTTGTTAGTCTGTGTGCTATTTATAATACCTTGCAGCAATGCATTAGTCATATATACCTGTATATTACAGGTTTAAGCTAAAACTAAGTAATGTTTACCTTTTACCTTTTCACAATAGCATCAATTTAAAGTGGCCTGCTGGTCACGTCTTATAATGGTTACTGAGGCCTCAGAGACTAATGGGCTGCACACATGGAGGTCACAGTCTTAAAATATCTGAGATCAAAGCTGTATATATTCATGGCCAGTGCAAACACCTGGTGTGTAACACACTGACATGCAATTCGTTGAACAGCCTCAAGGTTATTACAATTCAAAATCCCCAAAGATGAGAGGTGTCGGAATTGGGGTTTAACACTCGTTTGAACTGGAAAGGAGAACATAGTTGCTACGTGCTCACTTGGAGGTTAAAAAGTCATTTTTTCTTCAACCACCATAATTTAATAAACAATGAAATCCAATTATATTTATCCTCCAGTTTTCAGAGAGATAATACCGAAGAGTAAGCAGCTTGAGTAAAACACTTTAAGTGAGGAAACAGGGACAGAAGGCATTGGAGAGTAACCGAGGCTAAGTACGAAAGGTCTCAATATGCTTTTCCTCTGAATAATAGTCTCTAAATGGTCTATGTGTGCCCAGCAGTCTGCTTTGTGTTCTTCCCTCCAATAAAGACGAGCATGAAGCATCTGGACGGTCTTCAAGCACTGGCTCAAACATCTGCTACAGCTCAGACGCAACAAGATTGTGTGTGTACAACTGTGCAGGTGTTCATCCAAGAATACACACGCAGATTTCTTTATGCTGGAAGCTGACATAATTGCTTCATTTGACTCACTTGTTTTGCTGGGAGGGACAAGAACATGATCAGTAGCTAGTTACCATGACTGAGGAGAACTGGATTCATCATTCATCACCATCTGCACCAAAGCTACATGCTGAATGAATCAGAAAAACACATTTTCATCATGGGAAGCAAGCAGAAATGTTGATGTCTTAAGGTTTGTTCAGCTTAGAATGGCAAAAATAGTGAAATGTTGGAAAGTAATCAGGACAATTTGCATTGTATTTGTACAGTTGCTGGATTTGTCTGATGCAATAATTGTGCAGCTTTGATTACACTCTGTGGCACAGTAATCACTGCAAGTGGAGTGACACTGTACGAAAAACCGAGCTGTGCAGCAGCATACAGATGTGCAGATGTCCCTGCGCTTTGTGTGTGCCATCACTGATGTAACTATGAACACAACACTTCGCTCTTCAATCGATTCACTTTGCCTCCGGCACGGTGAGCCATGTAATGTCACACCTGACTGCGCAGCCCCTTCTCAGTGTTTCATCACTATTACACTGGGACCAGCTATTCATGTACATGTTATGAGAAGATAGATTCATTCAAAAAGGAGTTTCAGTAAATCGACTTAGTGATGGTTCTTTGATGCTGAGACACTGACGCTTGGTGCACTTGACATGTGCGTCAGAGCTTGGGTCAAATAATGATTACCATACTGTATGTGTGACGATTTTTAAAGCTTAAAACGTCACTGAACCACTGACAGGCTTTGATCGGCTGTTTTGGAGTTTAGAATAAACTCCATTCAATTTCTTTAATGCCATGGAAGAGATATTGGCCTAGGAACAGACAGATAATGAGGTTAGGAAATAGATGATTAAGACTTCAGTTACAGCCGTACATGGGAACCTATTCTGCTGATTCGTGCCACCATCTGGTCAAAATTTCGGGTTTCCAAGCTTCAGCTGTACTTCGTGTTTAGAGCTAATTAGCAAGTGTTAGCATGCTAACACACACAACTAAGATGGTGAACATGGTAAACGTTATACCTCATAAACATCAGCATGTTAATATTGTCATAGTGAGCATGCTAGTATGCTCACAGTGGCCTTTAGCTCAAGGCGCAACTGTACAATAAGTGCGGTCTCACAGAGCTGCTGGCATGGCTGTAGACTCTTATTATGATGAGAGATGGTGATTGTCATTATCGTTAGCATCATCTTGTTATCAATAGTGTTATCACTGTAATAATATCAGCGCATTTACCAAAGAACAAGCCAGATGAAACCAAGCATGGCAGAGCACAACAGTTCTAAACAAAATTCTGTAAACCATTCAACGCTGTGATGTTTAAATGTACTTTTCCACTCAGATAAATCACTCATTATATAGATTTAAAAACATGAAAAAGACATTAAACCAGTGTGGCTGCAGGTCCTTTACAGCTCTGCATAGACAAGCATAGGCTTCACTTGATTATAGGCAACACTGCCTATTGCCTAAAACATTTATTATACCATATCGATGGACATACTGTACCTACTCACTGCAAATCTATAATAAGCAAAGGAACATATGCCATACCCTTACAAGCATTTTTATGCATACATATGTCAGATTTATAAATCTGAAATCAGTGGGTTAAGGTGCCGCTGCTTCACTGAGGTCCAATACTGTTGCTGATATGATTTCTAGGCTTCATCTATCTACTATGACTGGATTCACTCGCCACAGAATACACAATAAGGTCAATGCAATGCAGAAAAGATATATGGATTCTGCTGTTGAAATGCTACCCTGTTTGGATTTATAAGAAATCAAAGGCTCAATGCCTTCCTTCATATGCAAAGGTAAAAGGCTCTTTGCTGGCAGCTGAATCATGACACCAAAACCAAAGTTAGTGCCAAAATGTATGGATAAAGTATTCACCGATGACAGGAACACATCGATCTACTCATCAATTAGGAAATGATAATTTTATGCTAATCACATCGGTGCAATATTAGAGAGCACTGAAACTGGGCTGGCTGGCACTGGATGATACTGGAGTTTCAGGAAACGAGAAGCGGCTGGGAATGATTTTCTTTGCAGAGAATGTGGAGCACTATGTGATATATTTCTCTGCTCTACCAGGCATTGTTATTTGAATCCTCATGAGGATAAACCACAGTTATACACACACACGTGCACACACAGGTGCTATGCATTACTTTCTTTCTTTTACAAGTGATTTACATATGAGAAGTTTTATTACGCACTAAGCTTGGAAGTGATTGACAGCAAAATATCGTAACAAATTACAATTTAAAGAACAGTAAGAACAGTAAGAGGCCTAAGTCTATATTTAACTAAATAGGAACAGTTTGACTGACTGTGCCAGATATATCTCTATGTGGCATGGATTTCTAAATGTCAGACGATGAACACCTCCTCATTTCAGGCGGAAAATGTAAAATTTCAAAATGGCAACATCCTTTTCTTCCTGTCCTCTATGACTCTATTAATTTTGTCTTTCACACCTCTAGAGGGACTTAACATTTGAAAGATTTGTTTCTGAGATCTGGAAGGTGTCTTCTTTGTGTCACAGGCTTTTCTTGTTTGTCACTATTTGACTGCTTAGTTTGTCCTGTAGGCTAGTCTGGACGATTGATATATATGTATCGCTGATTCATGCAGGAAAAGGCTTGTGGCACTGGTCATTCAGCATAGATAGCCTTCAAAGTCAAGCATATTACCATCTCACCTAATCAGCCAAGCAAATGTTGACTTCTTCTGAAGAAGGCTTCATTATTGTTTCTCTAGTTGAGAAGTCTTAGCTGAATCAGAAAGTGCCCCAGATCATTATTTCCACATCTGTAACTCGGTCCCAGCGGAGCCCTCAAAACGGTGATGATGAGCTGCAGTGGCGCTAGCTGCCTTAGCATTCACAGTCATCACTAGTGACACACTTTCTCCTGCTCCCTACACTGCTTAAAGACAGGCTCCAAACAAAAACATCATACACGGACCTACTTGATGCTCATTCTGGAGGTCTGTATTCTGCTATTGTCGGTTGAAGGCAACCAAACCTGCACTATCACTGTTGAGACAAACAACGGTACAATAGACACGGCCTTACATATATACAACAGGATGATTTGCCCAAAAACACTGAGATAAACTTCATTTTGTCTGCCTTACTGACACTTTAGTGGAAGGCGTGCATGTGTAATTTGTGTTTGAAAAAGTTGCCTGTTTCTCCTCAAGAGACAGGGGTCTGGGGTCAGGACAGCCAGCAAGTTACAAAAAACAAGCACAGTGGCATAAAGAGGTCAAAATAAAAATATTCTGTTTGTGACACATTGTTATCATAACGATTATTCTTCCTTTCTATTCCTCACTATTCTTGATTGACTCTAGTTGGAAATTCTCTGGCTGAAGCAAGTGGTTATTCTGAGATCAACTTCAACATCACCTCAACAGGCAGCACACAAGCTGAGTCCTCATTCTCTTCTACTGAGGCTCTATCTTTGTACCAATAAGACAACGCTGTACATTTTGTTCTGGACTGTAAATGGGGACAAATTAGAAAATCAGAAAGCATGACTCAACTATTGTACACCGTGATGATCTCATATTTCTGCAGCACTTGGACTGTGCATTAAACATAAGAGGAAATCATGTCACAAGAGTGCAAAACAAGACAGATTATGCAGTCACCACCTGACAGACGAGGTGACAGAACAATGGGTTCACTTTGTATTGATGTTCTTTAGTATTATTGGATTCAAGAAAATGTGAATTCCCAGTTATAAAAACTGAAAATGAAACAGCACAGAGCAATTAGTTGAAACGCTTATAAAGGCAAAGGCTATCACAAACTGGGATTTAAACAATAGATTAGTATTTTCTACTCCTTACTTAAAAGAAACCTTGAGGCAACTCCAGTCAGTTTTCTTATTCATGCATATTTCCTTCTCTGGGAGGAAAAAAAAGCACATCCCTGTTGTGATTTAAATAAATAGGACTGCTCCGGCTTGAGGCTCTCCTTTAATTTTCCACTTCACATCCTGAGTCAAGCCGTGTAAATGTGACAAATCACCATGCCGGCCTGTCACGGACAAATCCAGCATCACCTGCAGAGGCGGGATCGGGACAACTGGTGTCTTCACCTGCATGCTGTCATTCACGGGTAGAGACACTCACTTAATGATGAGAAAAATCAGCCTGAATTGTCGCTTTCCTGAAGCAATTTAGACTGCCAGTAACTCATCTGCAGGATGCGAATAGGTGACTCACTGACAGTCAGATGTGTCACTGGATGCGTTCTCCGTGCTCAAGTTATGGATGATTTCGCTGATTCAAGGAGGAAACAAGATGAGGATGAGTTGGCGTGTTTCTCTGACCTCAGTGGCTGATTAATAACCTGTTATGTACACCACCTGGGAGTTTGGTTGAGGCTGACAATTCACAGGTGAGAAGAATGCAATTAGCAAGGATGGAGGAGGCATTCGGTGCGGTAGGATTATACGCACTGAATGCCTTGCTCTACTTTTACGTGTGTGATTTTTTCAGGAAAGAAATACCAGATGTAAGCCATTTTCAGCTGACCCGTCCTAAAGAGAACGGTGGCCGCCCGCTAGCCTTTGCTGCCGTCCAGGCTTTGTGTCAGAATGAGGCATCTTGAAGTGAACTCCTCCACTACACAAGCAGCACTTCAGACTCGACAGGATTGCTTTCTTTCTTACCGCCTACTGAGACTTAACGCTTCACATTTAAAATGCTAAGTAGAATTGAATATGTCAACCATAACTACAGAGACACTATTAGTCCTCTTTAATGTAAATCACAGAGGCGTTGGGAGATTCCTTTGAAGAGTGGGAACATTACAGTGTCACTGCCAGAGGCATTAGAGGTGCTCAGGCATTGGCCGATCCTCCAAAATACAGCTTAGTCATCTCTGACTCCAAGCTGTGTGTTTGCTGGTGTGTGAGATCACTGACTTCCTCTTCTTTCTCACTTTACCATTTGCGCTGTCCTCATTGCTACTGCATGTCACTTTAGCCTAATGAGATGTCTTTCCTCCATCTTTTTCATCTGCTCCACTCCTCTCCACACTGAAAAAGGTCTCTCCACTCTCTATCATTCCCTGGTTCTTTCACTCAATCTTTGCCACCTCCTCCTCCTCCCTCTCGCCTGTCTTTCTCCCTGTGTGGCTGCTGAAAGCTCTTTAAAGATGCCCGGGGGCTTAACCACTATGACATTATTACACGAGCCTGTCTCACTCAAACCAATCCCAAGCCAATTGAGAAGCTTATGTCTTTGCCACAGCAGCTTTAGCAGGAAGAGGGAAGCTCCCAGTCCACTTACAGGACCAAACAGTGACTGTAGACTTCAGCACACCTGGCTTGTTCACGCATTTTTTACTGTTGAATGGACAGACAAGAAAATGAGAGACAAATGTAATTTACATTACTTTCACTGCACAGTACTTTTCTGCTGAAGAGCAGATATATCTTAAGGGAAATCTTACATAATCCCAGAGTTAAATATTCTATATGTGCTGCACATCATATTATGCTGCTGTGAGTCACTGTGGTGGAAGGAGAATCCTTCAGAGCAGGAAAGAAGTGTTGCATACCCTGCCTCCAAATGCATTTCTCTTTTACTGAGATGGTCCTTGGGCTTTCTTCAGCATCAACAATCATTGAATTGTTGGATTGATTGCTGCTGATTGAACTGTATGGAGCCAGAGTACCACTTTTTTTTCCTACTCTCAAGGTACTTCCAGGGATCAGCACCCCATTAAAACCCTTGGTGTGCATTGCTTTTCTATTATGTAACGAACATCCTAATCAGCTTATATAAAAGTTAAATATTTGCATGCTACACAGTAGCATAGTTTGCAAAATCCAAATATCTGCAGCACACATATTTAAGGTGCTCAAGCAGAGGACTTGTTCTAGTGCAACGCTGTGTATGCATTCATTTGCACAGTAGCTATTGTATGTGCACTGCTTGTAAATGCATGTTTTGTACAGACGCACTTGTTTTGTGGAGCTTTTAACAATTATTTTAAAAGTTTCTCAAGTTCAGCCACTTCAATCATCAAGCATACCCCCTGCCTGCAGACAATCACCGTCTGATTTTAAAGGTGATAGGAGACAAGTCAATCACAACCACTATGATGAATCACAGAATCTGTAGCTGGGTCTGCATGCATAATTTCCAGGTCAATATGTTTTATGTTTACTGTCAGCTGTTGCAGCTGTTACAGACTACTGACAAAAGAAAGGGAAAACAGGGAAAAACATGAAGAACGCAGATGCTTTCATACAGGACACAAAGGACGCTCACTGAATGTTTTAATGAGTCTGAAAATATTGTGAAACTTATATTTGGGCCTTCACAGTCAGCGGATGTCAATCATCAGGTGGACTGACCTTTCCACCCATTGATCTGTTGAAATGATTCATTATCATGGTAGTCAAAGCTTTAAAATCTCTTACATCAAAACCCACACCCTAACACCATGTCATCAACTTGTATTGCGTGTCAGCTCATCTCTGCCCCACTGCACCAGTCCCAAATGTACATTACCCTATTCATTACTCCAGTGCCCCTGTCCCTTTTATGGTTGTTGATATTAAGTGAATCAGCTCAACTATCACTCAAAAGGCACACATCAGCCCTCACTCACTACAAAAGTTTAATGAGAGTAAACTTCAAAAAACAAAAGACTCTAAAAACCCTTCCACTTTCCTGGAAGTGTCCATACTTGTCAAGGCATGCTGGGTTTAGCTGACCTGTCAGCTCGATCAGACTTTGGCTTTTGTTCAACGGACTCATGCACTGTGAGGAAATGCTTTTTGGGAGCAGAGGCAGAGACTCAGCAGGAAATGAGTGGCAGCAATGGAGGAGGATAAAAGAAAAACAAAGGACAGATAAATCTGCACAAACAGTGTTGTGCACACAAAGATGAAGATGACATATCAAGAAAGAGACATCTAAAGTGGTGGGCGGCGTGTTTGTGGAAGCTAACAGCAAAGTGCAACCCCCCCCCCCACAAAAACAATTAAGTAATCTTGGAAGTCTATTCTAACATCTTTTTTTATTTCATTGATTTCTATTTTTAGAAGGGAAGGGAGAATGGGAGATGCATTCTCTAAAGCTCCTTCTCAACCTTGACATGATAACTTTTGCGGAGTTTTTTTTAAACCAAATCCTGACTCATATTTCCCAGACTGCTGGTCCTCCTCTCACATTTAATACGACTGCGTGGCTGTGACACAGAATGTGATAGCACCACTTCCTGTGCCAAGTACACAGTGTGTCTCTGGGTGGGGGTGGGCTGTCTCATCCTGGCACCTGCACTGATAAGGTCCATGTTCATCGTTAATGGGTGTCGCTGAATGAAATCCA